>NC_041383.1:459645178-459710043 GCF_002162155.2 Triticum dicoccoides
ATATATACCTCAATGTCTTCTCCCTATGACCTTGTGTCACTTTATACTTGTTAGCCATGAATCTTAAACCGACATTAATCTTTTTCCAGCTATTTGTTAAAATGGCCAAACGATTTTATGCTTGCAACTGGGTCCCTTCCCGGGTTACGGAAGAACAGCTGGCCAGATGTGTCGCAACTGGCGCTTTAGTGAGTAAAGAGACCATCCACTGGTGGGTCCCTGGTCTAGAAAATCCCCCTGAACCCCAAGGATGGAGAGGTGATTGTGTTTGTTGATCATCTGAGTCAAGGGTTTAGCCCTCCCGGATCAAAATTCTTTCATGATGTGCTTGCTAGCTTCCAAATCCGCCCTCAAGATATTGGACCGAACTCCATGTCCAATATTTGCAATTTTCAAGTATTTTGCGAGACTTATATGCAAGAAGAACCTACTGTTGAACTATTCTGGCACTTCTTTTACTTAAACCGCCGTACTGAATTTATGGACGGGCCCAACACTGAACTTGGCGGCGTTTCAATTCAGAAGAGGAAATATGTCAATTTCCCTCACGCCAAGCATCATAGCCACCCTAAAGATTGGAATCAGACTTAGTTTTATTGCCGAAACACAGCTCCAGATGGCGAAAATCCTCTGTCGGGTTATCGTGCTCACTGGCTTACCAGTAAGCATCCAGTTCCCCAACGACTTACTGCAAAGGAACGAGCCAAGTACGCACCACAGCTTGCAAAGCTCCGAGCCTTTATGGAAAACAGTTTAACTAGCATCGACTTTGTCCGCTGCAGGGTCTCTTGGAGTATCTTGCCCTTAAGCCGTTGATGACCCACAAGTATAGGGGATCTGTCGTAGTCCTTTTGATAAGTAATAGTGTCGAACCCAACAAGGAGCAGAAGGAAATGATAAGAGGTTTTCAGTAAGGTTTTCTCTGCAAGCACTGAAATAGTAGGTGATAGATAGTTTTGTGATAAGATAAATAGTAATGAGCAAAAAGTAAATAAAGTAAATAAAGTGCAGCAAGGTGGCCCAATCCTTTATGTAGCAAAGGATAAGCCTGGACAAATTCTAATAATGAATAAGGAGCTCCCGAGGACACATTGGGAATTATCGTCAAGCTAGTTTTCATCACGTTCATAAGATTCACGTTCGGTACTTTGATAATTTGATATGTGGGTGGACCGGTACTTGGGTACTGCCCTAACATGGACAAGCATCCCACTTATGATTAACCCCTATTGCAAGCATCCGCAATTGCAAAAAGGAGTATTAAGGTAAACCTAACCACAGCATTAAACATATGGGTCCATATCAACCCCTAACGAAGCAACGCATAAAATAGGGTTTAAGCTTCTGTCACTCTAGCAACCCATCATCTACTTATTACTTCCCTATGCCTTCCTCTAGGCCCAAATAATGGTGAAGTGTCATGTAGTCGACGTTCACATAACACCACTAGAGGAGAGACAACATACATCTCATCAAAATATCGAACGGATACCAAATTCACATGACTACTAATAGCAAGACTTCACCCATGTCCTCAGTAACAAACGTAACTACTCACAAAGCATATTCATGTTCATAATCAGAGGAGTAATAATATGCATAAAGGATCTGAACATATGATCTTCCACCAAGTAAACCAAATAGCATCAACTACAAGGAGTAATCAACACTACTAGCAACCCACTGGTACCAATTTGTGGTTTTGATACAAGATTGGATACAAGAGATGAACTAGGGTTTTGAGATGAGATGGTGCTGGTGAAGATGTTGATAGAGATTGACCCCCTCCCGATGAGAGGATCGTTGGTGATGACGTTGGTGATGATTTCCCCCTCCCGGAGGGAAGTGTCCCCGGCAGAACAGCTCCGCCAGAGCCCTAGATTGATTCCGCCAAGGTTTTGCCTCGTGGCGGCGGAGTTTCGTCCCGTAAGCTTGCCCACAATTTTTTCCAGGGGAAAACCCTTCATATAGCAGAAGATGGACGCCGGAAGCCCACCAGGGGGCCCAGGAGATAGGGGGCGCCCCCCTGTCTTCTGGATAGGGTGTGGGCCCCCTGGCCTATTTCTTTTGCCCAAAAATTCTTATTAAATCTAAAAAGTTGTTTCGTGGAGTCTCAGGTCTTTTGGAGTTGTGCAGAATAGGTTTCCAATGTTTGCTCCTTTTTCAGCCAAAATTCCAGCTGCCGGCATCCCCCCTCTTCATGGTAAACCTTGTAAAATAAGGGAGAATAGCCATAAGTATTGATATATAATGTGTAATAACAGCCCATAATGCAATAATATTGATATAAAAGCATGATACAAAATGGACGTATCAACTCCCCCAAGCTTAGACCTCACTTGTCCTCAAGCGGAAGCCGAAATCAAAAAATATGTCCACATGTTTAGAGATAGAGGTGGCGATAAAAATAAAATACGGACATGAGCGCATCATGATCATTCTAATAACAGCAACATATATGGATTTTGTCATATGATTTCCTATGTTCAAGTAATAAGCAATTCACAATGTCAAGTATGGTTCAAAAACTTCATTGGGAACTAACAAACTATAATCTCAGTCATTGAAGCAATTGCAATTTATCGTAACATCAGAAAGAGTCAATAATAGAGCTTTTCAGCAAGCTCACATACTCAACTATCCCGTAGTCCCCTATAATTGTTAACACTCACGCAATACTTGTGGTTACAGAGTTTCGGCCGGACACTGAGAAAGATAGGGGCTTATTGTGTTGCCTCCCAACATATTCACCTTTAGGTGATGTCAACAATAATAACCTATGCCAACTTACATCCAATTGGATATATGCATCATGATCTTTCAAACACGAGGAGCTTGCCAAAGGATAAAATGAAAAAGGGAAAGGTGAGAATCACCTTGACTCAAGCATAAAGTGAAACATAAAGTAAAAGATAGGCCCTTCGCAGAGGGAAGCAGAGGTTGTCATGTGCGTTTAGGGTTGATGCACAAAATCTTGATGCAAAAGAACGTCTCTTTATATTGCCCCTTGTACGTGGACCTTTATTATGCAGTCTGTCGCTTTTATTACTTCCACAACAAGTTCGTACAAAGCTTATTTTCTCTGCACTAATAAGTCATACATATTTAGAGAGCAATTTTTATTGCTTGCACCGATGACAACTTACTTGAAGGATCTTACTCAATCCATAGGTAGGTATGGTGGACTCTCATGGCAAAATTGGGTTTAAGGATATTTGGAAGCACAAGTAGTATCTCTACTTGGTGCAAGGAATTTCGCTAGCATGAGGGGGAAAGGCAAGCTCAACATGTTTGGAAGGTCAATGACAATATACTTTAACTGAAATGTCGGAAAACATAAACCATTACATTGTCTTCCTTGTCCAACGTCAACTCTTTTAGCATGTCATACTTAATGAGTGCTTCACAATCATAAAAGATGTCCAAGATAATATATTTATATGTGAACCCCTCTTTCCTTATTACTTCCTATTAATTGCAACGATGACCAAGGCTACGTTCATCAACTCTCAACAATTTTTATGCCTCATACTTTCTATGTGTGAAGTTATCAATATCCATAAGATCAATATGAACTCTTTTGTTCTTTCTACCTTTTCAAGATCATAGCAACATAGCAAAGCCCTTGACTCAACACTAATCTTTATTATAGATAGCACACGATCTCAATTACATAAAGAGATCACAACGAAAAACTCAAAACTACTTGATATCAAAACTTTGAACTACTACTAGATCAAGATACTACTAAAAGGATCGAACTAATTAAAGCGGTAAAGATAGGAGTGTGATGGTGATACGATACCGGGGCACCTCCCCCAAGCTTGGCAGTTGCCAAGGGGAGTGCCCATACCCATGTGATTATTTCTTCAGAGGTGATGGAGAAGGAGTTGTTGATGATGTAGGCTTGTCGTCCGTCTTCCAAGGCATAGGCTCTCCGTCATAAAAGGATGATCGAGTCTCCGGGATCCTTAAATCTGCATCCAAACTCATTCGCTTGAATCTATATTCATACTCACAGTTCTGGTTTTGGAGGTCATAAATCTGGGCTTGGAGGTGCTCGATTTTCTCTTGAAGCTTGAAGATGGTCTCCCCAATGACTTTGGCATCCAGCTTGTGGTTGTTGGTGAACTCCGTGATCATCCTCTGGTTGGCGTTGAGTCCAGGCTCCACCATCCCTTGACACTTGAAAACTTCTTCCTCCATGCCTTCGAGCTTTGTCTCCATGATCCCGGTACGCCTTGGTCCCTCCACATCGCGGATGTGCAACACCCCCTCATATATCTCAATGGTTTGAGGGTGATACAGCACCTCCGCAAGATAGGGGTTGATAACCCTCTCGAAAAACTTGTCCTTGATGGCGCTTGGAGACGACATGATGCTCTAGATCTGAAACAGAAATAGCTCAAAACGAAAACAGAGGATATTTGCGTGATACGGTGGTCAAAACCTTCGGGAGTATATATAACGAATTTTTGCCGACCAAAATACGTAACATACAAGAAAACGGAGTCCGGAAGGCACACGAGGTGCCCACGAGACAGGGGGTGCGCCCTACAGGGGGGCGGCCTCCTCTCTCGTGGGAGCCTCGTGTCCCTTTCGGACTACTTCTTTCTTCCTAAAATTCTTAAATAATGCAAAACTGATAAAAATTGCCATTAGAGTTGTTTTGGAGTCGGTTTACATACCGTACCACGTACCTATGCCTTTTCGGAGTATGGAACATTCTGGAAAGTGTCTCTTATGTATTCCTCGGGGGTTATGGTTTCAATAATATTAGTTTCAACATTGATAGGATTACCTGAAATATAATTATTAATTCTTTGACCGTTTACCACCCTCGGATTTGTGCCTTCGAAGTTGTTGATTTTTATAGCACCAGAACGATAGACCTCCTCGATAATGTAGGGACCTTCCCATTTTGAGAGAAGTTTTCCTGCAGAAAATCTTAAACGACAATTGAACAATAACACATAATCTCCTACGTTAAACTCACGCTTTTGTATCCTCTTATCATGCCAGCGTTTGACTTTTTCTTTGAAAAGCTTGGCATTCTCATAAGCTTGGGTTCTCCATTCATCAAGTGAGCTAATATCAAATAACCTTTTCTCACCGGCAAGTTTGAAGTCATAATTAAGCTCTTTAATAGCCCAATATGCTTTATGTTCAAGTTCAAGAGGTAAATGACAGGCTTTTCCATAAACCATCTTATATGGAGACATACCCATAGGATTTTTGTACGCAGTTCTATAGGCCCATAATGCATCATCAAGTTTTTTGGACCAATTCTTTCTAGATCTATTCACAATCTTTTGCAAAATTAATTTGAGCTCTCTATTGCTCAACTCTACTTGACCACTAGATTGCGGGTGATAAGGAGATGCGATTCTATGATTGACATCATACTTAGCAAGCATCTTACGGAAAGCACCATGAATAAAATGTGAACCACCATCAGTTATAAGATATCTAGGGACTCCAAACCTCGGAAAAAATTAACTTCTTTAAGCATTTTAATAGAAGTGTTATGATCAGCACTACTAGTTGGAATAGCTTCTACCCACTTAGTAACGTAATCAACAGCAACTAAAATATGTGTATAACCATTGGAGGCAGGAAAAGGTCCCATATAATCAAAGCCCCAAACATCAAACGGTTCAATAACAAGAGAATAATTCATAGGCATTTCTTGACGTCTACTAATGTTACCTATTCTTTGACATTCATCACAAGATACGACAAACATACAAGCATCTTTGAAAAGAGTAGGCCAATAAAAACCAGACTGTAGTACCTTGTGTGCAGTTCTGTCTCCAGCGTGGTGTCCTCCATAGGATTCAGAGTGACACTTGCGTAGGATTTGTTCCTGTTCATGCTCAGGCACACAACGTCTAATAATACCATCTACTCCTTCTTTATAAAGGTGTGGATCATCCCAGAAGTAATGTCTTAAATCATAAGAGAACTTTTTCTTTTGTTGGTATGTGAAACTAGGAGGTATATATTTGGCAACAATGTAATTAGCATAATCATCATATCGAGGAGCAGTACGAGAAGCATTGACAACCGCTAATTGTTCATCAGGAAAACTATCATTAATAGGCAGTGGGTCATCAAGAACATTCTCTAGCCTAGACAAGTTGTCTGCAACGGGGTTTTTAGCTCCTTTTCTATCAACAATATGCAAGTCAAATTCTTGGAGCAAGAGAACCCATCTAATGAGTCTAGGCTTAGCATCTTTCTTTTCCATAAGATATTTAATAGCAGCATGATCAGTGTGAATAGTAACTTTGGAATCAACAATATAAGGTCTAAACTTATCACATGCAAACACAACTGCTAAGAATTCTTTTTCAGTGGTAGCATAATTTCTCTGGGCAGTATCAAGAGTCTTACTAGCATACTGGATAACATTCAATTTCTTATCGACTCTTTGCCCTAAAACAGCACCTATAGCATAATCACTAGCATCGCACATAATTTCAAAAGGTAAATTCCAATCAGGTGGCTGAACAATAGGTGCAGTGATCAAAGCTTTCTTAAGTGTTTCAAAAGCTTCTACACAATCATCATCAAAGACAAAGGAATATCTTTTTGCAATAAATTAGTCAGAGGCCTAGAGATTTTAGAAAAGTCCTTAATGAACCTCCTATAAAAACCGGCGTGACCAAGGAAACTTCTTATACCTTTTATGTCCTTGGGACATGGCATCTTTTCAATAGCATCAACTTTGGCTTTATCAACTTCAATACCTCTCTCGGAGATCTTGTGCCCCAAGACAATGCCCTCATTAACCATAAAGTGACACTTTTCCCAATTCAGGACGAGACTAGTGTCTTCGCATCTCTGCAAAACTCGATCAAGGTTGCTCAAACAATCATCAAAAGAGGATCCATAGACGGAGAAGTCATCCATGAATACCTCACAAATCTTTTCACAAAAATCAGAAAATATAGCCATCATGCATCTTTGAAAGGTAGCAGGTGCATTACATATACCAAAAGGCATACGTCTATAAGCAAAAGTACCAAAAGGACAAGTAAAAGTAGTTTTAGATTGATCCCCCGCTGATACAGGTATCTGAGAGAAACCAGAATAACCATCTAGAAAGCAAAAATGTGTGTGTTTGGAAAGCCTTTCTATCATTTGATCAATAAAAGGTAAAGGGTAATGATGTTTCTTAGTAGCTTTACTTAACTTACAGAAATCAATTACCATCTTATAACCTGTAATAATTCTTTGTGGGATCAATTCATCTTTATCATTAGGAACAACGGTAATACCTCCCTTTTTAGGGACACAATGGACAGGTCTTACCCATTCACTATCAGCAACGGGATAAATAATACCTGCCTCAAGGAGTTTTAGTATCTCCTTTCTTACCACTTCCTTCATTTTGGGATTTAATCGTCTTTGAGGATCTCTAACTGGTTTGGCATCTTTCTCCACTGAAATTTTGTGTTGACATAATGTGGGACTAATGCCCTTAAGATCATCCAGGGTATATCCAATAGTAGCTCGGTGCTTATTTAGAGTTTTCAATAATATTTCTTCTTCTTTTTCTGAAACGTTAGCACAAATAATAACAGGATATATTTCTTTTTCATCAAGATAAGCATACTTAAGATTATCAGGTAATGGTTTGAGTTCAAACACGGGATCACCCTTGGGTGGAGGGGGATCCCCAAGAATTTCAACGGGAAGGTTATGTTTCAGCATAGGTTCTTGTTTAAGGAACACTTTATCTATTAATTCCATTTCCTTCATAAACATATCATTTTCATGGTCTAGCAAATATTGTTCTAACGGATCAGTTGGAGGAATAGCAATGGAAGCAAGAGCAATAATTTCATCCTTACTAGGTGGTTCCTCTTCACGGTGTTTTCTATGAAATTTAGAAAAGTTGAACTCATGAGACATATCACCTAGACCAATAGTAACTACATCCTTTTCGCAATTTATCCTAGCATTAACGGTGTTCAAGAAGGGTCTACCAAATATAATGGGACAAAAGCTATCTTGTGGGGAGCCAAGAACAAGAAAATCAGCAGGATATTTAGTTTTCCCATGCAAGACTTCAACATCTCTAACAATTCCCATTGGTGAAATAGTATCTCTATTGGCAAGTTTAATTGTGACATCAATATCTTCTAACTCAGTAGGTGCAATATCGTGCTTAATTTCTTTGTATAAGTCAATAGGTATTGCACTAGCACTAGCACCCATGTCACATAAGCCATGATAGCAATGATCTCCTATTTTACCAGAAATAACAGGCATGCCTACCACAGGTCTATGTTTATCTTTAGCACAAGGTTTGGCAATTCTAGCAGTTTCATCACAGAACTAAATAACATGCCCATCAATATTATCAGACAAGAGACCTTTAACAATAGCAACATTAGGTTCAACTTTGATTTGCTCAGGAGGTGTATAAGTTCTAACATTGCTCTTACGAAAAACAGTCGAAGCCTTAGCATGATCTTTTATCCTAACAGGAAAAGGAGGTTTTTCAACATAAGCAGTAGGAATAATGGGATCACTATATGTAATAGTCTTTTCTTCGAGTGTAATAGGTGCAACTACTATAACTTCAACAGGAGGATTATATTTAAACCACTTCTCTTTAGGGAGATCAACGTGAGTAGCAAAAGTTTCACAAAAAGTAGCTACTATCTTAGAGTCAAGTCCATACTTAGAGCTAAATCCATGGAAATCATCGGTATCCATAAAAGATTTAACACAATCAAACTTAGGTGTCATACCTGACTCCTTACCATCGTCGGAACCCCAATCTTCAGAGTTGCATTTTATTCTTTCCAATAAGTCCCATTTGAAATCAATAGTCTTCAGCATATAGGAACCAGCACAGGAAGTATCGAGCAAGTTGCGATTATCAAGAGAAAGCCGAGCATAAAAATTTTGAATAATCATTTCCCGAGAGAGCTCATGATTGGGGCATGAATACAACATTGACTTAAGCCTCCCCCAAGCTTGAGCGATGCTTTCTCCTTCGCGAGGCCGGAAATTATATATATAATTACGATTACGATGAACAAGATGCATAGGATAGAACTTCTGGTGAAATTCCAACTTCAATCGCTTATAATTCCAATATCTCGTATCATCACATAGCCTATACCATGTCATTGCATCTCCCTTCAAAGATAAAGGGAAGACCTTCCTTTTGACAACATCATCGGGAATACCTGCAAGCTTAAATAATCCACAAACTTCATCCACAAAGATAAGGTGTAAGTCGGGATGCAATGTTCCGTCTCCTTCAAAAGGATTAGCTAGCAGTTTTTCTATCATACCCGAAGGAATCTCAAAGTGAATATTTTCATAAGGTTCAGTAGGTTGAGGAGCATCTCTTTGCTCTTCTGGTTGGGGTGAAGATACCCCAAACAAGCCCCTCAAAGGATTAGTTTCCATAGTGACAAGTAACAGAAAATTTTAACCCACTATATAACTGTTTCCTTACCAAGTTCCACTCACCAAGAGCGCTATGCTCCCCGGAACAGCGCCAGAAAAGAGTCTTGATGACCCACAAGTATAGGTGGTCTATCATAGTCCTTTTGATAAGTAAGTGTGTCGAACCCAACGAGGAGCAGAAGGAAATGATAAGCGGTTTTCAGTAAGGTTTTCTCTGCAAGCACTGAAATAGTAGGTGATAGATAGTTTTGTGATAAGATAAATAGTAACGAGAAAAAAGTAAATAAAGTAAATAAAGTGCAGCAAGGTGGCCCAATCCTTTATGTAGTAAAGGATAATCCTGGACAAATTCTAATAATGAAGAAGGCGCTCCCGAGGACACATTGGGAATTATCGTCAAGCTAGTTTTCATCACGTTCATAAGATTCGCGTTCGGTACTTTGATAATTGATATGTGGGTGGACCGGCACTTGGGTACTGCCCTAACATGGACAAGCATCCCACTTATGATTAACCCCTATTGCAAGCATCCGCAACTACAAAAAGGAGTATTAAGATAAACCTAACCACGGCATTAAACATATGGGTCCATATCAACCCCTAACGAAGCAACACATAAACTAGGGTTTAAGCTTCTGTCACTCTAGCAACCCATCATCTACTTATTACTTCCCTATGCCTTCCTCTAGGCCTAAATAATGGTGAAGTGTCATGTAGTCGACGTTCACATAACACCACTAGAGGAGAGACAACATACATCTCATCAAAATATTGAACAAATACCAAATTCACATGACTACTAATAGCAAGACTTCACCCATGTCCTCAGGAACAAACGTAACTACTCACAAAGCATATTCATGTTCATAATCAGAGGAGTAATAATATGCATAAAGGATCTGAACATATGATCTTCCACCAAGTAAACCAAATAGCATCAACTACAAGGAGTAATCAACACTACTAGCAACCCACAGGTACCAATTTGTGGTTTTGATACAAGATTGGATACAAGAGACGAACTAGGGTTTTGAGATGAGATGGTGCTGGTGAAGATGTTGATGGAGATTGACCCCCTCCCGATGAGAGGATCGTTGGTGATGATTTCCCCCTCCCGGAGGGAAGTGTCCCCGGCAGAACAGCTCCGCCAGAGCCCTAGATTGATTCCGCCAAGGTTCCGCCTCATGGCGGCGGAGTTTCGTCCCGTAAGCTTGCCCACGATTTTTTCCAGGGGAAAACCCTTCGTATAGCAGAAGATGGACGCCGGAAACCCACCAGGGGGCCTAGGAGATAGGGGCGCGCCCTACAGGGGGCGCCCCCTGTCTTCTGGACAGGGTGTGGGCCCCCTGGCCTATTTTCTTGCCCAAAAATTCTTATTAAATCTAAAAGGTTGTTTCGTGGAGTCTCAAGTCTTTTGGAGTTGTGCAGAATAGGTTTCCAACGTTTGCTCCATTTTCAGCCAGAATTCCAGCTGCCGGCATCCCCCTCTTCATGGTAAACCTTGTAAAATAAGGGAGAATAGCCATAAGTATTGAGATATAATGTGTAATAACAGCCCATAATGCAATAATATTGATATAAAAGCATGATGCAAAATGGACGTATCAACTGCCCCAAGCTTAGACCTCGCTTGTCCTCAAGCGGAAGCCGAAATCGAAAAATATGTCCACATGTTTAGAGATAGAGGTGTCGATAAAAATAAAATACGGACATGAGGGCATCATGATCATTCTAATAACAGCAACATATATGGATTTTGTCATATGATTTCCTATGTTCAAGTAATAAGCAATTCACAATGTCAAGTATGGTTCAAAAACTTCATTGGGAACTAACAAACTATAATCTCAGTCATTGAAGCAATTGCAATTTATCGTAACATCAGAAAGAGTCAATAATAGAGCTTTTCAGCAAGCTCACATACTCAACTATCCCGTAGTCCCCTATAATTGTTAACACTCACGCAATACTTGTGGTTACAGAGTTTCGGCCGGACACTGAGAAAGATAGGGGCTTATTGTGTTGCCTCCCAACATATTCACCTTTAGGTGATGTCAACAATAATAACCTATGCTAACTTACATCCAATTGGATATATGCATCATGATCTTTCAAACACGAGGAGCTTGCCAAAGGATAAAATGAAAAATGGAAAGGTGAGAATCACCTTGACTCAAGCATAAAGTGAAACATAAAGTAAAAGATAGGCCCTTCGCAGAGGGAAGCAGAGGTTGTCATGTGCGTTTAGGGTTGATGCACAAAATCTTAATGCAAAAGAACGTCACTTTATATTGCCCCTTGTACGTGGACCTTTATTATGCAGTCTGTCGCTTTTATTAATTCCACAACAAGTTCGTACAAAGCTTATTTTCTCTGCACTAATAAGTCATACATATTTAGAGAGCAATTTTTATTGCTTGCACCGATGACAACTTACTTGAAGGATCTTACTCAGTCCATAGGTAGGTATGGTGGACTCTCATGGCAAAACTGGGTTTAAGGATATTTGGAAGTACAAGTAGTATCTCTACTTGGTGCAAGGAATTTGGCTAGCATGAGGGGGAAAGGCAAGCTCAACATGTTTGGAAGGTCAATGACAATATACTTTAACTGAGATGTCGGAAAACATAAACCATTACGTTGTCTTCCTTGTCCAACGTCAACTCTTTTAGCATGTCATACTTAATGAGTGCTTCACAATCATAAAAGATGTCCAAGATAATATATTTATATGTGAACCCCTCTTTCCTTATTACTTCCTATTAATTGCAACGATGACCAAGGTTACGTTCATCAACTCTCAACAATTTTTATGCCTCATACTTTCTATGTGTGAAGTTATCACTATCCATAAGATCAATATGAACTCTTTTGTTCTTTCTACCTTTTCAAGATCATAGCAACATAGCAAAGCCCTTGACTCAACACTAATCTTTATTATAGATAGCACACGATCTCAATTACATAAAGAGATCACAACGAAAAACTCAAAACTACTTGATATCAAAACTTTGAACTACTACTAGATCAAGATACTACTAAAAGGATCGAACTAAATAAAGCGGTAAAGATAGGAGTGTGATGGTGATACGATACCGGGGCACCTCCCCCAAGCTTGGCAGTTGCCAAGGGGAGTGCCCATACCCATGTGATTATTTCTTCAGAGGTGATGGAGAAGGAGTTGTTGATGATGTAGGCTTGTCATCCGTCTTCCAAGGCATAGGCTCTCCATCATAAAAGGATGATCGAGTCTCCGGGATCCTTAAATCTGCAGCCAAACTCATTCGCTTGAATCTATATTCATACTCACAGTTCTGGTTTTGCAGGTCATAAATCTGGGCTTGGAGGTGCTCGATTTTCTCTTGAAGCTTGAAGATGGTCTCCCCAATGACTTTGGCATCCAGCTTGTGGTTGTTGGTGAACTCCGTGATCATCATCTGGTTGGCGTTGAGTCCACGCTCCACCATCCCTTGACACTTGAAAACTTCTTGCTCCATGGCTTCGAGCTTTGTCTCCATGCTCCGGTACGCCTTGGTCCCTCCACATCGCGGATGTGCAACACCCCCTCACGCATCTCAATGGTTTGAGGGTGATGCAGCACCTCCGCAAGATAGGGGTTGGTAACCCTCTCGAAAAACTTGTCCTTGGGGGCGCTTGGAGACGACATGATGCTCTAGATCTGAAACAGAAATAGCTCGAAACGAAAACAGAGGATATTTGTGTGATACGGTGCTCAAAACCTTCGGGAGTATATATAATGAATTTTTTCCGACCAAAATACGTAACATACAAGAAAACGGAGTCCGGGAGGCACATGAGGTGCCCACGAGACAGGGGGCGCGCCCTACAGGGGGGGCGCGGCCTCCTCTCTCGTGGGAGCCTCGTGTCCCTTTCGGACTACTTCTTTCTTCCTAAAATTCTTAAATAATCCAAAACTGATAAAAATTGCCATTAGAGTTGTTTTGGAGTCGGTTTACTTACCGTACCACGTACCTATGCCTTTTCGGAGTATGGAACATTCTGGAAAGTGTCTCTTATGTATTCCTCGGGGGTTATGGTTTCAATAATATTAGTTTCAACATTGATAGGATTACCTGAAATATAATTATTAATTCTTTGACCGTTTACCACCCTCGGATTTGTGCCTTCGAAGTTGTTGATTTTTATAGCACCAGAACGATAGACCTCCTCGATAATGTAGGGACCTTCCCATTTTGAGAGAAGTTTTCCTGCAGAAAATCTTAAACGACAATTGAACAATAACACATAATCTCCTACGTTAAACTCACGCTTTTGTATCCTCTTATCATGCCAGCGTTTGAATTTTCTTTGAAAAGCTTGGCATTCTCATAAGCTTGGGTTCTCCATTCATCAAGTGAGCTAATATCAAATAACCTTTTCTCACCGGCAAGTTTGAAGTCATAATTAAGCTCTTTAATAGCCCAATATGCTTTATGTTCAAGTTCAAGAGGTAAATGACAGGCTTTTCCATAAACCATCTTATATGGAGACATACCCATAGGATTTTTGTACGCAGTTCTATAGGCCCATAATGCATCATCAAGTTTTTTGGACCAATTCTTTCTAGATCTATTCACAATCTTTTGCAAAATTAATTTGAGCTCTCTATTGCTCAACTCTACTTGACCACTAGATTGCGGGTGATAAGGAGATGCGATTCTATGATTGACATCATACTTAGCAAGCATCTTACGGAAAGCACCATGAATAAAATGTGAACCACCATCAGTTATAAGATATCTAGGGACTCCAAACCTCGGAAAAAATTAACTTCTTTAAGCATTTTAATAGAAGTGTTATGATCAGCACTACTAGTTGGAATAGCTTCTACCCACTTAGTAACGTAATCAACAGCAACTAAAATATGTGTATAACCATTGGAGGCAGGAAAAGGTCCCATATAATCAAAGCCCCAAACATCAAACGGTTCAATAACAAGAGAATAATTCATAGGCATTTCTTGACGTCTACTAATGTTACCTATTCTTTGACATTCATCACAAGATACGACAAACATACGAGCATCTTTGAAAAGAGTAGGCCAATAAAAACCAGACTATAGTACCTTGTGTGCAGTTCTGTCTCCAGCATGGTGTCCTCCATAGGATTCAGAGTGACACTTGCGTAGGATTTGTTCCTGTTCATGCTCAGGCACACAACGTCTAATAATACCATCTACTCCTTCTATATAAAGGTGTGGATCATCCCAGAAGTAATGTCTTAAATCAAAAAAGAACTTTTTCTTTTGTTGGTATGTGAAACTAGGAGGTATATATTTGGCAACAATGTAATTAGCATAATCAGCATACCAAGGAGCAGTAGGAGAAGCATTGACAACCGCTAATTGTTCATCGGGAAAACTATCATTAATAGGCAGTGGGTCATCAAGAACATTCTCTAGCCTAGACAAGTTGTCTGCAACGGGGTTCTCAGCTCCTTTTCTATCAACAATATGCAAGTCAAATTCTTGGAGCAAGAGAACCCATCTAATGAGTCTAGGCTTAGCATCTTTCTTTTCCATAAGATATTTAATAGCAGCATGATCAGTGTGAATAGTAACTTTGGAATCAACAATATAATGTCTAAACTTATCACATGCAAACACAACTGCTAAGAATTCTTTTTTAGTGGTAGCATAATTTCTCTGGGCAGTATCAAGAGTCTTACTAGCATACTGGATAACATTCAATTTCTTATCGACTCTTTGCCCTGAAATAGCACCTACAGCATAATCACTAGCATCGCACATAATTTCAAAAGGTAAATTCCAATCAGGTGGTTGAACAATAGGTGCAGTGATCAAAGCTTTCTTAAGTGTTTCAAAAGCTTCTACACAATCATCATCAAAGACGAAAGGAATATCTTTTTGCAATAAATTAGTCAGAGGCCTAGAGATTTTAGAGAAGTCCTTAATGAACCTCCTATAAAAACCGGCCTGACCAAGGAAACTTCTTATACCTTTTATGTCCTTGGGACATGGCATCTTTTCAATAGCATCAACTTTGGCTTTATCAACTTCAATACCTCTCTCGGAGATCTTGTGCCCCAAGACAATGCCTTCATTAACCATAAAGTGACACTTCTCCCAATTCAGGACGAGACTAGTGTCTTT
The DNA here is from genome assembly GCF_002162155.2 of Triticum dicoccoides. NCBI lineage: Eukaryota > Viridiplantae > Streptophyta > Magnoliopsida > Poales > Poaceae > Triticum > Triticum dicoccoides. The sequence goes on from NC_041383.1 coordinate 459,660,747, forward strand.
GCATCTCTGCAAAACTCGATCAAGGTTGCTCAAACAATCATCAAAAGAGGATCCATAGACGGAGAAGTCATCCATGAATACCTCACAAATCTTTTCACAAAAATCAGAAAATACAGCCATCATGCATCTTGGAAAGGTAGCAGGTGCATTACATAAACCAAAAGGCATACGTCTATAAGCAAAAGTACCAAAAGGGCAAGTGAAAGTAGTTTTAGATTGATCCCCCGCTGATACAGGTATCTGAGAGAAACCAGAATAACCATCTAGAAATAAAAAATGTGTGTGTTTGGAAAGCCTTTCTAGCATTTGATCAATAAAAGGTAAAGGGTAATGATGTTTCTTAGTAGCTTTATTTCACTTACAGAAATCAATTACCATCCTATAACCTGTAATAATTCTTTGTGGGATCAATTCATCTTTATCATTAGGAACAACGGTAATACCTCCCTTTTTAGGGACACAATGGACAGGTCTTACCCATTCACTATCAGCAACGGGATAAATAATACCTGCCTCAAGGAGTTTTAGTATCTCCTTTCTTACCACTTCCTTCATTTTGGGATTTAATCGTCTTTGAGGATCTCTAACTGGTTTGGCATCTTTCTCCACTGAAATTTTGTGTTGACATAATGTGGGACTAATGCCCTTAAGATCATCCAGGGTATATCCAATAGCAGCTCGGTGCTTCTTCAGAGTTTTCAATAATCTTTCTTCTTCTTTTTATGAAAGGTTAGCACTAATAATAACAGGATATATTTCTTTTTCATCAAGATAAGCATACTTAAGATTATCAGGTAATGGTTTGAGTTCAAACACGGGATCACCCTTGGGTGGAGGGGGATCCCCAAGAATTTCAACGGGAAGGTTATGTTTCAGCACAGGTTCTTGTTTAAGGAACACTTTATCTATTTATTCCCTTTCCTTCATAAACATATCATTTTCATGGTCTAGCAAATATTGTTCTAACGGATCAGTTGGAGGAACAACAATGGAAGCAAGACCAATAATTTCATCCTTACTAGGTGGTTCCTCTTCACGGTGTTTTCTACGAAATTTAGAAAAGTTGAACTCATGAGACATATCACCTAGACCAATAGTAACTACATCCTTTTCGCAATCTATCCTAGCATTAACGGTGTTCAAGAAGGGTCTACCAAATATAATGGGACAAAATCTACCTTGTGGGGAGCCAAGAACAAGAAAATCAGCAAGATATTTAGTTTTCCCACACAAGACTTCAACACCTCTAACAATTCCCATTGGTGAAATAGTATCTCTATTGGCAAGTTTAATTGTGACATCAATATCTTCTAACTCAATAGGTGCAATATCGTGCTTAATTTCTTTGTATAAGTCAATAGGTATTGCACTAGCACTAGCACCCATGTCACATAAGCCATGGTAGCAATGATCTCCTATTTTAACAGAAATAACAGGCATGCCTACCACAGGTCTATGTTTATCTTTAGCACAAGGTTTGGCAATTCTAACAGTTTCATCACAGAAATAAATAACATGCCCATCAATATTATCAGACAAGAGATCTTTAACAATAGTAACATTAGGTTCTGCTTTGATTTGCTCAGAGGTGTATAAGTTCTAACATTGCTCTTACGAACAACAGTCGAAGCCTTAGCATGATCTTTTATCCTAACAGGAAAAGGAGGTTTTTCAACATACGCAGCAGGAATAATGGGATCACTATATGTAATAGTCTTTTCTTCGACTGTAATAGGTGCAACTACTTTAACTTCAACATGAGGATTATATTTAAACCACTTCTATTTAGGGAGATCAACGTGAGTAGCAAAAGTTTCATAAAAAGTAGCTACTCTCAGAGTCAAGTCCATACTTAGAGCTAAATCCACGAAAAGCATCGGTATCCATAAAAGATTTAACACAATCAAACTTAGGTGTCATACCTGACTCCTTACCATCGTCGGAACCCCGATCTTCAGAGTTGCATTTTATTCTTTCCAATAAGTCCCATTTGAAATCAATAGTCTTCAGCATATAGGAACCAGCACAGGAAGTATCGAGCAAGTTGCGATTATCAAGAGAAAGCCGAGCATAAAAATTTTGAATAATCATTTCCCGAGAGAGCACATGATTGGGGCATGAATACAACATTGACTTAGGCCTCCCCCAAGCTTGAGCGATGCTTTCTTCTTCGCGAGGCCGAAAATTATATATGTAATTACGATCACGATGAACAAGATGCATAGGATAGAACTTCTGGTGAAATTCCAACTTCAATCGCTTATAATTCCAATATCTCGTATCATCACATAGCCTATACCATGTCATTGCATCTCCCTTCAAAGATAAAGGGAAGACCTTCCTTTTGACAACATCATCGGGAATACCTGCAAGCTTAAATAATCCACAAACTTCATCCACAAAGATAAGGTGTAAGTCGGGATGCAATGTTCCGTCTCCTTCAAAAGGATTAGCTAGCAGTTTTTCTATCATACCCGAAGGAATCTCAAAGTGAATATTTTCATAAGGTTCAGTAGGTTGAGGAGCATCTCTTTGCTCTTCTAGTTGGGGTGAAGATACCCCAAACAAGCCCCTCAAAGGATTAGTTTCCATAGTGACAAGTAACAGAAAATTTCAGCACACTATATAAATGTTTCCTTACCAAGTTCCACTCACCAAGAGCACTACGCTCCCCGGTAACGGCGCCAGAAAAGAGTCTTGATGACCCACAAGTATAGGGGATCTATCGTAGTCCTTTTGATAAGTAAGAGTGTCGAACCCAACAAGGAGCAGAAGTAAATGATAAGTGGTTTTCAGTAAGGTTTTCTCTGCAAGCACTGAAATAGTAGGTGATAGATAGTTTTGTGATAAGATAAATAGTAACGAGAAAAAAGTAAATAAAGTAAATAAAGTGCAGCAAGGTGGCCCAATCCTTTATCTAGCAAAGGATAAGCCTGAACAAATTCTAATAATGAAGAAGGAGCTCCCGAGGACACATTGGGCATTATCGTCAAGCTAGTTTTCATCACGTTCATAAGATTCGCGTTTGGTACTTTGATAATTTGATATGTGGGTGGACCGGCACTTGGGTACTGCCCTAACATGGACAAGCATCCCACTTATGATTAACCCCTATTGCAAGCATCCGCAACTACAAAAAGGAGTATTAAGGTAAACCTAACCACAGCATTAAACATATGGGTCCATATCAACCCCTAACGAAGCAATGCATAAACTAGGGTTTAAGCTTCTGTCACTCTAGCAACCCATCATCTACTTATTACTTCCCTATGCCTTCCTCTAGGCCCAAATAATGGTGAAGTGTCATTTAGTCGACGTTCACATAACACCACTAGAGGAGAGACAACATACATCTCATCAAAATATCGAACGAATACCAAATTGACATGACTACTAATAGCAAGACTTCACCCATGTCCTCAGGAACAAATGTAACTACTCACAAAGCATATTCATGTTCATAATCAGAGGAGTAATAATATGCATAAAGGATCTGAACATATGATCTTCCACCAAGTAAACCAAATAGCATCAACTACAAGGAGTAATCAACACTACTAGCAACCCACAGGTACCAATTTGTGGTTTCGATACAAGATTGGATACAAGAGATGAACTAGGGTTTTGAGATGAGATGGTGCTGGTGAAGATGTTGATGGAGATTGACCCCCTCCCGATGAGAGGATTGTTGGTGATGACGTTGGTGATGATTTCCCCGGAGGGAAGTGTCCCCGGCAGAATAGCTCCGCCAGAGCCCTAGATTGATTTCGCCAAGGTTCCGCCTCGTGGCAGCGGAGTTTTGTCCCGTAAGCTTGCCCATGATTTTTTCCAGGGGAAAACCCTTCATATAGCAGAAGATGGACACCGGAAGCCTAGCAGGGGGGCCAGGAGATAGGGGGCGCGCCCTACATGGGGGGCGTGCCCCCTGTCTCCTGGACAGGATGTGGGCCCCCTGGCCTATTTCTTTTGCCCAAAAATTCTTATTAAATCTAAAAAGTTGTTTCGTGGAGTCTCAGGTCTTTTGGAGTTGTGCAGAATAGGTTTCCAACGTTTGCTCCTTTTTCAGCCAGAATTCTAGTTGCCGGCATCCCTCCTCTTCATGGTAAACCTTGTAAAATAAGGGAGAATAGCCATAAGTATTGAGATATAATGTGTAATAACAGCCCATAATGCAATAAATATTGATATAAAAGCATGATGCAAAATGGATGTATCAGCTGTCGCCCTGGTTTAATGTGTGAGTACACAGGAGATCTCAAAGACCCTCAATGGCATATTGATATTCAGCTAACTGAGGAGGAAATTACTGAATCTGTCAAGAAGATGCTGGATGAACCGGTATCTGAATGCAGCAAGACAGGGCTCAGTCCTTTCTGCGTTTCCAATAAACCGCCAGCTGTAAGAATTGCACCATTCTTTGTCTTAGTCCATCCCCTCTTAAATATTTCTTTATGACTTGTTATCTATTTGTGCAGGGTGATGATCCGTTCTGGAAGAGGAAAATACAGGATAAACCAGCGAAGCCGCGGGATAAACCGGTGAGAACGCCTCACATCAAGACCAAAGCTACAAAGAAACCCGTGAAGAAGAAAACCGCCGAGTCCCCTGACCTGCCCAATGAGGAAGAACTTGATGATCTGGAATCAGAGGTAGAACTTGACTCTCTTGGTTCTTTTTTCATACACCTCATTGACAATGATCATTATGAGGATGACGCGGAAGCTAGCCGCGATGGTGATGTAGAGGTAACTATTCTTTCTTCCGACTCAGATCCTGTGCCAACACCAAAAATCAGTCAAGCAGTCCGAAAAGTAAAATTTTCACACCCTCTTGCTTATTCGGATCCGCACTTTCTTTTGAAGACACAGCAGCATGAAGCTCGCCGCACAACTCGGCATAGCGGCCAAGTGGTGACCTCCTCCGGTTTACCGAACTCTCGTATACGCCGCCAAGAGGTCTCTTATACTTCTGATACATCTTATCCGAGGGCGGGTTATTTCCAATATCCTCTTAATCCATCTAACTCGAATTACCAGGGGACCTCCCATTCATCTTCTGGCGAATCAACATCAACAAAGTTTCCCACCCTTAAAACGGTTCCTGGGTGAGCAGATTTTGCTAATCCGTCATTCCTTTATATTTCTGATTCTTGCACTGCTCTGATGCATACTTATTACTTTGCAGGGCCAAAGCCAGAACCAGCAAAAAAGCCAAAGTGACCAAAACGGCAGAAGACCCCAATCTGGATGAAATGGAACAAGCTCCTGAACCGTCTCACCCAGATGTTGATAACATTCCTGATGGCCCGTCATTGTCGGATCAAAAAACTAAAGCTGAGAACATGGATATTGATCCATAGCTCATGCTGATGATCCGCCAAGCCCGGCTAAAGGTGCTGATGACGATGTTGTCGTTACTGGCACTGGTTTCACCTCCCCTGGAAGTCCCGTCGCTTTATCAAAGCATACTGCCAAGGAAGAATTTTCTGCTATGGATAAGGGCAAGTGGAAAACAGATTTATCAAGCTATGCCCACCTCAACACCCAAGACATTCATTCTGGGTTTTTGAACCGCCTGTACACAAGCCGCGACTATGAAGCCGGTTTAGTGGGCCTGATGAAGGAACGGTATGAGGTAAATATCACACTCTTGCATAAGCTGTCTTTTCTTTATGACTGGTTTAGACTATCACTTGTCGTAGCCCCCAAGGGCCAGTTCGTAATATTGATGTGAACTGGGACTTGTAGTAGAACAATATTTAATCTTGCTTGCATAGCCCCCAGGGACCGGTTTACACCTTTAGGATGAACCGGTACATCTCTGTCATGCAACTTCCAAAATTCTTGATAATCATCGTTGTAATCCGTTTGAATAGGAAAAATCCATAACCTGGACTTGAGAAAATATGCATTAACCCCCAAGTGCCAAGTGTATAACTTGTTATGTGCTTGGGACTTTAAAGTGACAATTGATAAAAAGCAATACACATTAGCCCCCAAGTGCCAAGTGTATAACTTGTTATGTGCTTGGGACTTCAAATATGTACCACGAGCTCATTAAATGTCTCTTGCAGGCTGATCTGAACAAAAAGGAATCTCAAATCACTGACCTTCAAGAAAATATCAAGTCCCAGCAAGCAGAAACTTCCAAGGCTAAGGAAGAGCTGACCGACGCTTTAACAGCCATGGAACAACTGAAGGATAGCTTTAAAGGCGAACAGGCAGAATGGGAGGCTAAAAAAGCAACTTTGCTAAAGCGGGCAGAGGATGCTGAAGCAACCCTTAATCGGGTAACAGAAGAACTGACTGGCTTGAAGCGGTAGACCAATGCTATGACCTCTGCTGTCTTTGGTAAATAACTTCTTCATAAGCTTTAAATAAGTAACATCCATGAAACTGTCGGTTTAATAATACTTTAACCATTGTAGGTAGTCGTGTTACTCATCTTGGCTCGGATATGCGCAAAAAACTGAAAGCTGCCTATACATTGATAGAGCAATTATATACCGGCGTTCAACAGGTCATCTGCACAGCTTCCCATAATAAACCGCCCCCAACTTTAATCAAGGAAACATTGGAAAAATTATCCATGATGCCTGCCCAGCTTGAGGATTTGAAGAAATCAGCTGCTAGGGCCGGTGCTCTGACTGCATTGACTCAGGCCAAGGCCTGGATATCTGACCTTGATCCGGAAGATATTGGAAATAGCTATCCAGGCCAGAAAGAGGATGGGTAAGATTTTGATAATGATGGCCTCAGGGCCATAACAAGGAAAATGCGTCCACTGGCAAGCAAGCTAGCTGAGGACACTGACTTGTCGTTTTACCAGATGATTTATGATGCTAACAACAAACGGGTTAACGTACCAACTTATGATGTGCAAAATCTTATCCCGCCAATCTGTAAGCATACTTACGCCCCTGATGTTGAACCGTCCAACCTTCTAAGCAATGAAGTTATCTTCCGAGCCTTAACTGGGATTGACTGGGCAACCATTGACTTCCAGCCACTGGGTGGAGAGGAGGAGGGTGAACCGGCGCAGGATGATCCGCGGCCTTCAGGTCAGCCTAGTGAAGAACCATGATCCGGAGGCCGATTTAGTTTCTGCACACTGCCATCCATGTGATAAACAATTATTCTTTTGGACCGTCAAAGCGCCTTGTAATAGGCTAGTTTAAACACTTGGTCTGCCATGTCGTCGTGCATATTCACTTTGCATCATGCTGTTAATCCGTCATGATTATGCTATGTCTGTTTATGATCCTTAGCAGCTTTATGCAATCCTGTTTCTGTGACATTGAATCATATCGTTGATTTACCAACTTTATTGTAGTAAGGTGACAACCCAAATCTTGAGTGCTGATAACTCCCACCATGCTTTGCTGGTTTATAATGAAGCCATGCCGGGTTATAATAAACACCAGATGATCATACTAGCGACTTATAGTCAAAGCTAGACCGGGTTAACAAACACCGGATTATAATTGATCGTGTACTAACAACTTATAGTTGAAAGCCAAGCCGGGTCAATTGACACCGGTCATCTTATAAGTTTGTACTTGGCAACTCAAAAGCCAGACCGGGTTAGTAAGCACCGGATTTAATATAAACCTCATCGAAATAAACATCGAAAAGAATGATTTGCGAAGAAAATATGCAAAAAGGCGAGGCTTTTCATGGGCTGCCAGGCCACTGAGTTAAACCATTTTACAAAGCCTTATAAGATGGACCTCACATTAACCAATCATCAATTTAACTATGACAAGTTCAGGGTCTTTATAAGATTGACTATCAAACATTCGACGGGTCTTACCAGGATTACCTGGACGGAGTGACTTGCTTAAAAAGGGAGGATAACCCGAGGTTTTAGGTGAATACACCTGGCTTCCAAGCCTGGCTTTTATAGCCTATTGCAAGGTTGTAGACTCTTTGTTCTTGTAGAAGCAAAGAGAACCCAAGCAATATTTTTGAGATGTGCTCAGTGGGCGCCTATGTTTGAGTTGTGCTTTGCAATAAACTCTCTTTGGCTCCTTATGATATTGGGTATGAATCCCCCAAGCTCTTTTTTGGTAGCTTTATTAGCCGGATTAATGGACAATCAGAACTCCGCTTTATAAGCAGAAGCCCCCATGTAACCAAGAAAACTTTTAAGGATGAACGGCAGAGGCCCCGCTTTAGCAAGGATGCCAGTTTATTATATTGATCATAATATATACATTGTCAAGAATATGTACATAATAGTAGCCTATGGCTTAGGTGTAGTAAGGCCGAAGATGAGCAATATTCCACGGCCGGCGGGTCTCCTTCTCCGACTTGCGTGAGTCTTTGTGCTCTCGAACATCGATAAGGTAGTATGAACCGTTGTTCAGATTCTTGCTGTCCACAAAGGGCCCTTCCCAAGGTGGGGATAGCTTGTGCATATCGGTCTGATCTTGGATAAGCCGGAGCACTAAGTCGCCTTCTTGAAAAGCTCTGGTTTTAACCCGGCGGCTGTGGTAACAAGATGCCGTTATATCCCATTTTTCATCTAACATGTCCAATGCATCTTGGCGTGCTTGTTCATTGTCCACTTCAACATAAGCTGCCACCCGAGGCGAGTCATGGCGAATGTCACTTGGGGGAACTGCTTCTGCTCCATAAACCATGAAGAAGGGTGTATAACCCGTAGATCTATTGGGGGTGGTATTAATGCTCCACAATACGGAAGGAAACTCTTCACCCAACAACCCGGCGTCCTCTGCAAAGGGACCATAAGCCGGGGCTTGATACCTTTCAGGATTTCTTGATTAGCTCTCCCAGCTTGACCATTAGACTGGGGGTGAGCCACTGATGACACATCAAGCTGGATGTGCTCACGCTGACAGAACTCTTCCATAGCACCTTGGAGTGGTTCGTGCCATTATCTGTTATGATGCTGTGTGGAAAACCAAAGCGTTATCTGTTATGATGCTGTGTGGAAAACCAAAGCGGAAAATCACCTTCTTCATGAATTGAACCGTCGTGGCTGCATCACACTTGCTGACTGGCTCCGCTTCCACCCACTTAGTGAACTTATCAACCACCACCAGAAGGTGGGTCTTTTTATCCTTGGACCTCTTAAAAGGCCCAACCATATCCAGCCCCCAAGTTGCAAACGGCCAGGTGATTGGAATCATCCTCAACTCCTGAGCCGGAACATGGGCTCAGCGTGAAAACTTCTGACAACCATCACACTTCCTGACTAAATCCTCAACATCAGCATGAGCCGTTAGCCAGTAAATACCGTGTTGGAAAGCTTTAGCCACAAGGGATTTTGAACCAGCATGATGACCACAATCCCCTTCGTGGATTCACGCAAAATCTCACAGCCTTCTTCAGGAGAAACGCAGCGCTGAAACGCCCCCAAGACACTGCAGTGATGTAACTCGCCATTGACAATAGTCATGGACTTGGACCACCGGATTATCTGTCTGGCCAAAACTTCGTCCTCGGGTAACTCGCCCCGGATTATATACGCCAGGTATGGCACCGTCTAATCAGGGATAGCATGAAGAACCGCCACCAATTGAGCCTCCGGGTCGGGAACAGCCAGATCCTCCTCCGTCGGTAGTTTGACCGACGGGTTATACAAAATGTCAAGACATTGGGCGGCACCGGTTTACATTGAGATCCTAGCCGGCTTAAAGTGTCCGCCGCTTCATTCTTGCGCCGATCAATGTGCTCGACCTGGTAACCCTTGAAGTGACCAGCAATGACATCCACCTCACGCTGATAAGCTGCCATGAGTGGATCCTTAGAATCCCAAGTACCAGAGATTTGTTGAGCCACTAAATCGGAGTCCCCAAAGCATCATACCCGGATTAAGTTCATTTTCTTAGCCATCCGAAGATCATGGAGCAAGACCTTATACTCAGCTGCATTGTTAGTACAAGCAAATATCAAGCGGAGAACATAACAAAATTTGTCACCTCGAGGGGAAGTAAGAACCACTCCAGCCCCCGAGCCCTCCAATTGTCTGGACCCGTCGAAGTGAATAGTCTAGTATGTGTTATCCGGTTTATCCTCCGGTGCCTGCAATTCTTTCTAGTTATTGATGAAATCCACGAGAGCTTGGGACTTGATGGCCGTACGAGGCATATATTTTAACCCGTGAGGTCCAAGCTCGATAGCCCACTTAGAAACCCGGCCGATTGCTTCCCTGTTCTGGATGATATCTCCCAAAGGAGCGGAACTGACCACATTGATGGGATGGCCCTGAAAATATTGCTTAAGCTTCCGGCTCGCCATAAAAACTCCATACACAAGCTTCTGCCAATGCGGATATCTCTGCTTCGACTCAATAAGCACCTCACTGATATAATAAACCGGCCGTTGATACGGATACTCCTTTCCTGCCTCTTTGCGCTCTACCACAATAGCCACGCTGACAGCTCGGGCGTTAGCAGCCACATACAATAGCAATGGTTCTTCAGTTGGTACAGTGACTCGGTCTCGCCCGTGGATGATTCACCATCTGAATAGATAACCGTCTCACCATCGGATGCTAGTTCAGATTCCGCACCATTGATGAATCCTGCGAACGCACGCTTCATGGCGGGCTGAACCCGGGCTGGGCTTGCACGCTGAGCTGTCTCGACGAGGTCGGCGTAGATGTCCGACTCAGGGCCCGGTTCGCCGATCTTGCCAATGAAGACATGAATTCCTCTGAAGGGGACTCGGTACCGTACTCGATTGAGCCGGCGTCGGGGCCCCAGCCTGCGTCGTCGATGTAGAGTTGCCACGACGACTCTTGGTCATCCGGCCCACTGCGTATCCCTTGAGTCCTTCGAAGTTGCCCTTTAAGAACTCGAAACCATCGTGCGATAGCCCCACGGTGGGCGCCAACTGTCGTGGAATTATCACGTCAGATGTCCTAGTGTGAGGACTTAGTAGTGGAGCCATCGCAATGAGATTAGCTTAAAGGGGTTAAACCGGACAAAGGCCACGGGGAGTTTATACTGGTTCGGCCCCTTGCGGTGAAGGTAAAAGCCTACGATCCAGTTGTGGTGGAATTGATGGGGTCTCGATGATCAGGGAGCGAATCCGCTTTACCTGGCTCTCGAGTTGTTGTCTCTTGTCCCTGAACCGCCGTCGGGTCGTCCCTTTATATACACAGGCTGACGCCCGGCGGTTTACAGAATCCCGGCCGGCTCATACACGTGTCCGACTCGGTTTCTAGCCTTTCCTATCTTACAACACAAGTTACATAGTATATGGCGGTTTATGTCTACGGGCCCTGATCCGCCTTTGGGCCCTGGGCCTCTAACCCTCTTAAGTAAAGCGCCACACTCCTTGTCTTCATGGGCTTCAATATGAACGACTCGTTACAGGTATAACCCGGCCCCACCTGGACGGTTTATACTCAGTAGTTATATCCCCGACATAGACTCTCCCACAAACCTAGGATTCAGTCACTAATGGTACATGCATAATCAAAATCAGTAACCACCCACAAAGGATAGATCCTAAAGATTTGAAATCAACCAACGGTACATATGTTGCCAAGGGATTACTTACATGAGACGAAGGATTGCTGGATCCTTCCTCAATGGGTTTGCCACCAAACAGGCTGCTTTCCGGCAATCTTCACGACCTTGCCACTCCAGTGCTTCCATGTAATGAGCAACCATCGCCTTCCTTGGATTTGGGGACGGAGTCGGCTTATAGGCCATCGAGAACAAATCTTGCACGGCTTATTGATCCATCAGCTCATGCTGATGATCCGCCAAGCCCGGCTAAAGGTGCTGATGACGATGTTGTCGTTACTGGCACTGATTTCACCTTCCCTGGCAATCCTGTCGCTTTATCAAAGCATACCCCTGGCGATAACAGGGTCATCCAGCGGAGTCACACCTTCCGGTTAGACGCGTTTGACGGCTGCCACGCTGGTGGCCGGTCGTCGTCGTCGGTCAATGGCGCCTTGGCGGGCGGCGCGGCGATGTGCAAGTGTGACGCCTTACGGCCCGGCACGAATAGGGGGGCCAGGCGACGGAATAAGCTTTTTAGGGGGTTAGTGAACAATATAAGGTGGCCGAGGGGTCATTTAGTAAAAATAATACGCGCGGCGATGGTTTGACTCGCAACAGGCGGGGCATACATACGCTTGAATGCAACGCCATGGATTGCACCCTACTGCTACTGGAGTATAGCATTGGCGAAACAGCAGCTGTAGCGCTGCCGCGCTCTGGCATTGTAGAGTACGTACCCTGGGCGCGACTAGTGCTCCGTCCAATCTAGATTCTGCGAGCTAGTCGGGACAAACATCCAGACCTCCTCTCTATCGAGTGCTGCGGTACACTGGTCATGATGCCACGCTAAATACTAGTACCGCAGCTAGCGCATCGAGCACCCTAGCACCCATATAGCTCACTCATCGCTTTCACCGCGCCAGCATGTGTAATTAGGCCGGCTGCAGGAAGAACAAGTGAGGATTCATGGGGCGAACTGATGCTCGACATTGACCGGCCCGCGCGCCCCTGCCCTTTCTTCCTTTCCATCTTGTCAATGCGAGGCCCATTCGTCATGCTCATGCAATATCTAACTTTTTCTGTCCCGCCTCTGCCCATGTACTTCATTGCGTCGATCTGCCTCCTTCCATCATGCCTTTCTAGAAACAACGCAGGGCAGGTTATGATTACTATTTGATCCATCTGGTCAAGCAACAGTTTCTTCATGGCACACCCTCTTTTACTACTGCTACTCGAGAGGATTGGTGGTATTTGTACTACTACCAGTGACAGGAAGTAAACACAGGGAAGGGAAGCTTCATCGTGATTATGGTTCTGAAATAAATAAATTTATGCAATCGATGTGCATTGGGCTGGGTGGTCTGTCTTCCGGCGGATGGAGACATGGAGCTAAATATCGTCTGACACCAACATCATCACCGTCGACTCTGTACACAAAGCGCAGCTAGCTAGTTCGGCAACGGCAGCAAACATCATCCTCTGGCTACGTTTTCTTTTCTTGATTTAAATGAAAATACTAGCGGGTAGTGCGCGGCGGCACGCCGCACCACGTGGATCGATAAGCAATTTAGTTTTTTTGTAATATTTGGTAAGTCATTTGAAGACTTGATTGGTGACAAAGTAGATCATATAAGGAATTGATACATTTAGTTGGTGCCTACATGCATAAGTTATCTACAACACATAGTGATAATGAGTACTTGACGCAGAGTTGTGAAGCTCTTGTTTTTTTCTTAGACTTGAGATGTTGATCCTCCAGTTGAATCTGTCTCTGTGATGTAGTGCTAGAGAAATGAACCTAGTTCTTCTTCTCTCATTCTTGGTGGTTTGTTTCCTGTGTAAACAATGTTAAAGTTGTTGCTGGATGCATGTTATCTAGCTCTTGACGGATTGGCAAAATATTTTAAAATTAAAGACAATTTTGTTAAGGGTTGTTTGCCTTGACAACAAGGCTTGCTTTTTACTGTTTCTGTATTTCTAATTCTTCTTCCTTGGTCTTACTCCATTCTTGCGGCTGAGCAGCTCTTGTACAAGATGTGAGAGACGATTGTGCCCTGGTTATTTATTAATTGTTTATTAGTGCATTTTGTACATAATACGAACGTGGATACAAAGAATCTGGGAAGATTAGCTCTACCGATCGAGTTATTCATCTTTATAACGTGATATTTAGAGCTAAGGTGGAATTGCCTATTGGGTTGTGTTGACAGAGGGCAGAAGTTAGAGCTTGCTGGTTTCTCTCGGTGATATATACTCAAAGGGCAGAGACAGCTACTTTGTCTCGGTGATGTAGTGACAGAGGGCAGAGGCCAGTAGCTCTTCCCTACTGATTTACAGGGTATTATAATTTTTCATATTTATACTTGTTGACTACGGGTCTCCGGGAGTACTATAATTTTGCGCATACAATATACATGTGGATTTGATTCGACATGACATCGGAAGAGATCACACCGTGTATGCTATTCATGCGCAGTCTGGTCGAGTGATATCCTTCATAGTACTTGTAAAGTAAATTACAAACTGAGGCACGGCGGCCGGAATGGGAATAATGTTGTCCCTTTGAATTTGAAAGCATGAAGAGACATAGAAATAATAGTGTGTTTATTCTATTCATGCAATCTTCTCAATTTAACTTTCACTGTATTTGTAGGAAAAATTACGAAGTAGCAGATCTAAATAGCAAGAACAATTGTCATCTGGACTTGAAGGCATGAACACATAAGTAGAAAAAATGCAGAAAATGAAGGCATACATATATCAATTTCTACGACTGAATATTAATTTACATCTCAAATAATAGTTGGGCAACATTTCACATCTGTTAGAAAATCAGAGAAGATCAGCGAAAATTGTATAGCATGCATTCATTAATTTTCTAGTGGTGCCCAAAAACAATTGATTAGGTGGGCCTAATCCGACCAACACGGCGTGACACAATTGCAGACTACTGCCCATTGTCAATATCACCATCTCCCTCCTATTTTCCGCCCTTTCTCCTGTTATTAATTGGTTCCATCGGCTAATCCATGCAGCTGGCCGTGCATGTGTGTTCTCCTTAGCCTGCTTTCGACACAACACATGTAAATTAATATCCGGCAAATACAACACTATCTGTCGGCATTGCGCTATTTTTCTTATACCAGGCAAATACAACACTAATTTTATCAAGTACAGAAGGACCAGAGTATTTTCGTTCCAGAGGAACACTGAAAAAATATGCTTTGTTGAAGCATCTACCAGTTGCATGGCTTCATCAAAATTTGAACTTGCATGGTTCAACAAAATCAAACAGTGAACTCTCATGAATATTATTTCAGAGGGCGATGATGCTCTATCATTGGGATCAGGACCTCACATCTTAATGAAAGGAAGCAGTTAATAATCAAGTCTAAAATCTGAGTGAGACTTAAGCAGTCAAGCCCATTGCAGCACCATGTCTGATAGAAAAACACTAACAACGTCTAATAACTAACAAAGAGTGACTTGACCCATATATATGTCTGCAAATACAGGTCACATATTACTACACAAGAAAACATATGAGGTTGCTGCTGCTTCTTCACATAAACGATCATAAATAAGATGAGAAGGCAGATACCGCAAGCAGGAAGGCAAGACCTTCCAGCACAACTGTGATTTCTTCAACAGTGACGGTAGTAGCAGTGTCCCTGGGGACGTACCTGCAGTCACCCATATTGTACTCCTTCTGTGGACAAGAGAACATACTTGTGTGAAGTTTGGGACTGCCAACGTCAAAAATGAAGAATGAAACTTGAGATCTTTGCCTGTTTCAAGTAACAGCATGTGGTTCTTTTCTTTGATAAGAAATCAGATGATACAAGGAAATAAAATAAAAAGTAACACTTCTGTTGTATGTTTTGTAGCATATCTATATGAAATGCATGAGATTAACGAAGATGCAAGATGACAAGACTCACCTGCTCATTGTGGCCAAGGCTATTCCGTGTTCCATCCCTTAACATTGAATGCACTTGAACAATCCTTAGGAATCCATGTCTCATCATGCATTCCAAAGAACCTGGATAGAGCAACTGATTGTGAACCAAACTGATTTATAAGAAAGATGTTACAAAAGATCAATCTACTGTCTATTGAATACTGATTTCTTTCTTTGTGATCCTTGCAACAACAAAAATCTTGACTCTACTCGTCATCATAGTATAGCTTGGTCAGAGGCTACTTCCCCAACCATCATTAGAAACTAAACCATCTGGGTATGATGAAATCAAGGGTCCTTCTAACATGACATTGTGTGATGTTTTGCACCAGAGAACAAAATAAAATTTGCTGTGGCGAAATCAGTAGCATAGAAGCAATAAGGAAAAAACAAAAATACAAGTAATATGTACAGTAATAAAGTATGTGATGCAAAATGCAGTAAACAATTACAGTCCCATGTAGTTATACCAGATGAAAGAAGGATATAAAAAAATAGATCACCAAATGAAGCTCACACAGCTATTTGCCACCAATTTATCAGACAACATTGTACATGAATCTGCAATACTTACATACAGTAGATCAGTAGTGCTACTTTTTTTAGATGAATAGTGCAACATTTAATTAGTTGATATATGAAACGTAATTATATAACTGATGCCACTAACTACATCGAGAGGTCCAGACAGTTACTATGTTCTCACTTCCGCGGATACTTCAGTTCGAGTGGATGTCGACATGAAACTGCATTGCCATGTCCGCCAACATATTCTTTCATAAAGTATCAATCAAAACTGGAAATTAGTGTATTGCAATTGCCACTTCCGATGTTCAGGTTCAATTCATCATACAATTATGGAATATTAACACTGGAATAAAATATGACTGTGCAACACTTCCTTTCCTCTCGGATGTAAATATGAAGATCGAAATCCGGAATTTCCGAGTGAACCTGCACGTGCATTCTCACAGAACCCGAACGACCACTTCTCCTCTCCTCGCCATAAACCTTCACACAACACATCAGAAAATAAGAATTAGAACATCTGAAAAAAAGTGCCAAGCAAATAGGCAGAAGTACAGAAAAATTTACCATGGCGGAGCTCGTCATCTGGTGGCCACGTCATCTCCGACATGCTAGAGTTGGCGACGACGCCATCTGCTATTTTCCTCGTGCGGGAAGGGCACGGAGACGTTGACAACAGTGACCGCCCCGCCGGACCATGAAGGGCATGGTCTTCATGGAGAAGAACTGGGACGTTCAGAGGAGGCGAGGCCGGGGTCTCCCATTGGTGCACGAGTCACGGGAATGGAATGATGACCGGCCAGAGATGAGCGTAGGCCGGAAAGAACGCAAAATCGGGGAGGAAGAAGGCCAAATCAGGATGGATACACCGCCTCCCGCCCGAGATCACGCAGAACATGAGAAAGTGTAGAGGGCCTCGCACGCAGAATCCACCTCACCTCTAATCTAGCCGGTCCTCGATGTCTCTTGCTCGACGGCTGGCCTCCCCATGCGAATCTTGTGCCGTTGGTGGCGTGGCTGCTATGCATTGGAGGTGGCGGTGGCACGACGCCGTTGCTTCGTCCCCTCGGTTGTACGTCTGCCACCAGCTCCACGCGGAGAGAAGATCGGGGTTGGAAGCAGCGTGGGTGGGGTAGATCGGGGTTGGAAGCAGCCTGGTGAGGTACGCGAGGCAATGACCGTCAGGAAGGAGAAGACCCTTTTATAGGCGTATACGGCGGCCGACCGGTGGCACCACACTCATCTCGAGTCTTCGCCAGAGGACACCGAATAAAATATCTAAAAAGCCACCCCTCAAGGTAACGTGAGACAAAAAAGAACTGCCCAGAATGCTACATGCCCATCGATGGCATAGGACAGTCAACAATGCATCAGACAAACGTGGCCACATGCAAGAACCAGACAGCGTCACGTGGAACAAGACCAGCGCACACACATCTAGAACATGCACGTGAAATCAAGCCTACCATGCTCACAGTCAACCCAACTTAAAAAACAAGGAAGAACATTCCCGATGCACACGCGTCTATAGGCGGAAGCACATAACGTGGCAATGGCAGCGCTAAGAAAAACGTGCGTAAACAAGTTGAGCAAGAAAGAAATGGGATTGATCACTTCTAGGAAACCATCATGCACACGTGTCGCTCAAACAACCACGGTAAAAAAAATTTCCAGAAAAACCAGAAAAAAGGAACCCTTACGGACCTAGTCTTCTTAGTATTAGGAAGCAGAAGAAGCAATGACAACTTTATCCAATCCGTCCAGCTCTAGGATTTAAGGTCTGCTGGCCACTTAAACCCTATTTTCCTTTTGATCTTTGGACCTTGCTCTGCTTTGCTGAATTTATAGTATTGTTCTCTTACGTATTAATTAAGAGTAGACGGAGAGAGTGAGAAATGTGGTTAGCCAAATCGAGTAAGGCTGCTTTTTCATTTTTCCTGGTCAATGATCATGATCCAGTAGATGTGCGTGGGATGGTTTGGGCGGATGCGTCGATGAAGCTTTCGTGCGGCGAAATAAAAATGATGGCAGCTAGCAATAGCATGAGCACAAGAAGGGGGAATCCATGGATGCACATGATGGCTTTGCTTTTAATCGGCGATCATGGTTTTGTACGCTCGTGCTCTCCTAGAATCTTAATGGCCTGTCTCCATGTGCAGCACCAGCACCAGCACCAGTCCAGCTGCACGCAATACTGCAAGCAGGACGAGCCCATGCCCATGCGTCCATTGATGAAAGTTTGAAACGGTTATGATCGGCAGAGCTTGTTACTACCACCGCATTGCCACCAGTGCCAATGCCGTCTAGGATTGGCGTCGCTGCAGTGCTGCCCGGTCAATACAATCACCGGCTGGTATGCGACACCACAGCGAATTTTCAACAGCTACGTCTATAGATCTCTCTATACAGTACATGGGATATTTTGTTAGCTGCAATGGGCCAAGGCCAAGCGTGTGTTTTGTTTAATTAGCATACGAGTGTATTAGCTCCAAAAAAAATCCCTAAAAAACCTCAATTTTTCTCTCTCTCTCATGCCACATACTCCCTACATTCCTAAATACTCCCTCCGTTCCAAAATAGATGACTCAAATTTGTATTAACTTTAATACAAAATTGGGTCATCTATTTTAAAACGGAGGGAGTATAAGGTTTTTTTAGAGATTTCAATATAGACTATGTAAGAAACAAAATGAATGAAACTGCATTCTAAAATACGTTCATATACATCTATATGTAGTTTATATTGAAATCTCTAAGGGCATCTTCAAGCCGGACCAGCAAACTGTCCGTATGCGTCTGGATCACGAAAGTCATCCAACGTCGACCTGTATCGGTCCGCGGAGCAGTCTGGACGCGGTTTCTCTCGTAAACCGGAGACAAATGTGAGGGGCTTTGCGAGAGGCCGGACCGATGCCACGCTCGCTTCTGACCACGCTGGCCCACCCAAACCCCTCCTCCCACGACAGCTTCCCGCATTCATGCCGTTGTAGAGTGGCCGCTTTCCATTGAAGAGCGAAACACGACCTCTTACTGGCGCAGGCATTGAAGCGGCTCGCTGGCCGAGGGCGCCGCCCGCGACGCGTCTTCGATGTCCACGCCTGTTCAATGCCGAAGACGCGTGACTGGACGGGACAGTACTGATATCTCCCACGCCCGTTCAATACCCCGTCCGTCTGTATGCCGCCATCAAGCAGGCTCGCCGGGCGAGAAACCCACTCCGGCGTCCCGCATTGATGCCTGGCCCCACCGGAATCCACTATTTAAGGGCGGCCACAACCGGCTATCTCCACATCACAACACATCCTCTCCACATCCTTCTCCTTTCCTCCACATCTGCCATGAGTGCCAGCGGGAAAGCACTGTGGGACAGTCTGCCGCCAAAGATGAAGCACGCGGTGGCAGCCCTTACCGCCGCCTGGCAGAGTCGACGTGCCAGACGGATCGAGGCCGGCTTGCCAGCCAGCTCGCCCGAGGTCTCCGACGACGAGGACAACACCACGATGGAGATGGGCTTCAATGAGTCCGCGCCGGCTCCGCGCCTCCTGTGCACGCCGGCTTCACCATGGAACAGGTGTAGGTGTACTTCAACACCGCCATGGCGGAGGTGCAGCCTGCGCCGGCGCCTTTGTTGGGGTTCCAGCAGGCGCGGGAGAAATAGTGATACAACCTGTTCCTCCTGGAGAAACACCGGCTGGTGGAGGGCTAGATCTAAGGTGAGCGCGCGAGCGAGGAGGCCGTGGCGGCCACGACCGCGGCGAACCCAAATTTCGTCGCGGAACAGCGTGACATCTATCATACAGTTTGCGCTCAAGCCGCTGCAGCCGTGGAGGCGCAATTGCAGGCGATCACGGAGGAGAATAATGCCAATTGCGCCTCCTACGCGCAGCCGACGAACCATTAGCCAACCCGGTGGGACGACGACAGCGCCGACGCCACCATTTCCCGTGTGGACCACACGTCCACCGACGACGGACAAGGCGCGGACTCCTCCGAGGATGAGTACGCCACGGAAGGCTGTGGGACCTGGTGTCCCATGTGGGTCGGTCCGTCTCCCGTGTTCTACTCTTCCTCGCGGAGACCGCACCTTCACATCATTGGTCTTTTCGCGGTGCTTATGGAGACGGCGGATGGAGGACAACACGGGCTTGGACGTCGGGCGCCGCCGTCGTAGGGTAGGTTTAGGGGCGGTCTTTTTTTTCTTCTAGATGTTTGAAATGTAATGAAACCCATCGTGTTTGTATGAAATCTGTCATGTTTGTATGAAATTCGATCGTGTTTGCATGAATTTCATCTTGTTTGTTGAAAAAGAGTTCGAAACATATGCCGCTAGCGTTGGATGTCGTCCTTCCGCATCTGTGTCCGAGGACTGTCCCCCTTATCCATGAATGAATGCGGGAGGAAATTTACGGGTTACCATTGGGAACGCCCTAAATGGCTTATATTTAGAAACGAGGGGAGTACATACACAGCCTAGACTAGAGTCCAGGCTGGCCAGCAGCGATGATTACCACCTTTACCTTTCGTCCCTCCACTTTTCTGGCCCTAGATCATCTCATCCCTGCTAACATGTGCATTTTCCTTCCGAGATTCTGTTCCTTGCAACAATCACATTCAGCAAAAGGCTCGCAAAAAGCTAGAGATGAGATGGGCCACAAAGAAAAAGATGCATGGTGTACTACTACAAAAGAAAAGAAGCGAGGAGGTGTGTGTGGCACAATTGTGATGCATTCAATTGAGGGAAGAGGGGATCATCATCACCCCACCCGAGGCTGGTATTCAAGGAAGGGAAGAGGGTGCAGTAATAATAAAAGAAGAAGAAGAAGAGAAAAAAAAAGAGGGGAGATGGAAACAAAAGCGGGAGGAATGCAGGAACAGGGATGGAGTGTGATGATGAGCGAGGACCCGGTGACGAGCCATCATTACGAATCTTGGTGCCGGCCGAGGCCCATCATCATCATCATTTGAAGCCCCCTCCCATCGTCGTATCCTCTTCCTACCTCTCTCTTGCTCTTGCACACTTGCGCTCGCTCGCTGACCATATTTGGTTTGGTTTGGCCACCTAAACCACTGGCACAAAATTACCGTGCCTCTCTCTCTCTCTCTCTCTCTCTCTCTGTCTCGTGTAGTAGTAGACCAAAGTGTGCAAGGGAACAGTTGAAGTGCACATTGGTCGTTGGTTAGAAGCATTCATGCTTGTGTTAATCGTGCTTTAGGTCGCTCATCATACAGTGGTTCTCACTCACACAAGCCATAGCAATACGGATTAGTCATCCGTCCGTCCGTCCGTAAACAAGTCTGGCGCGGGAACGGCTGCACTGGCGCGTACAAGGAACGAAGGGAAGAGAAGAAGAAAATGCGGCACGTGAGGGAGGCCAAGGCCAAGGCCAACCTCATGATTAGGCGCCATTTAAGCCTCTGCCGCATCGTCATCGATTGGATCGTCTCCTTACGAGCATGCACGAGACCCCTCTGCCCCTCCCGTTCAAAGGCCTCATGAAAGCCTCCCATTCGTACGTGCGAACGCTAGCACGTGGACCACGGCGCGTGCCGCGGGCCCGCCTGTCAGCCACACCGCTGATCCATCCTGGAAGGGAAAAAAGGAGGGAAGGATGAGCTAGCCTAGCTGCACTCCATCTACGATGAACTGGTATGAAACGAGATGGTGAGCCTATAAATACCGCCCCACCGCCCAGCAGAAGGAGCACATCACACATACAGCAGAGGAGATCGACTTGATCCTCTCCATCCCTTTTGCCTCTCTTCCTGCCCCGCCCGCCCCACAGCAAATCTCATTGCCTCATCGCGCTCCGACTCTGCCTTTGCTTGCCGAGTTCCTCTGGTCTCTCTCTCGCAGCAGCAAGCAGCTCCAACAAGGTAATGTCTCGTCTCTGCTCGATGTGCTCTTGCATGCATGCATGCATGCACAATCATGTGTGCCAATTGCAACTGCAATTTGCTGGCCTCTCCCCTTTCCTAGTGTTGCCCTTTTTGTTCGTTTCTAGTTGCATTCCATTCCATGCAATCTGCTGCATCCCACCCCATGCCTTTGATTTGTTTATGCATGTCTCCACGAGCCTTGCTTGACACATATCTTTGCAAGTTGCTAGTACTGATAGCAGTTGCAATAGCGTTAACATGTGTGTAAAGTGTAAACAACCATCATGATTTGCTTAGAACGAGCGAGTCACCCTCCACTTTCTTTAGTTTATTTATTACAGAAGAAACCTTCAGGGTCTCCCTCTATGCTACACTCTACTGCTAGTGTTCTGTTTTTCTTCTTCTTCTTCTTCTTCTTACCTCCAAGGAGGATGTTGCCACTGCAGGGACATCCCCTGGGTATCCTGGAATTTTTGCTGCCACACGACCACAGCACACTTCACTGTTTCTGCTTCCCTTTCTTCTTTTCCTGCACTCATAGTAGGACACACACAAGTTAATACGAGTCGCGTGCAGCAGAGCAGGATAAAAAACGAGTATTGTAACCAAGTTCTGAAACAGGGCCCCCACATATGGCTCCTGATTTCCTTACCCTGTTGCTTTTTTTTTGGTGGCAGGCGCCAGGCGGGATGGACAGGCTCAATGCCAAGCTGTACATGCAGAACTGCTACATCCTCAAGGAGAACGAACGGCTGCGCAAGAAGGCCCAGCTGCTGAACCAGGAGAACCAGGCCCTGCTCACCGAGCTCAAGCAGCGCCTCGCCAAGACCGCGGCCACCAAGCCCACCGGCAACGGCAACGCCGCTGCTGCCGCCCGTGCGCCCCTCCCTGACCTCAATGCGGCTCCACCGGCACACGCCGTCCATGACAAGGCGGCGCCCAAGTCCAAGAAGACTGTCGCAAACTGAAGCAGCTTGCTTGCTTGGGTACTGGAGAACATATCCAGTGCTTGCTTTCACCCATTAGATAGTACGTACTGGTACTGGATATGTTCTCCTTGGTACTCTACTGCCATGCCATCATGTAGGGTTTGTGTTTGTAACCGCTAAGGGTCTAGCTCTGAATGTTGGGAATGTTTGCTTCGTTTTAGCTATGGAACTGCATGCCTACGTACTGTTATGTAGCAGAGTCCTCCTCCTTCTGAATGGATAGATAGATCAGATCAACTAGGAGTATATAAAGATGGTTGGGTTGGGTCAATGCGCGCTCTACATGGCTGTGGCATTGGACCAGCTTCTTCCTTTCCAGTCCTGGGAAAATGTCATTTACTGCTCGTTTGATGGCAATGTACTACCAGCTCTAATGCACAATGCTAGTACCTTGAATCCTGGCTTCGAATGCTAAGTTGACTAATGGAGGTGACTCAAATTTCAAAATTCAAGTAAAGCAACCACAAGCATCGAATATATGACAAATAGTTTTTTTGTACAAGTAGCAGTCAAGGTCGGTCACACGTCAATCAACAATGCAATGGTTCATGCAGAAAATATACTGACCTCCAGCATAACAGATTACTTTGCCTTCACATCGAGCATTCCAAAGAGAATCAGTCGCCACACTTCATTTCATCATGCATATTAATCTGCCAGTGAGTAAAAGAGAGAGATAATCTCCAGTGACTGGCCAATGAGCAAAAGAGAACATATAATCTCCACTGAAAAGTGCAATGATTTCAAGTGTTTCTGACCGTCAACATATAATAGGCTGACCATCTGAGGACCATTATTAAGCAATTTGGCAACATTGAAAAGGAAACATGATTGGTTCTAGTAGAAAAGAAAAGGGCCAAGTTATTGCTTTAGTGATCATGATATATATAATATCGTTCAGTAATATCAGTAAGTATTAGGAGTACTGTACATACTCTAACATTCAGGATAGCATAACAAGGAGAAAATATGATACTTTCTGCGATGCAAGAACATAATCTAATTCTGCCATTACGCTACAGTTAGGAGAATTCATATACGAGAACATTAGACTGTCAGATTTCCCCACTAGCCACCAAATTCTGATACAACTTAAATGAGAGATAAAAAACAGAGTATGAGGTGTACACAGTAGCTTGGCCAACATTCTTGCGCTGCACATGCAAGAAGTATCACGCATTGCTCACCTATCTATCATGACCTTGTTTTGTCGCACATATCCAAGAATCCAGGAGCTATTTGACAGAACATATACATATCGACTCTTCCTCGATCACATCAGCACACCATCCTGCGGGGTTGTTTCCTTGTACAGTTGTACCACCAAACATACACCTGACGACCTGAGCCCTCCTACAAACCGTCACTGTGACACTAGCACAGGGAAGACTCTGGACTTAAGAGCTTGTTATGTGTTAAGCGAGTCATATATATTCCAGTATATATACAGAAAGAAAAATCTATGTCCTCAATGACGTTTACAGAGGTTGGTTGCTGGTGTCAGTCTGAGTTTGCTTGGGTTTTTCCACACTTTGGTCCAGAAAACATGGATTTGGTTTTTCCGAGCAGAGTGAAAAAACACTTCTTTGCTTTGACATAAGATGACACACATGCGAGTATTATTACGTGTTTGCGGGACCTCCTGCTTTCACGGGCCATGGTTTTAGCCTACATACAATCCCAAGAAAATACCACATGAGCATATTTAAGAGTTCAGTCAGGGACCATCTGATAGCAGCCCAAGAAGCAACACAAAAATCTGTACCTGGCACCTGTCCTTCTATAAAGGACTTGCTCATCACTATGAATGATTGTTTTGGATGTCAAGTTGTCAATAGATGCACCGCATGAACAAAGGACAAGTAGAAATGAGTACTCAAGATCATTGCAAAACAACCGTCAGTTATGAATCATGTATCCCTTGCATCATATGCATCCCAAGCTCCCAACACATAACATGTAGATAGTAAACTCGCATTGATGTTGCAGTAAATTAGTTTGACATCATCATACACAATAAGAGGGCAAGTTGGCAAAAGTTGGGAGCATTTAGTCTTGTAGATCGCCTTGTCTGCAACATCACCAGATACCATCTTTACTGCAAGATTATATCTGAACCTTGTTTTTTTTTTGCCTTGTGATATGAACATTGCTTTTATTGGACACACTATATTCTACATCGTCCCTCCATTCTTAAATATAAGTGTTTTTAGAGATTCCAATATGAACTACATACGGAGCAAAATGAGTGAATCTACACTCTAAAATATGTCTATATACATCCGTATGTACTCCATATTGGAATTTCTAAAAAAAGACTTGTATTTAGGAACGGAGGGAGTAGATGATAGTCATATAAACAGGCAGAACACTGATATAAACCAGGTTTTAGCTAGGATACAACATATGGTAATTGTTTTAACAATACTACCATGTTGTCAACAAGATTCACAGCACGAGGAAAATTACAACAGCTACTAGCTGCGCAATCATTTATTATTAGACTATCTCCAGGCTCCAGCTAATACATCATTGTTCACATGTAACAATCTCAACATGAGGTCGTCAATCATGTACTACCTCTGTAACAATCAAGTATTTTGAACTGCCAGAATGTCCTACATTTGGGAACAAAGGGTGTAATAATCAAGTATTTTGTGCGCTTCTTGCAAGGGCAATGCAATAATGACGCTGAATTAGTTAGCATGCCGTTTAAAAACTAACTAAAAAAGCGCACACAATACCTGCACAATGGAAAGAAGAAAGACCAGGCACAACTAACCGTGTTGAACTGTACAGGGATCAAGGGTGGTCACTTAGCAGGTCCAAAGTCACATCTCTCCTGCTGTTTACATTGGCTTGGACATAGCACATTAACCAAACAAGCATCATACTATCATCAATGTTGTACAGAACAATCACTTGCTTGACGCGAACCCTGATGGACAAATCAAATCTTATTTCATGATGATCACAAAGCCCTAGCATCCACCATGTGACCAATCTCTAACCTGAAGCGAGCCGACCGATTGCGAAGTCCGCACATGTGAGGCTCGCTCAACTCACACTGGGACCAGCAGCCTGGGACACACAACACAAGCGACCTACTATTAGACACGGAAATCTGCGTTGATGGCAACGGTACGAGAACACCTGATCGAATTGCCCGAGCAATCGCAGGTTGCTGCCCCCCCCCTCCACACGAAAAACACAATGATCGCCCTGGTACAGGCAGGACGCGCAACTTCATCAATGGAACAAGCGGAGAAGTTTACTCAAGAATTGCTCTACAGAGTCATTCAGCACGGCGGCATCAGGGAAATCTCACGGGCAATTTCTACTACTTCCTATAGCACTGATCGCGGGCGGGAACTCCACAAAAAAAGTGTGGGCTACGCGAGATTATTAGCACGAGAGGTTCGTCTCTGGGAGCTTACCAGGTCGGCTGGCGTGGTACGCCCGCGACCGGCAGGGGGCGGCTGATGAGAAGGGGCCGTCGGTTGGTCGTCGCCGTTTTTTTTTTTTGTGTGTGTGATGTAGGTCGTCACAGCCTCCTGCGCGGAAATCTCCAGCCCTGCGGACCAGACTTGCAGATAGGCCGTCAAAATGGTGGGCTTGCCAAGTATGGGCTGGACTTGACACCGTTTTGCGCGTACTTTTGGGGCCCTACCGGCCTTATGGCCGAGCTAAACACTCGTCCACGACCCGCATTGGGAATTTCCCACCGTTTTGGGGGGTCCACCCCGCCGCAGCGCCGCGCAGCGGCGATGGCCGTCGCAATGGGTGGCTCCTGCCAACCGGCCGCCGGACCATGGCTCCTCAGTCCTCGTCCACCACCGTGTCAGGACCAAAAGAGTATATCGATCTATAGGAAAAACATGCGGAGGAATTCGCGAGGAAATTGGGGATCTAAGATGTATACGAGGCTGTAAGAGGAGCTATATTATTAGGGTTCAAGCCCGTCATTGCAATTCAGGAAGATTCGATGCCCTCTCCAGCCATAGCCCGGCTGGTTATAAGCTGAGACTTTAACAATAAACGGGAAGTAACTGAAATGGTACAGTAACTGGCATTGGACGGTGGAGATGCGAAGTAATATAAGGAGCCATCGTAGCCGTCCATTGGTGTCGAAGCGGTATTGTCTGAAATGCTACACCTCGTTCACTGAATAATGCTAACTGAACTGATTCTTTGACATTCAGTCCTGACATTGCCCCCTTGTAAGATTCGATGTGTCCTCACGGCGATTGAGCTGCATCACGCCAAGCTTGCATTGTGGCCTTGAAGAACTCTGGGAATGTATATTTAGTGAAGTCTGCATCCTCCCAGGTGGCTTCCTCCATGGATAGATTTTGCCATTGTATCAACCATTGAACCACTGGCAAGTTATGTCGGGGAACTTGTCTGACTTGCAAGACCTCAGCTGGGCCAGTTTTGATGGTACCATCTTAATTGACCATTGGGAGATTCTCACTAGGGATGGATGTTGGACCAATATGCTTTTTCAATTGGCTCACATGGAAAACTGGATGAATTTTGACATGCTCTGGAAACTGGAGTTTATATGCAGAGTTGCCTATCCTTTGCACAATCACAAATGGACCATAGTATTTGTGCTGTAATTTCAAAGCACCTCTGAATCCAAAAGCTGCTAGCCTATATGGTGCCATCTTCAAATAGACCATGTCTCCCACCTCAAAGACTCTCTCCTTTCTTTTGAGATCAGCATACGTCTTCATTCGGTTTTGAGCCTGATGCAAGTTAGCTTTAAGTTCCCCATCCTGTTGGGGGACGTAGTAATTTCAAAAAAAAATCCTATGCACACGCAAGATCATGGTGATGCATAGCAACGAGAGGGGAGAGTGTGTCCACGTACCCTCGTAGACTGAAAGCGGAAGCGTTAGCACAACGCGGTTGATGTAGTCGTACGTCTTCACGGCCCGACCGATCAAGCACCAAACGCACGACACCTCTGAGTCCTTGCACATGTTCAGCTTGATGACGTCCCTCGAACTCCGATCCAGCCGAGTGTCGAGGGAGAGTTTCGTCAGCACGACGGCGTGGTGACGATGATGACGTTCTACCGATGCAGGGCTTCGCCTAAGCACCGCTACGATATTATCGAGGTGGATTATGATGGAGGAGGACACCGCACACGGCTAAGAGATCAATGATCAATGGTTGTGCCTAGAGGTGCCCCCACGCCCCCGTATATAAAGGATCAAGGGGGAGGGGGCGGCCGGCCAGGAGGAGGCGCGCCAAAGGGGGAGTCCTACTCCCACCGGGAGTAGGACTCCTCCTCCCCTTGTTGGAGTAGGAGAGAAGGAAAGAGGGGAAGAGGAGGAAGGAAAACGGGGCTGCACCCATTGTCCAATTCGGACCAGAGGGGGGCTGCGCACCTCCTTCCTTTCGGCCTCTCTCCTCTATTTCCGTATGGCCCAATAAGGCCCATATACTCCCCGGCGAATTCGCGTAACTCTCCGGTACTCCGAAAAATACCCGAATCACTCGGAACCTTTTCGAAATCCGAAAATTGTCGTCCAATATATCGATCTTTACGTCTCGACCATTTCGAGACTCCTCGTCATGTCCCCGATCTCATCCGGGACTCTGAACTCCTTCGGTACATCAAAACACATAAACTCATAATATAACTGTCATCGAAACCTTAAGCGTGCGGACCCTACGGGTTCGAGAACAATGTAGACATGATCGAAACACGTTTCTGGTCAATAACCAACAGTGGAACCTGGATGCTCATATTGGCTCCCACATATTCTAAGAAGATCTTTATCGGTCAAACCGCATAACAACATACGTTGTTCCCTTTGTCATCGGTATGTTACTTGCCCGAGATTTGATCGTCGGTATCTCAATACCTAGTTCAATATCGTTACCGGAAAGTCTCTTTACTTGTTCCATAATACATCATCCCGCAACTAACTAATTAGTTGCAATGCTTGCAAGTCTTATAATGATGTGCATTACCGAGTGGGCCCAGAGATACCTCTTCGACAATCGGAGTGACAAAGCCTAATCTCGAAATACGCCAACCCAACAAGTACCTTTGGAGACACCTATAGAGCACCTTTATAATCACCTAGTTATGTTGTGACGTTTGGTAGCACACAAAGTGTTCCTCCGGTAAACGGGAGTTGCATAATCTCATAGTCATAGGAACATGTATAAGTCATGAAGAAAGCAGTAGCAACATACTAAACGATCAAGGGCTAAGCTAACGGAATGGGTCAAGTCAATCACATTATTCTCCTAATGATGTGATCCCGTTAATCAAATGACAACTCTTTTGTCCATGGCTAGGAAACTTAACCATCTTTGATTCACGAGCTAGTCAAGTAGAGGCATACTAGTGACACTATGTTTGTCTATGTATTCACACATGTATTATGTTTCCGGTTAATAGAATTCTAGCATGAATAATAAACATTTATCAAGATATAAGAAAATAAATAATAACTTTATTATTGCCTCTAGGGCATATTTCCTTCAGTCTCCCACTTGCACTAGAGTCAATAATCTAGTTCACATCAGCATGTGATTCAACACCAATATTCACATTTGTATGTGATTAATACCCATAGTTCACATCGTCATGTGATCAACACCCAAAGGGTTTACTAGAGTCAATAATCTAGTTCACATCGTTATGTGATTAACACCCAAAAGAGTACTAAGGTATGATCATGTTTTGCTCGTGAGAGAAGTTTAGTGAACGGGTCTGTCACATTCAGAGCCGTATATATTTTGCAAATATTCTATGTCTACAATGCTCTGCACGGAGCTACTCTAGCTTATTGCTCCCACTTTCAATATGTATCAAGATTGAGACTCAGAGTCATCTGGATCAGTGTAAAAGTTTGCACCGATGTAACTTTTACGACGAACTCTTTTATCACCTCCATAATCGAGAAACATCTCCTTAGTCCTCACTAAGGATATTCTTGATCGCTGTCCAGTGATCTATTATTAGATCAAAATTGTATTCCTTTGCCAAATTCATAGCAAGGTATACAATAGGTCTGGTCCATAGCATGGCATACTTTTATAGAACCTATGACTGATGTATAGGGAATGACTTTAATTCTCTTTCTATTTTCTGTCGTGGTCGGGATTTGAGTCTTACTCAATTTTATACCTTTGCAACACAAGCAAGAACTCTTTCTTCGACTGTTCCATTTTGAACTACTTCAAAGTCTTGTCAAGGTATGTAGTCATTGAAAATCTTATCAAGCGTCTTGATCTATCTCTATAGATCTTGATGCCCAATGTGTAAGCAACTTTACTGAGGACTTTCTTTGAAAAACTCCTTTCAAACACTCCTTTATGCTTTCCAGAAAAATTCTACATCATTTCTGATGAACAATATGTTATTCACACATTCTTATCAGAGAGTTTGTAGTGCTCCCACTCACTTTCTTGTAAATACAGGCCTTTCAAAAAGTCTGTATAAAACCATATGCTTTGATCAATTCATCAAAGCATATATTCCAACTCCGAGATGCTTGCACCAGTCCATAGATGGATCGCTGGAGCTTGCAAAATTTGTTAGCACCTTTAGGATTGACAAAACCTTCTGGTTGCATCATATACAGCTCTTCTTTAATAAATCCATTAAGGAATGTAGTTTTGACATCCATTTGCCAGATTTCATAAAATATGGCAATTGCTAACATGATTCGGACAAACTTTAAGCATCGATACGAGTGAGAAAATCTCATTGTATTCAACACCTTGATCTTGTCGAAAAAACTTTTTGCGACAAGTCGAGCTTTGTAGATGGTAACACTACTATCAACGTCTATCTTCCTCTTGAAGATCCATTTATTTTCTATGGCTTGCCAATCATTGGCCAAGTCCACCAAAGTCCACACTTTGTTCTCATACATGGATCTTATCTCAGATTTCATGGCTTCAAGCCATTTCGCGGAATCTGGGCTCATCATCGCTTCCTCATATTTCGTAGGTTCATCATGGTCTAGTAACATGACTTCCAGAACAGGATTACCATACCACTATGATGCGGATCTTACTCTGGAAGACCTACGAGGTTCGGTAGTAACTTGATCTGAAGTTTCATGATCATCATCATTAGCTTCCTCACTAATTGGTGTAGGAATCACAGGAACTGATTTCTGTGATGAACTACTTTCCAATAAGGGAGCAGGTACAGTTACCTCACCAAGTTCTACTTTCCTCCCACTCACTTCTTTTGAGAGAAACTCCTTCTCTAGAAAGGATCCATTCTTAGCAATGAATGACATGCCTTCGGATCTGTGATAGAAGGTGTACCCAACAGTTTCCTTTGGGTATTCTATGAAGACGCACTTCTCCGATTTGGGTTTGAGCTTATCAGGTTGAAACTTTTTCACATAAGCATCGCAGCCCCAAACTTTTAAGAAACGACAACTTTGGTTTCTTGCCAAACCACAGTTCATAAGGTGTCGTCTCAACGGATTTTGATGGTGCCCTATTTAAAGTGAATGCAACTGTCTCTAATGCATAACCCCAAAACGATAGTGGTAAACCGATAAGAGACATCATAGATCGCACCATATCCAATAAAGTGCGGTTACGACGTTCGGACACGCCACAACATTTGTGGTGTTCCAGGTGGTGTGAACTGTGAAACTATTCCACATTATTTTATATGAAGGCCAAACTCGTAACTCAAATATTCTTCTCCACGATCAGATCGTAGAAACTTTATTTTCTTATTACGATGATTCTTCACTTCACTCTGAATTTCTTTGAATATTTCAAATGTTTCAGACTTGTGTTTCATTAAGTAGATATACCCATATCTGCTCAAATCATATGTTAATGTCAGAAAATAATGATACTCGCCACGAGCATCAACACTCATTGGATCGCATACATCGGTATATATTATTTCCAATAAATCAGTAGCTCGTTCCATTGTTCCGAAGAACGGAGTTTTAGTCATCTTGCCCAAAAGGCACGGTTCGCAAGCATCAAATGATTCATAATCAAGTGATTTCAAAAACCCATCAGCATGGAGTTTCTTCATGCGCTTTACACCGATATGACCCAAACGGTAGTGCCACAAATAAGTTGCAGTATCATTATCAACTTTGCATATTTTGGCATCAATATTATGAATATGTGTATCACTACGATTGAGATCCAACAAACTATTTTTATTGGGTGTATGACCATCGAAGGTTTTATTCATGTAAACAGAACAACAATTATTCTCTGACTTTAAATGAATAACCGTATTGCAATAAACATGATCAAATCATATTTATGCTCAACGCAAACACCAAATAAAATTCATTTAGGTTTAACACTAATCCTGAAAGTATAGGGAGTGTGCGATGATGATCATATCAATCTTGGAACCACTTCCAACACACATCATCACTTCACCCTCAACTAGTTTCTGTTTATTCTGTAACTCCTGTTTCGAGTTACTAATCTTAGCAACCGAACAAGTATCAAATACTCAGGAGCTACTATAAACACTAGTAAGGTACACATCAATAACCTGTATATAAAATATACCCTTGTTCACTTTGCCATCCTTCTTATCCACTAAATATTCAGGGCATTTCCGCTTCTAGTGGCCATTTCCTTTGCAGTAGAAGTACTTAGTTTCAGGCTTTGGTCCAGCTTTGGGCTTCTTCATGGGAGTGACAACTTGCTTGCCATTCTACTTGAAGTTCCCTTTCTTTTCCTTTGCCCTTTTCATGAAACTAGTGGTCTTATCAATCATCAACACTTGATGCTCTTTTCTTGATTTCTACCTTCGTCGATTTCAGCATCACGAAGAGCTCGGAATCATTTACGTTATCCCTTGCATTATAGTTCATCACGAAGTTCCAGTAACTTGGTGATGGTGACTAGAGAACTCTGCCAATCACTATCTTATCTGGAAGATTAACTCCCACTTGATTCAAGCGATTGTAGTACTTAGACAATCTAAGCACTTGCTCACTAGTTGAGCAATTCTCCTCCATCTTTTAGCTACAGAACTTGTTGGAGACTTCATATCTCTCAACTTGGGTATTTGCTTGAAATATTAACTTTAACTCCTGGAACATCTCATATGGTCCATGACATTCAAAACGTCTTTGAAGTCCCGATTCTAAGCCGTTAAGCATGGTGCACTAAACTATCAAGTAGTCATCATATTGAGCTAGCCAAACGTTCATAATGTCTGTATCTGCTCATGTAATAGGTCTGTCACCTAGCGGTGCATCAAGGACATAATTCTTCTATGCAGCAATGAGGATAAACCTTAGATCACGGACCAAGTCCGCATCATTGCTACTAACATTTTTCAACTTAGTTTTCTCTAGGAACACATATAGAAACATAGGGAAGCAAAAACATAGGGAATCAACAACGCGAGCTATTGATCTACAACTTAATTTGCAAAATACTACCAGGACTAAGTTCATGATAAATTAAAGTTCAATTAATCATATTACTTAACAACTCCCACTTAGATAGACATCCCTCTAATCATCTTAAGTGATCACGTGATCCAAATCAACTAACCATAACCGATCATCACATAAAATGGAGTAGTTTTCAATGGTGAACATCATTATGTTGATCATATCTACTATGTGATTCACGCTCGACCTTTTAGTCTCAGTGTTCCGAGGCCATATCTGCATATGCTAGGCTCGTAAAGTTTAACCTGAGTATTCTGCGTGTGCAAAACTGACTTGCACCCGTTGTAGATGGACGTAGAGCTTGACACACCCGATCATCACGTGGTGTCTGGGCACGACAAACTTTTGCAACGGTGCATACTCAGGGAGAACACTTTTATCTTGAAATTTAGTGAGAGATCATCTTAGAATGCTACTGCCAATCAAAGAAAAATAAGATGTATAAAAGATAAACATCATATGCAATCAAAAATATGTGACATATATGGCCATCATCATCTTGTGCCTTTGATCTCCATCTCCAAAGCATCGTCATGATCTCAATCGTCACCGGCATGACACCATGATCTCCATCGTCACCGGCATGACACCATGATCTCCATCATCTTGATCTATATCAATGTGTCGTCACATGGTCGTCTCGCCAACTATTGTTCTCGCAACTATTGCTATCGCATAGCGATAAAGTAAAGCAATTATTTGGCGCTTGCATCTTATGCAATAAAGAGACAACCATAAGTCTTCTGCCAGTTGCCGATATCTTCAACAAAACATGATCATCTCATACAACAACTTATATCTTATCACGTCTTGACCATATCACATCACAACATGACCTGCAAAAACAAGTTAGACGTCCTCTACTTTGTTGTTGCAAGTTTTACGTGGCTGCTACGAGCTGAGCAAGAACCGTTCTTACCTACGCATCAAAACCACAACGATAGTTCGTCAAGTTAGTGCTGTTTTAACCTTCTCAAGGATCGGGCATAGCCACACTCGGTTCAACTAAAGTTGGAGAAACTGACACCCGCCAGCCACCTGTGTGCAAAGCACATCGGTAGAACTAGTCTCGCGTAAGCGTAAGCGTAATGTCGGTCCGGGCCGCTTCATCGAACAATACCGCCGAACCAAAGTATGACATGTTGGTAAGCAGTATGACTTGTATCGCCCACAACTCACTTGTGTTTTACTCGTGCATATAACATCAACCATAAAACCTAGGCTCTGATACCATTGTTGGGGAACGTAGTAATTTTAAAAAAATTCCTACGCACACGCAAGATCATGGTGAGGCATAGCAATGAGAGGGGAGAGTGTGTCCACGTACCCTCGTAGACCGAAAGCGGAAGCAGAAGCACAACGCGGTTGATGTAGTCGTACGTCTTCATGGCCCGACCGATCAAGCACCGAACGCACGATACCTCCGAGTTCTTGCACACGTTCAGCTCGATGACGTCCCTCGAACTCCGATCCAGCCGAGTGTCGAGGGAGAGTTCCGTCAGCACGATGGCGTGGTGACGATGATGATGTTCTACCAACGCAGGACTTCGCCTAAGCACTGCTGCGATATTATCGAGGTGGATTATGGTGGAGGGGGCCACCGCACACGGCTAAGAGATCAATGATCAATTGTTGTGCCTAGAGGTGCCCCCTGCCCCCGTATATAAAGGATCAAGGGGGAGGGGCGGCCGGCCAGGAGGCGGCGCGCCAAAGGGGGAGTCCTACTCCCACCGGGAGTAGGACTCCTCCTTCCCTTGTTGGAGTAGGAGAGAAGGAAAGAGGGGGAGAGGAGGAAGGAAAAGGGGGCTGCACCCCTTGTCCAATTCGGACTAGAGGGGGGCTGTGCACCTCCTTCCTTTCGGCCTCTCTCCTCTATTCCCGTATGGCCCAATAAGGCTCATATACTCCCCGGCGAATTCCCGTAACTCTCCGGTACTCCGAAAAATACCCGAATCACTCGGAACCTTCCGAAGTACGAATATAGTCGTCCAGTATATCGATCTTTACGTCTTGACCATTTCGAGACTCCTCATCATGTCTCCGATCTCATCCGGGACTCTGAACTCCTTCGGTACATCAAAACACATAAACTCATAATATAACTGTCATCGAAACCTTAAGCGTGCGGACCCTACGGGTTCGAGAAGAATGTAGACATGACCGAGACATGTCTCCGGTCAATAACCAATATCGGAACCTGGATGCTCATATTGGCTCCCACATATTCTATGAAGATCTTTATCGGTCAAACCGCATAACAACATACGTTGTTCCCTTTGTCATCGGTATGTTACTTGCCCGAGATTTGATCGCCGGTATCTCAATACCTAGTTTAATCTCGTTACCGGCAGGTCTCTTTACTCGTTCCGTAATACATCATCCCGCAACTAACTAATTAGTTGCAATGCTTGCAAGTCTTATAGTGATGTGCATTACCGAGTGGGCCCAGAGATACCTCTCCGACAATCGGAGTAAAAATCCTAATCTCGAAATACGCCAACCCAACAAGTACCTTTGGAGACACCTGTAGAGCACCTTTATAACCACCCAGTTACGTTGTGACGTTTGGTAGCACATAAAGTGTTCCTCCGGTAAACGGGAGTTGCATAATCTCATAGTCACAGGAACATGTATAAGTCATGAAAAAGCAGTAGCAACATACTAAACGATCAAGTGCTAAGCTAACGGAATGGGTCAAGTCAATCACATTATTCTCCTAATGATGTGATCTCGTTAATCAAATGACAACTCTTTTGTCCATGGCTAGGAAACTTAACCATCTTTGATTCATGAGCTAGTCAAGTAGAGGCATACTAGTGACACTATGTTTGTCTATGTATTCACACATGTATTATGTTTTCGATTAATACAATTCTAGCATGAATAATAAACATTTATCATGATATAAGGAAATAAATAATAACTTTATTATTGCCTCTAGGGCATATTTCCTTCAGCTCCAGCATGTGTTGTTTAGCAGCAAGAAAATTATGAGCTTCCTCTTCTTCTGGTCCAGGAATAGCTAACTCAGAAATCATTGGAGGAACAAAACCATAAAGTGCCTGAAATGGGGACATCTTAATAGCAGTATGGTAT
Source organism: Triticum dicoccoides (assembly GCF_002162155.2). NCBI lineage: Eukaryota > Viridiplantae > Streptophyta > Magnoliopsida > Poales > Poaceae > Triticum > Triticum dicoccoides. The sequence goes on from NC_041383.1 coordinate 459,697,128, forward strand.
GTGGTGTTATACCAATACTCAGCTAAAGATAGCCATGAGCACCACTTTTTTTGGTTCTGTGCTTTCCATGCATCTCAGATAAGTCTCCACACATTGATTGACTCGTTCTGTTTAACCATCTGTTTGAGGATGGTATGCAGTGTTGTACCTCAACTCACTTTTCCAAGCAGAAAAAGTATCTCTCCAAAGTTTACTAGTAAATATCCTATCCCTGTTTGAGATGATCAATTTGGGTGGGCCATGTAGCTTTAGCACATTATCCACAAATGCTTGTGCCACAATAAGGACAGAGTAGGGGTGTGACAAAGGAATAAAGTGAGCATACTTTGTAAACCTATCCACCACAACAAGTATTACTTCTTTACCATTTGAATTTGGCAGGCCCTCAATAAAATCCATGGAGATATGTTGACATAGCATGTCAGCAATGGGAATGGGATCTAACAACCCAGGCTGCAGGCAATTTTCATGTTTTGCTCTCTGGCATATTGGGCATGCAGCAATAAATGTTTCTACTGCTATTTTTAGTCCTGGCCAGTAGAAGATTGTCTTCACCCTGTGATATGTTGCTCTTGTGCCAGAATGGCCTCCTACAGGGGAACTGTGCAAAGCAGTTAATAACCTTGTCCTGAGAGCAGGTACATTTCCAACTAAAATCCTTCCTTTGTATCTGATGATCACAACTGTGACTTTATGGTCTGCAATGGTGTGGGTGGGGTGTAACAAAAGCTTCTCCAACAATTGTTTAACCTCTGGGTCTTGCTGATAACTCTGTACCAATTCTTCTGCCCACACAGGTGTAACAGTTGACATTGTCATGCATGTTGGAAGGGCTCTTGAAAGTGCATCAGCTACTTTATTCAGGACCCCTTTTTTGTACTGAATCTGAAAGTTGAATTCTAACAATTTCATCATCAACTTATGTTGCACTCCCTCAGTTATTTTCTGATCTGTTATAAACTTGAGTGATTGTTGATCTGTTTTGATCACACGTTCTTTGCCTAAGAGGTAGTGCTTCTATCTTTTAGGGCTTCCAAAATAGCAAGAGCTTCTTTTTCATATGTTGACATGGCAGCATTTCTAGGATAGAGGGCAGAGCTATAATATGCTATTGGCCTTCCTTGTTGCATTAGGACTGCTCCAATTCCTTTGCCTGAAGCATCAATCTCTAGTACAAATGGTTGAGAAAAATTTGGCAGTGCTAGCACTGGTGCAATAACTAATGCTTGTTGTAGTTGTGCAAAAGCCTTGTCATGTATAGGTGACCAAGAGAACTGCCCTTTTTTTCAAAAGATCATGCAATGGTCTGCAAATGACTCCATAGCCTTTAACAAATCTTCTGTAATACCCTGCCAAACCCAGGAAAATTCTTAGTTTTGTCACATTATCCGGTGTGGGCCAGTCAGCAATGGCTTGTATCTTTTTTGGGTCTGCTGCTACTCCTGCTGCAGAGATTACATGACCAAGATACTCTACTTGTTACACAGCAAATACACACTTAGACTGCTTGGCACAGACTTGATTTTCCTTCAAGAGCTGTAAAACTATTTGGAGGTGCTCCATATGTTCCTTGAGTGTTTTGCTGTATATTAGTATGTCATCAAAGAAAACTAGGACAAATTTTCTTAGATGGGTCCAAAAATCTTGTTCATTACTACTTGGAAGGTGCCTGGAGCATTAGAGAGGCCAAAAGGCATGACCAGGTATTCAAAGTGGCCCAAAAAGGTTCTGAAAGTTGTTTTGTGCACATCATCAGGATGCATTCTGGTCTGATGGTATCCAACCCTTAAATCTATCTTAGAAAAATATTGTGCTCCATGTAATTCATCCAACAAATCCTCTATAACTGGTATAGGGAATTTGTTTTTAATAGTTGCAGCATTAAGTTTTCTGAAATCAGTGCAAAGTCTCATTGAGCCATCTTTCTTCTTAACCAAAATTACAGGAGATGCATAAGGACTTTGGCTGTGCCTGATAAAGTGAGCAGCCAGTAACTTATTAATTTTCTCTTCCATTTCCTGTTTTTGGTGTTGAGGAACTCTGTAAGGCCTAGCATGAGGTGGATTTGTTCCTGGTTTCAATGGAATAGTGTGGTCACTATCTCTGTGAGGAGGCAGAGTGGCAGGCTCTTCAAACATATCTGCATAGTCCATCAGCAACTTCTGTAGTTGTGGTGGAGTTTTGAATCCTTCAGGGGCTTGTCAGACAATGTTATGCATCTGTAAAAGGAATCCTTATGCTCCTTTTTCCAACAACTTGGTTGCAGTTTTTGCTAGAACTTCCTGTGCACTTTCTGCATTACTGAAAATGGCAGTAGTCACAGTTTGCTTGCCCTGTATAGTGAAACTGAAGGTGTTTGCTGGCACATCAAATGCTACAGGGCTAACTACTGAAAACCAATCATATCCTAGGATCAGATCATGACTTGGTAGAGGTAGAATTCTGAAGTTGTGAGATAGTTTTTAGCTTTGCAACCTGAAACTCACAATTAGGAGCTACAGCTGAGGAAATAAGTTTCCCACCACCAGCTACTGCAATAGCCCCAGGTCTAATAGGTAGTAGGTGACATCCACATTTCACAGCAAACTCTTGGCTCATGAAAGAAGTAGTACTCCCTGAATCCAACAGTGCTACAGCTCTTTTCCCTTTGATGTAAACTATTACTGTTGGAGTTGGAATAGCTAGCTGCTGTCCTAGTGCATGAGCAGAGATGAACATCACTTGATCTTCCTCTTCAGGTATTTCTTCTTGTTCTGGAGGGGTTTGTTCTTCAGCACTATCATTTTGCTCCATTGTTTCTTGTTGCATCAAATGAACATTGGGTATTAATTTACATTTGTGCCCAAGGATCCACTTATCCCCATATCTCCAACATTCTCCAGGCTTTTTGAATTTTTGATTACTGGCCACAATTGTTTCAGGTGGTTTGGGAGGAATTTGTTACTGCTGTACTGGAGGAAGAGTTGTCTTGTTTATCCCATTATACTGTTGTTTCTGGTAGTAGTTGGTGTGAGACAGGCCCTGTTTCTTTGCTGTAGGTAGCACTGGGGGTGACAAGGCTCCACTTCCTTGGCCAAACAGTAAGCATCAGTAAGTGTTTGTGGTTTATGGGGTCTGATCTGAAATTTAATCCCTTCTCTCAGCCCATTGACATAACACCTCACAAACCATAGCTCATTTAGTTCTGGGTTCTCCTCCTGAACTTCTGCCATAAGGTTTTCAAAGGTTTTTGTGTACATAGAAACTGAGTTGTTGTTTGTTTCAGGTTGTTGAATTTTTCAGTCAGATCATAAGATCCTTGTTCTGAAAATCTTTTCACTATTTCAGCTCCAAACTCTTTCCAAGACAATTTCTATTTCAGTAGCCCAGATCTCCTTAACCAGATATCAGCTTCATCTGTGATATACATCTGAGCTAGGGATACTTTATATTCCTCAGGTGCCCGTGACATTTGGAAGTACTTATTACATTGCCTTATCCAACCCACTGGATCTTCTCCACTGAACCTTGGGAAATCCAATTTGGGACCTTTAGTAATGGATTTCATGAATTGTGCATGCATGTCTTGCTCATATGTTCTATAGTACCCCTGCCACAGTTGCCTCTCTCTGTTTTGCTGAAAGTACTGGTTGGATGCAGGTGTTTGCTCTCTCTGTCTAGCAGTCATTGGTGTTCTCACAGCACTAGCAGTCTCCTGTCTACCTTGCTGTGCATAGCCTGGTGGAACTGCGGGCCTTGTTGTTCTGATCTGTGGCAAGTTTTGGAGCTGCAATTCTTCTAACTGCTTAGATTTTTCCTTTTCAGCTGCCAATTGCTTCCTCAATTGTTCTATTGTAGTCTCTTGATCAGGTGGATGTTCCTGATGCAGAGTAGGAGATTTAACTACCTGACTAGAACTAGGAGGTTGTGTGTCAGCTTGATTGTGCACCCCTGGTTGCACTATACTTTTCAGAACTGTGCTGATAACTGATAATTGCTTGCCAAGGTCGATCACAGCTTGCTCAATGTTTCCTACTTGCAGAGAGATCTCACCTTGCTTAGTGCCCATGGAATGAACATCATCCTGAAGTTTGGCCACCACTGCGTGTATTAGAGAGTTGTCCTTCTGAAGAACACCAAAATTGTCGCGCAAGGAGAGTACTTCTTGAAGATCTGCATCAGCGATTGTCTTTGTGCCTCCCATCTCCCCGATTTGAGGTGAAGGTGGGGAATTTTACCACTGGCTGACCAGCAACCCTTCCCTGGCCTCAGATCCTTCCGTCTCCCTGATCCACGCCTCCCTGGCACACGGATCGGTGCTCGAGCGCGGGATTTTATGAATCAAGCAAGGCGCTTGAACAACCGCCTCTACTCGACCGATCTGCGCCCGAATAATCACCGCTGTCTATGCCACCACACCGCCGCCAACACCGCGCCGCTGGTTGCCGTTGAAGGGTGGGAAAGGGTGGGAATCACAGATCCGAGCATAGAGAGGAAAAATTTGCTCCGAGGAACGATGGCTCTGTATACCAATTTGTCAGGACCAAAAGAGTAGATTGATCTATAGGAGAAACATGCGAAGGAATTCGCGAGGAAATTGGGGATCTAAGATGTATACGAGGCTGTAAGAGGAGCTATATTATTAGGGTTCAAGCCCGTCATTGCAATTCAAGAAGATTCGATGCCCTCTCCAGCCATAGCCCGGCTGGTTATAAGCTGAGACTTCAACGGTAAACGGAAAGTAACTGAAACAGTATAGTAACTGGCATTGGACGGTGGAGATGCGAAGTAATATAAGGAGCCATCATAGCCGTCCATTGCTATCGAAGCGGTATTGTCTGAAACGCTACACCCCGTTCACTGAATAATGCTAACTGAACTGATTCTTGGACATTCAGTCCTGACACAGCGCTACCCTACAGCCTTTGTGCGCCGTCATCCATTGGTTAGCCGCCGCGGGGAAACTCGAAACCGGTGACATCTCGAATCCCCCGCTCCACCCAATCCACGCTGCCCCAAACTTTCCTGTTCCAAACGAGCTATTGCTCCGAAGCCGTATGCTAGTAGATGTGGGTTCTCCTTTGTCTGTCGCGGGAAGCCGCTCTCTGCCGGTTGGTGATTGATTCGTCCCCTGCCGGGTCTCTGGTTTCTGTTCGATTGAGGTGCTAGGGAATGCTGGAGAAGGGAATCCACCATTTTTTGTCTAGTTGAAGTTGCCGTAGGGTTTGGGAGTAGTTTTAGTGGTTTATTTTTGTATTTCATCTGAATAACATGGAGCAGAGGCGTGCGATGGTATTTGATCATTGGATCAGTTAGTACATGCTTGCAACTATGGTGGTAACTCGCTATTTCAATCTTACCCCAAAAAAGTACTCAAAGCTGGGAGTACATTGAAGCATGCCAATTATAAATTCGACCTGTAGATTAAGTTATTAATGGCATCCAGGGGTTCAGGGCTTGAAGCTATGTTCATCATTTGGTATGTATATTTCCATATACTCACTAGTACGTTGCGTCCTATGGAAAAATTGCCCTTATTCTACTGTTGCTGTGTTTGTGCAGTGTGGAGGTGAAATCTAGATTGCTGGCCATTCCTTGTATTGTTTCACACGTTAACCAGGTATTAATCGGCTACAGTTCCACCCTTTCTTTCATCTGGACTCGTTTCTGGTTCATATATCCGTGGATTACTTCGATATGTTTACAGTAAATTGGTGGTACCTACTGTGGACCATCCATCTACTAATGCGATATATTGGCATAAAAACTGAAACATGTTATTTATTATGTTTCAAATTGTGACAATTTGTTGGAAAAAATGTATAACAGTTTGTATTTGGTCACCCTGTGGTGTGTTGTCTCCAACTATTTGGTACAATTATTTGAGAGGAAGATTATGCTGGTGTTTCCATGTCGTTGAATAAGCTACGAAGAATATGTTAATCTCGTCATCTCGTGTAGTCCTTTTTTTGACCACTTAACTGTTGTAGCTAACAAAGCAATGTATACAAAATGTATGTGTCTTGAAATGAGTTTGAACAAAAGCAATGTTACTGGGGTGATTTGGTCTAGCAAGTGGATATGAACAAAGCATTGCTTTATTCATCAACACTCCAACAAGTTTGTTTTGTTAGGAAATATGCAATTTTTATTTCCTAGGGGCCAAGGGCCAGTATATATATACACGTACATGTGGTAAATATGCAGGAAACCCCTCATACTATGGGGAAAATATACAGAGTATATATGGAACATAATATAACTCTATTAGTAAGAGCAACATCATCAGAAGCACAAATGTGAACATTGAGATCCATGGGAGTCTCAACAGTGCGCTCATTAGTAAGAGCAACACGAGCAAGAAGATCCTAGATATACTTCTCCTGGGAAATAAAGAAGCCATCAGAGGTAGAAGAAACCTCAATCCTCAGAAAGTAGCGAAGAGGGCCAAGATCAGACAAAAGAAGCTGCTAACTAAGACGTGCCTTATCAAAGGCAATGTAGTGAGGGTCATCGCCAGTGATGATCATGTCATCAACATATAGAAGAAGACGAGTCCGACCACGAGCAGGAAGATGGACAAACATCGCAGGATCATGAGCACTCACCGAAAAACCAGCGGTAGTCACAACGAAGGCGAAGCATACCATGCCATTAGGAACAAAATACTCAGGTGGTGGCTGCATGTAAACCTCCTCACATAACTCACCATTAAGAAAAGCATTCTTAACATCAATCCGAGACACAGATAAATGGCGAACAGAGGCCACAACAAGAAGTGTGCAAGAGCAAAAGTCTCATCATCACCATGACCATGCTCCTGCTGAGAGCCACGAGACACAAGACGACCTTTGTAGCGCTCAAGAGAACCATCAGAGTGATTCTTAACCTTGTAGACCCACTACAAGTGATGGAACAAATACATAGAGGAAGAGAAACAAGATCCCACGTGCCAATGCGCTCAAGAGCAGCAAGCCAACAATCTCCTTTGCAATCGCAAGTTGCCATTCGAGATGAACACTAACATCATGATTAGAAGTCAGCTTAAGCGCAACAGTGCCAGGAAAACATAGCGGTCAATGGCAGGATGAGGCCGATCACGAATACCATAAATCGGCTGAGACAAGTAAGGCAACACATCAGAAGTAGATGGAACATCCATAGACTCTTCCACTACACGTGGATGGCTGAGTATAATTGTGAGGAAAAGAGGGAAGAGTATGAGGAGGAATTGCCAGAATAGACTCGGGTGATGGAAATGGGGAATCAACTAGAGATGAACGCGCAAAATCATGTGACAAGTGGGGAGAGAAAATCGTAGGAGATGGTGGCATCAGATCTACAATAGTGAGATGAGTAGGAGGAAGGCAATGGCGAGGCAAAGTGAGAGATGTGTTAGGAGAAGTGAGGAAAGAGATATTCTCCATTGAAAGTCCAGGAAGATGGACGCGGATAGAAGGGACATGACTCATCAAAAGTCACATACTGAGAAAATCGCATCCGACGACTGACAGGATCCCAACAATGATTGCCCTTATGCTCATCATTATATCCTAAAAGACACACTCTACAAACCAAGTGGTCAGTTTGGTGCGTTCACTGAAGCATTGAATAATCAGGAGAATGATGAACACGGCACTCGAAAGGAATACCACCCTACATAGTAGCGGGTGGCTGAATGCTAATGAGAAGGTGGAAGTGGGAACAACCTCGACCCAAAAGTTAGGTGGAAGAGAGGCGGCGATCATCAACACACGAGCTGTCTCAAGAAGATGACGATGCTTGCGCTCAGCCACACCATTCTGAAAGTGAGCACCAGGACAAGATAACTGAGCAAGAGTACCTTGCTCAGCAAGGACACATCACAACATCTTGGAGATATACTCTCCATTAGAGTTATCATGAAACACACGAATAGACGTAGAAACCTGAGTGTGAAGCATGGAAGCAAAACACTTACATATAAGGATAACCTCACTCGAGCAAAGGGAGTGGGTCCCCATATATTGGAATAAATTAAATCAAAAGGCACGCTGAGAGACTGACTCACCATTATGATAGGGTAACTGAATTTGTTTGCCAAGCCTACAACCCTGACACTATAAAGAGACATCTCCTATGACAGACCCCAGAAGACCTAGATGAACTAAAGATGACATACGAGAACAGCAAAGATAACCAAGTTGATGGTGCCACTGTTGGAAGGAGCCGATAGCTAAGCGACATAAGTAGAGGGACTGACGATAGTTGTAGCTTTGGAAGGAACGTGAGACTAGTCTAACTCTGAAAGACCCTGAAAGTCATGGTGGCGAGGGTTAGCCCAACCACTGTGCGTGTGACGATCCTGAACAGAACAAGAATCAATGTCAAGAATGACACGACAACTAGAGTCAGTAAGCCGACCAACGCTTGTGTAATGCGCCGGGCACACCCGCCGGTTATGGCCGTTACCCCTGGCGGGATCTAGACTGGCCCCACAAATCAATACTAGTTTTTTCTGCCCATTTTGTCCTCACTTGTGCGCACCAGGGACCAACTACCCGGTCGGTCACCCATCCTAGAATTATTTCAAGCCAAGCAAGCTTAACTTGGAAGTTCTTTTCGAATGGGCTCCCAGAAAAGAAGGAATTCCTTATTGATATGAGTAGTCTATCATCCCTAATAAGCCAGGCTATCACATACACCCCACTTAGAGGAACCGACGTCCTCGTCGGGCCACAGGAATGTTCCCTCTTGGCACATACGTCTATGCATCCAATCCTGTACATGTGTCATGTCGTGTGCCACGACAGGTCACAAACGTCATGAACAACATGACTGCGCACCTAACCCACAAACATATGTGTAACCGCGAGAGTCGACTCTGATACCAACTTGTAACGCCCCGGACACACCCGCCGGTTATGGCCGTTACCCCTGGCGGGATCTAAACTGACCCCACAATTCAATACTAGTTTTTCCTACGCACTTTGTCCTCATTCGTGCGCATCCGGGACCAACTTCCCGGTCGGTCACCCATCCTAGAATTACTCCAAGCCAAGCACGCTTAACTTGGGAGTTCTTTTCGAATGGACTCCCGAAAAAGAAGGAATTCCTTATTGATATGAGTAGTCTATCATCCCTAATAAGCCAGGCTATCACTGCTTACTAGCAGAAACGGGTTCATGGTAAGTTGAGGAACATGAGCAACATCAAGAACATAAAAAAGTGGTAAGAGTATCCCGACTAGCAACGAAAAGAGTACCATTAGCTATGAGAACATTAGTAGAAAATTGAGAGATTTAAGAGATGACAAGGTGGAAGAGTCATAAGACATATGAAAGGAAACTCCAGAATCTAGAACCCACTGAGATGTACCTAAATGTTGTGGTGGTCGCTCAGTGCCAGAAGCATCAGTCACAAAACCTGCAAGACCCGTCGAACAAGAATTTGAAGCGGCAAGCAAATGATTAAGCCTATATCCTGCTCAGTTAAGGCAATGGCTTAGGATGTTGAAGTAGAGGCACGAGTTCCAGAAGAAGATGTGCGCCCCTTGTTGCGCATGTGCCACTTCATCATGAAGCAATCAGACTCGGGTGACCATACTTGTTGAAGTAGTTTCAATTAGTACGAGAGCGACCCTCGCCACTAGGAGGAGTGGGCATGAGCAATGGAGTATTAGAGCAGGAAAGAGCCGATGAAGTAGATGGCGTAGCAGGAGTTCGTGCAGCGAGCACAGAGGGAACCTCAAGTAGACCGACACTGAGTAGGTGAGTCTCTTCAACACGAATCTCCGAAAGCACCTTCATAAGAAAAACACGGGCACGAGCTGATAGCTCAACGCGCTGCGGCTCAAACTTCTTACGGAGTGGAGACAAGAAGTTGTAGACGCGCTGAAAGTCCAAGTCGGACCGCATAGCCTGGCAACATGGGCAAAAACCACAACTTAGTGTGAAGAGAATCGAGCTGCCGCTAGATAGCAGAACTCTACGCGTAGAAATTATCAACAATGGAGTCACCCTGCTGAAGAGCATGGTCCTGATAGACTACAGATAGGTATAGGGCATCACTAGAGGGTTGATAGTGTGTCGAAGATGGTTCCACATCTCGAAGACAGTAGTGAGACCCATAAACTCCGTGGCAAACTGAGGTAGAACACTGGAACTGAGAACAACCGCAGCACGAGCATCATCGCCAAACCACTGAGTGTAGACAGACAACTCATCATGATACATCTCAAGGGCCACCTGGTAGTCCGAGGCCTGCTACTCATAAGCAGCAACCAGAACAACGTCATCAACAATCTTGGCGGCATCCTTATCAGCCTAGCAGTAGCGCGGATTTTAGACCTATCAGTAGCGCGTGCTGGAGCGCTACTGGTACGACGCTACAGCTAAAGGTTAGCAGTAGCATGCCTCAACCCACGCTATTGCTAAATCGACTTAGTAGTAGCGCTTTCCCAGAGGAGCACTACTGGTAATGAGTAGTAGCGCTTCTCCCTGCCCGCGCTACTACTATTATTTCATATTTTATTTCTTTTTTATTTCATGTTGTATTCATACACCTTTACACAAGTTTTCATACAACAGGAATTTAGAGATTGTTTTTACATCATAATGATTTATTACATCATGTGGTGAAAGAACCGTGGACTAGTTTCAAGTGGATGTCCATCCACTTGAAACTAATCTGCGGTTCTTTCACTCAATGATATAATAAATATCATCATCATCATCATCATATCATTAACAACTTATCATCATAATACATCATTGTCATATAACACCTCCTCAAGATCATTGTTTTCAGCAATGAGACATCACATAGCAAATTGCTCATTAGTCGTAATCACAACTACTCCTCATCATCAACTCTAACACATTGTACCACATAATAAACATATTGTACCTCATAGGACCTACTACATTCTCTTAGGACCTACTATATTCTCTAAGGTAAAATAGCAAAAAACAAGATAGCCCCTGACTCTCCATTATGGAGAATGGAGATTATCCTATCTCCAATTCTTGCATTTTGCTTATTGTTACTTCCAAGAACCTCCTTATGAATGTCCAAATATTTTTTCCATTCTTTGATTAGCATGTGTTCACCGGTTTTAGAAATCCGATATGCACAGGTGAGATCCGTACGTTGACCTGGCTGTATGTTCAGAACTGCAAGGCGACCATTCTGATACATCAGATGAGGCACACAATCCATCGGGATTTTCTGTTGAAAAACATAGTAATAACTTCGTAGGTAGCAATGATGTACTAGTCTTCGAAGTATGCAAAAGATGCACGGATGTCGTAATAGTAAAAAATCTTATCAGGGTATCTCCATAGAAGTTACCGTGGTTCAACACGTGCACTAGTGGCACGTATTCACCATAATTTGGAGGAGTTCGATAATAGGTATTGTAATTCTCAAGATAAGTATAAAATGCGATCAGATGACTTTTCTCCTTATAAGTTAATTCGGAGCCATCAGTGTAGTGGGTTTTGTCTACCATGTTCCGCACATTTTTTGAAGAATCAAAATAAGCTGTCAATGGAAATAAGTTGTCAACTATTTTGAAATAAACAATATAAATTAGTTAATAACTATGTTTGAGAAACTCACATTGCGGTAGAATCGGAAGCGTATCAATAAGGACCCAAATGTCCATATTGTCTTGCTCGATGTCAGGATCACCAAGATCCATGGTGACAATCATACCCTCATAAAACCATACATTTTGCAAAGTGCTTCCCAATTTTGGCAACCAAAATGGGTTACACTCTGAGAATTGTACAGATTTACTTCAAAATCCATATCATGATGGGTTCTTAGGTATATTTTATTTGCTTCAAAATTTTCATGGTCTTCAAAACCCATCCTCTCCAAGACATAGCGTCTTGCATGGCATGGGATAAGCTAGTCGAATTGTAAAATATAAAAATTAGACGTTGAAATAGTTGAAGTCATGTTTAATTACAAAAAAAACACTTGTCGTCGTTGCCTACCGTTTCAACATCGAAGGTCTCCTCGAGCTTAATGCTGAAGCACCGATCTTCATCCAGTTGAAGGAACCTGTCGCATAAACCTCGATCCTCATGGCACCAGTTGCACTCCCCCGGGAGACTGTTGTCGTCCGAGTACGACATTTCTTACGTTCATAATTCAAAGATTAAACTTGTACAATTAAATATATGTACTAAAAAACCTAAATTAGATCATTATTTTTTGAGAAAATCCAAGCCACTCGATATTTCCTACATATTCTAGCACAAGTCATGCCAGAATTCACGAAAAAATCCGGCATGACCTTTGCTAAAAAAGGACATATCGAGCGCCTGAAATTTGCCGGAATGGAAATTAATCAACACTCCGGCAAAACATAGGCCACTCGGAGGTGTCACCTGAACATGACCGGCCACTTGGGCAAGCACATATCCTATTTGAGCAACACAAGATATACATGGAGATTTGACTGATCTCACCTCTAGGTCGGAGGGGGTTAGTGACGGGGACGACGGCGGGGATGATGGAGGGGTTCCTTGATTTCTGCAAAAGCAAAAACCCTATAAGTTATCACTAATACATCCCGAATAATTGCTTAAACTAAAAAAATAACAACAAATATGACATGTTCAACTAGTTCTATTAATTCAACTAGTTCTTACTAAATATAAACATACTATAAATAGAAAAAAACTAGTTCTTTGTAAAAATAAAGTAGTTCAACTAGTTAATTAATTATCTTACTAAAAATACATTAGTTCTATTAATTCAACTAGTTCAATTAGTTTATTAATTTACTTACTAAACTAGTTCAACTAAAACTAAACTAGTTCAACTAGTTTATTAATTTACTTACTAATTATTTTAAACACTTACTAAAAACAGTAAAAATAAACTACATTATACAATAGTAAAAAACATCTACTATTAACCATAATGCCCTAGTTAACTAGTA
>NC_041383.1:459710541-459743041 GCF_002162155.2 Triticum dicoccoides
AACTAAGCAGAGAGAAAGGGGGTGGGGGAGGGGTGGGGTGCTTACAGAGAGGGGAGAGACGATGGCGGGGAGGTGCTCGACGAGGGCGGGCTCGGGATCGGGAGGCGGCGGTGCTGGGCGGGCTCGGGCGACGGCGGTGAGGTCGAGGGCGGTGGTGGTGAGGTCGAGGGCGGCGACGGTGAGGTCGAGAACGGCGGCGGTCGGCGGCGGTGAGGTTGAGGGCGGCCTCGGACGGCGGCGGTGAGGGCAGGCTCGGGCGGCGGCAACAGAGGAGTAGGGGAACAGGGGGGAATGGAGGACTTAGCAAAATTTTGAGCCCGCGGGTCGTTAAGTCGAACTAGCAGTAGCGCACTTTAGTAAACGTGTTGTAGCTAACGTAGCAATAGCACGTTTTGCGTAAAAACGCTACTGATAAGTCTAAACTTAATTAGGTGCAATACTTAGCAGCAGCGAGTTTTGAAGAAAAACGCTGCTACTAAGTACTTTAGCAGTAGCGCGTCCAGGGAAGGGTGCTACTATTATATCTAGCCTGGAGGCAACGCCGTGGCAATTATAGTAGTAGCGCTTGTTTCATCTAGGGCGCTACTGCTACCGCGTTATTAGTAGCGAGCTTTCGTCAAGCACGCTACTGCTAATTAGCAGCAACGTTTGTTTTTAAACCGCGTTGCTGCTAAGATTCTGTATATAAGGTTTTTCCTAGTAGTGTTGAGAGGCCACACAGTATACATGATATACCACCTATAATCTTAAGTAGGCTGTAATCTTGAGATTGCATGAACCAAAAGTTTTATATCATGGTCCAGCAAAGCAGGTCTTACCTATATTTTATCCTTCAGTTCCTCCTTTTCAAAGGAAAATCCCCAAAATTGAACTTCCAATAATGATCACCAGTGGGCACAGTCAATTTTGCTGGTGAATCAGCCAGAGGACTTCCACTTGTAGGTGTACGGTGTACCCAGTACCCACAGGCCACAGCCCACTTGTAGGTCTTCAGCATGAAAGAAGCAATAGTCTTTCTTTACTAAAAGCTGGAAGGGAACTTGACCCATACTTGACAAAGTTACACGGGTCACAAGGTACATGCAGTCACTGGGCACATGGTACAAGATCTGTCAATACAAGAGTTGTGAGTAATGATGCACATGCTCGGTTCAATGGACTGTGATCCCTGCGGCGGGCTTGAGAATGACAGCTTTTGCTAGTAGGGAAAAATATCTATACGATTGAAAAATGCTCGCTGCTCATGGTGTTACAGTGAAGGGCATTTCCGATACAGTTATTCAGAGTCTGATAATCTTCAGCTTGTAGCTTCTCTGGTGAATGCCCAGTTCTTGTAGACTCAGGTCATGTATGATTGTGAGCACGGCTTCTGCTTCTTGCATGCAATCATGTCATGTGGTGGCGAGGCATATGAAAGGACTCCGACGGGCTCTGGCCTCTGGGTGAGCATGGCTGTTGTTTCTACGGGCTCTGCGAGAGTGGGGGTTAAATTCTCAAGGGCGAGACGGCTTCCAGTGTCGACACGTCGGCGGCGCTACATTGGAGACTGAGAAATATCCTGCTTGTTGCCAAGACTTATCAGTACTGTGAGTGCCCTTATCTCCCATCTTTTTCCCTGTCAAATCTGTCTATTGTCCTTTCATGTTTGGTAATGTTAGTTTATTGGAGTACTACGGGTTCTGTTTGCATGTTCTGAATCCTGTGACGATTGTACTTCTGCGAACATGGTTGGGAACGATAAGTAGCAACCTGATAGGGAAGTACGAAAACAATTTGGCTCAACTGTAGCTGAACTGAAGCAACTGGTATTAGCCCTCTAATTTTTGGATTAATATTGAACGTCATTTCTGCAAAACTTGAGTATGGTCACACCCACAGTGTGTCATCTGCACGAATTTCGCATGAAATTGGTGGCAGAAACATAGGCACTGACTGCATAGATTTGGTTGTAATCTGGACGACTAAACTAAGTGTTGCTGATCTAAATAAAAAAAAAGGCAAGAACTCAGTGTTAAATAGCAAGTCAGTTAAAAATCTACCTTCCAAGATTGAGGCCTTGTCTTTCTTTTGTTTGTTGACAAAATATTTAAAGTTTGTACCACATGATGTTTCTGTACTTGTGGGAATTCCTATAATATTTTTTTCATAGCAAATTACCTGTCCGGTTAGTTTCGTATGAGCAGGGTCTTTGTAGAGAGTTGCATAGGAGTTCTGGCAGCCATGCATGCGTGGCTCGTAATTCGCCTGTCAAGCATGTGCTCTGGACAAATTTTCTGTAAGAACCAGTTCATTTGGGAACTCAGTTGAGAGTTGAGACGTCATGTTGAAAGTCATAATGAAGTGGTTGAATGCATTACAAGTGAAAACCACCTAGCAAAAGCCACTATAAGATGAGAGGGTGACATTATAGATTCTTTTTTTTTTCGAGAGTACGCCAAAGGCGTACCTTATCTTTATAGAAGAGGAGAAAAATTTGTACAAGACTCCGCGGTTGGACAAAGAACCCTACCACGAAAACGCTAACTCCTAGAAAAAACACAAAAGCCTACTCTCTCACGAAAGGATCTAACCCCTCAACTCCTAGACCCGCCTTCTTCCAAAGCTTGATCTCGTCATGAATGAGATGAACAAGGTTGGTCTCCGAGCGGACTTGATCATTGCGGTTGAACACCCGAGCGTTCCTCTGCTTCCATAAGTGCCACGCCGTCAGGATGACAAGCGAATCAAAACCTCTCTTGAGCTTTCCATGGAAGAACTTCCTCGCCTTGTCCCACCACACCATGAAAGTATCCTCGGAGCTCGGAATTTAGACGTTGATTTGAAGCAGCCGGAAACAACCATCCCAAACCTGTCTCGCGTAGACGCAACCAGCAAGGATATGGTCTGTTGTGTCCTCCTCTTGGTAGCATGTGTAACATGCTGAAGTCGTATCTTGGAGACCATGTCCCGCACGTCGGTCCGAAGTCCATAACCGATACTGAGAGGCAAGCCAAGCAAAGATTTTGCACTTGAGGGGCGCCCAACTTCTCCATATGCATTGGGCAGCGGCAAACCGAGTCATGCCCTGACAAAGCATACTATATGTGGATTTAGCGCTATAGGAACCCGAGGCACTCCAGGGCCAGTAGAACGCATCATCATCCGAAGCATTCCTTTGAATCGTCGCCAAGGCATGTTGTAAGTGAATGAGCTGCAGATGTGCCGTGAAGGTTAACTCGCCTGAGATATCATTGACCCAGGAGTCCTCGAGAAGCGCGTCCTGGACCGTTCTTTTTCTCTTCGTGAGCTTGTCCACCATGCCGGCGATCAAAGGGGCGATATCTTTCGCCGAAAACCCATGAATCCATCTATCCGTCCAGAAGAAGATCTTGCTGCCCTCTCCCACCTCGATGTGGACCAGACTATCGAACACCGCTTTGGCTTCTTTGTTCAACCAGTAATTAGTTTAGGGCACGACCTGATTGGTTCTCAGTTCAACCAGTTCTCTTCTGTATGATTCATTTGGATGTGATTCCGAGCTGAAAACATTGCTGTAATCCATTGCTTGAGATAGTTGCAGGATGCAGTCGCTGATGGTGAAGTCTTTGAAAATAATGTAAACCTTTTCAACTAGCTATGTTATGATTGTTTTAGTCTAGTATGGCAGCAACTCCTGAGTTGTACAGTGGTCATCCTACGCTTAAACTGCACCCCATGTCTCTGCTCATCTACAATAAGAAGGTGATGTCAAGAATATTCCTTGATACAGTATGTGATAATGTGGCTTTCTGGAACATGATTAATCTCAGGTAAAGATGACCAAAGGCATGAAAGGACAAAAGGTATGGGAGACATTTTCTTCCATTTTCTTGTTTTTTCTTTGTGTACTTGTTTATACTTTATACTATCACTGATAATGACGTGAAGTGAATATTGCCTTGTAACCAATGGAGAAGGATGTTGGTTGATCTTGCATTGAAGTTTTTTTTTTAACGAAAATGCTGAGAGCAGCTTTTCATTGATATTGGGGGGTTTAGGGGAGTTTGTTACAAGGGATGTACAGGTCCAGCACATGCACCGCTGGACTTGACTACACCAGTACCAGTACAACAACTAATGCAGGTCCTTAGTCAGGTTCCCTAGGTCTATGCAGCAGGGAGCTCGCCTTGCCCCTACCGGCGGCTCGCCTCACACCTGCTTCCTCAATCATCTTCTCGACCACTGCCCTCACTGGCGATTGTTGGTTCCTGAATATTCTTGCGTTACGCTCGTTCCAAGTGGACCACCAAACGAGCTGAACCAGGGCACTCTACTTCTTCTTTGCCGCTGCAGGAAGCACACTAGTGGTGCGTTCAACCCATTGTGAGAGTGTTGCCTTGGTAGGAGAGGGTGCGAGATCTTGCGGCAGGTTGCACTGGTGAAGGACGGCTTTCCAAACCTGAATCGTGAAGGGGCATGTAGCCAACAAATGAATGACGTCTTCCATTGGCCCATCACACAAAGAGCAAGTTGTGTTATGGGGCCATCCCTTCCTAGCAAGCAGGTCGGCAGTGTTGCAGCGCCCAAGAATTGCCAGCCATGCAAACAAATTGCACTTGCCTGGCACGTCGGTTTTCCAAACGAACTCGGCGAAACCACTCCGAGTGCAGCCCTCGAACTGGATTAGATAAGCTGATTTAGCCGTGTAGATTCCGTTGGCAGTCCATCACCACCGCACCTGATCATGCATCGTTGAGAGGGTGGTGCTGCTGATCCCCTCCCAAAGGGCCAAGAACTCCCTCGTGGCCTGCACAGGGAGGTTCTGTTTGAGGTGCCTGACCCATCGGCCATCCCCAAGGGCCTGGGCAACAGTGAGATTCTTCCTAGTGCATTGCTCGAGCAACTAATTTTGGTGCCTTTTCATGCCTATAGATACCACCTATTTCTTTAGTAGTTTGAATTGATTGCACGGTTGCACCCATTGCCACTCCCAAAATTAGTTACCTCGTTTATGTTCTCAGAAGGTATTCTAGCTTGGGATGCAAGTGGAGTCGGCCAACCCATTTTCTTCCTAGTTCATTTGCTTGACAAAAACTCATGTACAGGAATGACTGTCGGTTGAGCTGGAAATGAACATCCTATTGAGTGAGGTGGCCCAATCGGTTGACCCATTTGCATCCCTACTTTTCTAGCCTTTAGGCGAACATGAGCCTTCTTACTATGTATGACCGGTTGGTTGGGTCAGATAGGCTTCATAATGTGGATGACCGAACGAATCAGGTACCAACTTATCGTCTTTATAAGTGTGGTATGCACCGGATCCTTACCATGACGTGGTCTCAGGTTGTAGGGGTGGAAGGAGGGATGGCGTGGAGGAAGGTGTGGTCGCCGGCGCTGGGGCGCCGTCGTTACGGGCGCGCGCGCAAGAGAGAGAGAGAGAGTGCAGCGGCGGCTAGGGTTAGGTCTCCCGGCTCCCTAAGAAAGCCGAGCAAATATGATTGCTTCCTGCTTGGTTAGATTGATACATCTCCCCTCCTTGTATAGAGAGGTTTACTTGACTCCCAAACAAGCGACTCTTATCTCTAATTAACCCTAAGACTAACGGGCTATACTGCCAGCCCAGGCCAATTAGGTCATTACGTACTCTAGCACTACACCCCATCTGGACATGCAGCTTGTCCTCAAGCTGCAACCAAACCAACTGATAACCATGACTCGAGGCAACACAAACCTAACACCAAAAAATAAGCCTTTTACATCTCGGCTTGTTTTATTGTTCTCAACCTGAAATGGACTGGGAGACTTTATTTTGGACCCCTCAACATAAAGTGGACACCATCCGCACGTCGGACGTGTACGTGTATAGCCACCTGGATCCCATGGACATCATCTAGTCTAGACAAAAGGAGTGCATGTGTATGGTCACCTAGAAGTGGTCGCAAGAGCGACCAACATAGGCGACCTCGCGGCGGACGGTGGCGGAATGCAGTGGTGCTACGCGGTGCGCTCCTGTCGGTGACACCATGCCTTCTCCCTGCCGGACGGCTGTTGGTCTGCACCGCACAAAGAAGAGTGGAGGGCTTTCAATGGAGAATGACGGGGAGGGGTGCGCCTCCCCAACCACCGATGTCGCAGACGTTGAGGTCGCTGCCCGCGGGGAAAATAGCATGCCCGCCGCCCGTGGGGGAAACCGCATGCCCAAGATCCCCGACGCAGCGGACGAGATCGAGGCCCTTTGCGCAGCGAAGCGCAACTTGGAAGAGCTGCAACTGCAGACCACACATCTCCCGCACACGCCGGCGCTAGGAGGCCGCGCGCAGCAGCCTGCAGCTTCACCGCCGCCGACACGTGACGTGTAGTTGTCCAAGTCGGAAGCGGTGACGGCAACGGCGGAAACTTGATCTGCTGTATGGGGACGCCCTGGGACGGCGACTCCGCTGATGGGAACGAGGTCGTCGCAGTCCTGTCGTAGCGCATCCCATACTAGTACGAGATGACCGGTGTCGTGGTCGCGGCCGAGGAGGGCGGCTGCAGGGGCAGCTGCTGTTGGTGTGGCAGCGGAGGAGGTGCATAGGGCCCGACGAGGAAGGCCCTGATGCCCGCCACGGCCTGCTGTAATTCCAGGATTGCGGCTGTCATCTGCTTCGGGGTGAGGACGAGGGCGGACAGCGCCGGGGCAGAGGGTGCAATCGCCCCTGAGGACGCCAACACACCCACTGCCGGCGCGCCTGCTGTGTGGGCCAGCAGCGCCGACGAAGACACTGGTGGCGACGGGTAGGTGTGCGGCGGCCGCGGGTGGGAAGAACTCGGTGGAGGGCTGAACATGATCGAACCCGGGAAAGCTGATACCAAATTGGTATGAACCGGATCCCTACCAGGGCATGGTCTCAGGTTGTAGGGGTGGAAGGAGGGATGGCGTGGAGGAAGGTGTGGTCGCCGGCGCTGGGGCGCCGTCTATGACGCCCCCGATTCAATCATACACTAATCATACACGCAAATGTGTACGATCAAGATTAAGGACTCACGGGAAGATATCACAACACAACTCTAGACACAAATTAAACTAATACAAGCTTTATATTACAAGCCAGGGGGCTCGAGGGCTCGAATACAAACGAGTCGGCGGAAGCAACAATATCTGAGTACAGACATAGGTTAAACAAGTTTGCCTTAAGAAGGCTAGCACAAAAGCAACATCGATTGAAAAGGCAAGGCCTCCTGCCTGGGAGCCTCCTAACTACTCCTGGTCGTCAGCGGCCTCCACGTAGTAGTAGGCACCCTCAGTGTAGTAGCAGTCATCGTCGAAGGTGGCGTCTGGATCCTGGGCTCCACCATCTGGTTGCAGCATCCGAGAAGAATGGAAAGAGGTGAAAAAAGGGGAGCAAAGCAACTGTGAGAACTCATTCAAAGTACTCGCAAGTAAGGATCTACATTACATATGCATCAGTATCAATGAAATGGGTAGTATCTGTGGACTGAACTGTAGAATGCCAAAAGAGAAGGGGAAAGCCTAGCCTATCGAAGACTAGCATCTTCAAGCAACTCCAAGCATCTTGCCACAATCAGAAGAGTATAGAATAACAATTTATATTTAACAAACATGTTCTAGAAATAACACCCAGAGATCCTTCCCTGACTCCCTGCGGGAAAGCAATCTCGGAGCCACATATCCATTACATGCCTCAGCATTCAGTATCCAGTTCTAGTTGTATCGATCGGGATACAACTTCGAGCGTCTGTTACCATGGACCCGGCTATTCGAATAGATCAATCTTCCCTGCAGGGGTGCACGAACTTACCCAACACGCTCGATCAGCTCCGACCGGACACACCATCAGGTCATGACCGCCCTCGGCCGATCAACACACCGTAATCCTACCTAGGCTCATCAGAGAGGCCAGCACGCCGGTCTAAGTCCTAAGCGCGCAGGGGTCTCGGGCCCATCGCCCTTTGCACTCCCGCACGTTGCGTACGCGGCCGATGAGCAGACCTAGCCACCTCCTTAAAAAAGGCAGGTGCTTACGCAGTCCAACCCGGCGCGCGCCGCTCAGTCACTGACGTCCGTTGAGCTTTCAGCTAATACATACGACGTAGAGTGCCCACACTTATTCCCGCGTGGTGGTTCATGTGAAAAAGGCCAGAGGCCTACTCAGGTCAAATATCCAAAGTGTAGTAGATTAGGAGCATGCGGTAACGAGCAGAGACTCACGATCGACGTGACCCCGTCGCCCCGTCTCGTGGACTTGTGACAAGGGCTAAGAATGCCTGGCCACGCCTCGTCATTAACTCACGGGCACCCTCCAGGTCAACCCGTCTCCACATCACTCGCATCACATGCTCGTGCGGGTACCCCTCAGGGTCGACCCGTCTTTATCCACTTTAATCTGTAACAATAGTAATGTAAAGGCAATCCGTGTGGCTACCACATCAAGTAGGAACCCGAGGCATCACCCTCGTTGGATTCCCGCCTGATGTAAACATCAAGGTGAACGTAAGAGGAAATCACCATCGAGGTTCACACTTGAGGTGTTGCACGACAGCATCGTTATCGGAAGTGGAAAAGGAGGAATCACCCTCGATGACCACGACTGGGTAACTACTCCATAGAGATAGCATCAGAAGTGCTAACGAGGTATCACCCTCGGCACTCGATAGTAAGCTGCGGTGCCGTACAACTAAGGGGAGTGTTGTGCGATGCCGGGGCCTGGTCTTCAATCCCGTTGATCGGGTCTTCTGATAATCCAGCGGGGCAGTTGGGTCAACATGGGGTCTCTGATGGGTCTCTAACAAGCCTATACTAAGCAGTTTAGGATAAATAGGTAGGTAACAATAGCAGGTTACAAGATCAGGCTATGCATTAGAATAGGTAAAGCAGTAGTAGCGACAATTTCTAATGCAAGCATAAGAGAGGAGAATAGGCAATATCAAAATATTCAAAGGGGGGTGCTTGCCTGGAAGCTCTGCAGCAAGGGCCTGGTCGTCAGGGACGCAGTCGTACTCCAGAGCTGCGTCTGCTTCGGGGACTACATCGGTGTCGAGGTCTAACGAGAGAGAAGAGGGGGAGGAAACAGATGAATACACATCAAACAATGCAACACAGAGCATGCTATGCCTAAGATGCAGTGCAGGGTTGCCTAAAGATGCATCCAAGTCATTTTAGTTATTTTAGGATTAAAGTGGGATTTATTAACCGGTGTATATGCACTATTCATATACCGAATCGGAAGGAAGTTGCGGGCTCACCTACGTAGAGGGTTCCGACATGGAAACAGACGACGCGATCAAATTCGTCTCGTCGTTCTGAGCAACTTTCATGTATTAAGTTTTTCGATTCGAGCTACGGTTTATTTTCTATGATTCTCTGAAGTTTAAACAATTTTCTGAAAATTCCTGATTTGTTTTTAATTCAGGAATAATAGCAAAAATGCTATGTGTACACACTGGGTGTACCCAGCAGTGCTGTTAGAGGCTGACAGTGGGTCCCGTTGACTAGTCAGCGAATAGTGTACGCAGACCCACATGTAAGTGTCTCGAGTCTTTAACAATGATTTTAATCAGTTTATTTAGTTAGTGGGGGCCCATCGGTTAGTGAGAGATTAGGGGGGTTAGTACTAAACATCATTAGGCACCTAATTACAAGGGCCGACCATCAGAGGCGGGCGTGCTCGCGTGTACGCAGCGCAGACACCATGGCCACGGCGCTGCCGGCAGCTGCGACAAGCGCGGCCCGTGATGAGCTGTGGCCCGAGGCGAGGCAGTGGGCGGTCCTGCCAGTGGGGGCGGCCTGGCGAACGCGAGGCCGAGGCGGGCTCGGCCGGGAGCGGCGAGGTGCGCGTGCGAGGGGCGGTTGCAGGCGGCGACGACATCGGCAGAACGCAGCAGCGGCGCATCAGCAGCAGGCAGAGCAAGCGGCAATAGGCTGAGCAGCAAGCAGTAGCTAGTAGCAGGCAGCAGCAGAGCAACAGTAGCAGGTTCAGGCGAGGACGCGGCACATGGGGGGCGTGGCATGATGAGCGTGGCCATGAGCACGAGCTCCAGCGAGTTCGGCCGTGACGGTGTACAACATCTATGGCGATGGAACAAAGGAGGGGGGGGGGATCCGGGAATAGTGGGAGGGCCTCACAACGGAGCTCGTGGGCGCGTCGGGGAAGCCAAGGGAGCTCGGGAGGAGGCGACCGTGGCGATGTAGACAGGAAGAAGATGACGATGTCGAGGCTTGAAGGCGTCCTAGCTCGGGTTGATCCACGCAGGCAAAGTCGTCAAAGGGGATGAAGCTCCTGGACAAGTGGAGGCGGCGGGGGACGGCTGGTGGACACATGAATGATGGCGGCGCGCTTCGGCTCCAGTCGGGTGAGCGCCTGAGCGAGGCAAGGGAGGGAGAAGTGGGGGTTAGGGTTTGTTCCAGGGTGGAGGGGTATCTTATCCTTTCGGGGCACCGGCGGATGGCTACCCCGTGGCCATCGGCACCATGGACGTGCGCCCGGCGTCGACGGGGGCTTCTGTGAACAGAGGAAGATGGAGATGGGA
This sequence comes from Triticum dicoccoides, assembly GCF_002162155.2. NCBI lineage: Eukaryota > Viridiplantae > Streptophyta > Magnoliopsida > Poales > Poaceae > Triticum > Triticum dicoccoides. Next base: position 459,721,027 of record NC_041383.1, read on the forward strand.
GGTGGGCTGGGCCTGCACACTGTGCACTCATGGCCCATGTGCGGGGTGGGCTGCGTTGTTTTCCTTTTTATTTTATTTTTCCCTTTTGTTACTTATTTCTACTGCTTTGTCTAAAAAAACTTATTTCTATTGTTGTTTTGCATTTTATTTTGGCCACACTTGATTTTTGTTCAAGGTGAAACTTGACCCATAATTAATTGGCAATATTATGGGCTGACACAAAAAGTTTGGAGTCAAAAAGAAATGTGTAAGCATTTTTAGAAATTGAAAAGGTCAGTTAAATGGTGTTGGATTTTTTTTAAAGAAAATTGAGGGCATTTTAATAACTCAATTATTGTTGGGTTATTCATGAATATTAATTTGTGAGTATTTGCAACCCGACGAACATTTTTATTTGACAGTTTGAGGAAAAGAAACTTTACCTTGAAATTTAAATCTGATTTTGGCTTTGGTTTTTATGAAGTGGCACTTAAGCTTGAAAACATGATGACTTGGCAAGATTAGAGGGGAGATTACTGTAGCAAGAGTATCGGGGTGTTACACCATCGTTGCGTGCGCATGCGAGAGAGAGAGAGAGCGCAACATCGGCTAGGGTTAGGTCTTCCGGCTCCCTAAGGAAGCCGAGCAAATATGATTGCTTCTTACTGATTAGATTGATACATCTCCTCTTTTTATATAAATAGGTTTACTTGACTCCTAAGCAAACGATCCTTATTTCTAATTAACCCTAAGACTAACGGGCTATACCATCAACCCAGGCTCATTAGGTCATTACGTACTCTAACAAAGTGCAATCTATTTACCTGATGCATATACACCTAGATTAAATTACACTTGATGTCCATAAACGCGATCTATGTAGCTGATGCATGTACGCCTAGATTACTTTACCCCAAGTTTGATGATTATTCTGTAGGTGGAGGCACACTAGCTGCTAGTCGCTGCGAGTAGACAGAGCTCCGCCCTTGTGAGTGACCATTTTACCCTGTGAGTACATTTTTAAACTTTTGGTAATGATATGTTAGATATATGTAAACCACTCCAATCTCCATTGCGTAAATGATTCTTCCGTTGGAACTACTTGTAGGTTCCGTGTTACCACTTTTTCCATATTTGTTGATTGTCGTAACCATTATGGTATGCTTGTACATATGAACCAGCTGGGTGTCATATTTCGTGTTGTACATGTAAAATTAAAACGGAATTGATAACGGCCGAACAACAGATTTCTGACGTCCCGCTCCGAACGACTGTTTCATCATCGGATCTGAGCACAAATCTTAAAGCCGAAGTCCACGGCCACGTCCGACTGAGAGCATTCGGTAAAATGTTTTATCATCCCGAATGAGTCCTCCCGGCCACACTTCTCTCTTCCCCTCCTTATCCATTCCTCGGCAACATACATCACCCAACCAGAGAGCGAGGCGGAGTCCGACCGCCGTAGATGCTCGCCGGCGAGAAGCACCAGCCCGGTGTGCTCCGGGTCCTGCGCGACCGGCTCGAGCTGCCGTCGTGGGCGGAGGCTGAGGGCCGCGGCGGCGGCGTCCACAGCCATGACTCCATCCGCGCGTTCCTCTCCGTCGCCGATTTGACCGTCGCCGTCGCCATCCGAGGCTTCCGTCGCCGAGTTGACCGTACTCTATGCCAACGGAGTCCGCCATCGCCATCGCCGAGCTGCATTTTCTCCGCCCCGCACCTTCACACCCGCCGCGACGGCGCCACTACTAGGAAAAGGCCTACTAATGGCGCACCTAATTTGGCCATTAATGGCGCATCAGTGGTGCGTCATTAGTGCCACGCCATTAGTATATTTTACTAATGGCGCACCACTGAATGCGCCATTAGTATATACAACAGTGCGCTATTAGTATGCCTCCCAGGGGGCCATGTATACCCAGGTGCTTTGGCATACTAATGGCGCACAACAACAAGATGCGCCATTAGTAACTTCGGCATACTAATGGCGCACTGTCTAATGATGCACCATTAGTATCCTTTGGCATACTAATGGCGCACTGTGGTGTGATGCGCCATTAGTATGAATATTAGGTTTATTTTTATTTTTTTTATTTTCTATTTTTTGCACAGGTTACAAAATGTATAATTGGATAAAATATAGACAGCACACATCAACAACAGATTCATCGAATACAATAGAAGATTAGTCTCTGAATACAATTCATCATATTAGTCTCCGAATTAAAAAGACCGAACAAAGATAGAACATTATATTACAAGTCTCAAGACCGCGAGTAGCGAGTTTGTCTTCACATTACAAGTCGATATCGATCATCTAAACTACCATCACATAGAAGAGAGCTGCGGTCATCACGATGAGCATCATCACGATGAAACTCGTCTTCATCCGGTTCCTCCAACGCTCCCTCCCCTCTCCCGCTAGATAGCGGGCGTATCTAGATTCGGCCTCGGCCCTAGTGGTGTATCCTTTGTAACTGTTACCGCTGAATCGGTGAACCTGTCTCCGACACTCCTCCCAGTCGTCGTAGACTCCGGGAACCTTACCCTTGTACACGACATACGTCGGCATCGCTATGCACTAGCCAAACGAAACGTTAGTACCAATTCACAGACAATACATAAGCAATATATAAATATGCAACAGAACGATCGGAAGAGAAAAGCAAGACATTAATAGCATCGATTACATCTAAGTTGAACGACTCTCGAAACCAAAGAGACATACTACAAGTTCATTAAAATTTAATTACAACATGAGACAATCGATGTTTCAGAACTAGACACAACATCACTGCTTTCGACTCGACTCAAGGGACCGGAGCGTGGATGAAGCCGCCGTCTATCGTGGGAGTCATGAAAGAACGGGCGTTGTCAGCCTGCATTTGTAGCATTGTGTCGATGTCACTGTTGGACGGTTGATTTCTGAGGTAGAACTGCCCCGAGGTACGAAGGACATCATGATGGATGATTTCCGCAAACTCCGACTGGATGCGAAAGAATTCTTGTCGGAGGTCCGCGTCCTGGATTGCCGACACGCTCTTTGCCCAATCTTTGAGTTTACTCGGTAGCAGAAGTTGATGATGGTCCCGTACGATCGCCCGCATGTGATGGATGGCGTAGTAGGCACCCTTCTGACCGCCAGGCGGCTGCTTGACGCAGTAGAACGTCGTATTGTGGGAGAACACGTGCTTGCCGTACTTACGAATAGGCCTGGTGAAGGTGCCCCCAGATTTGGCGTAGCCGGGGAGAACATCATCAAGAACCTTATTGACATTTGTGTAGTCTACGTTCGACTGACGGTCCGGATCGAAATACGTGGCCATGGAATATTTGGGGCTTAGGAGGATGAGCGTGCAATGTGTGTCACTGCAGAAAACACGGAATGTTAAAAGAAAAACGATCGAAATCTAAGAATTCATATGTTACGGGCCGGTTGAGGGGAGGACTTACTCGGGAAAGTAAGGCACGAGGAAGTTATCCTTATCTTGGTTTGCTAGAATGACGCCTTCGAGGTAAGAACTCGCGACTTGCCGGTCCCCAGCGCTACCCAAGATCTTGGCACGCATGTAGAAGGGGTCGACTATCACGATGTCCGGGGTCCTGTCGTGAATGATCCGCATCTCCATACTCAGCAAAAATAGCCGAACGAAGGTGTAGTGCAGCGGATGAAGGTTCATCATAGCGTGGATGTCATCAAACCGCAGGACGATCGTACGCCCGATGGAGTTATCCACAAAGTCCTTGCCCTCTGGCACCTTGGCCATGAAAACCGGGTATGCCACATCCTTCTCTTTGAGACGTTGCTTCTCCAAAGAAAGAACACTGTCATGCAGACTCCGCATAGCACCGGTTGCAGCATTGAGCATATTTGTTGGTAGCATCGCCCTACCCGCCACATGCACCCTCCTCGAGATATCCTCAGGTGAAGGTGGCCCGTCCTGAGCACGGATCGTACTCGGTGCCGGCTGGCTCACACCCTTGTTAGTCTTTCTTTTGCGTGCCTTCTTCTTCTCCTGTAATGGGACCGAGTTCTGCTCACAGACCGCCTTCTTGAGTGTGTTTGGGCTGATAATATTTCGCACCTCGCCTATCTGAGGCTCGGTAAAGTCGGCAGCTGGAGGCGTCTCCTGAGAGCTGAACGGCAGACGACGCCTGTTGCAACTTGGCTTCTCCGCGGTACCAGCTAGATCGCGCACGTCTTTTGTTGGGTTGGGTTCTTGAGAAGGAGCCCCCATGAAGTCGCCATCGTACCCATGTTCGGCAAAGTACTGATCGACGTTGCCAAATGTATTGTCGTCGTAGTCGTTCTGATCCTGTGCCATATGCATGTTTGGATCCAGTGGCATAGGGATGTCCGGCACCGTTGCGGCGGTCTTGCCATGGGGCCGACTTGGCGCCGGCACGACTGGCGGTGTTGTCTTTGGGGTGGTGTCCCCCGCCCCCAAACGAATCTGGCTCTTCGGCCAAAGCAGGGGCCAGCTCAGGCAGGCGCTAAGGATCATCACGTCATCATCGTCGGCCCCGACGGGTCGAATCGGAGGTAACAACTCGTCGCAGCCTGGTAGCACCCGAACCAGTTGAACCCTAAAAAAGTTGGGTGGCATCTGGGTACCGTGGAATAAGGGGTTGCCCGGTTGAACGATTTGGCCCTTGGCGACATCGACCAACTCGTTGTTCACGAAGTGCAGGAGAGTGCACGGAACGTTGGCGGCGCCCTGCGAAAACATGTAGGGCGTCAGGGATGCCCAGTCAAAGGCAAGGAGATGAAGTCCTCGGCCGAGAGAGGATTAATTAGTTACCGTGATGATGGCGTCGAGCTCGGCTAATGTCGAGGCACCGCCAACGGCGGGCCTGCAGTTGACGGAGGGGCCGCTTGCTGCAGAGGTGCCGGCCGGCGTACACCCGGGTGCATTAAGCTCCCGTGCCGGCGTCGGAGACACCAATGCCGCCTCCGCCGGAGACACCAATGGCCCCGCCATCGCATTCTGCGAGTTGCTGGCCGTGAAGCTAGGAATCGGGGGCGGCCCCTGTTGGCCACCCGCAATCCACGCACTCAACCCCTGGATCAAGGTAGGCACAATGGCGGTGATCGTCGCTCCGAGTCGTTGTTTCACTTGCTCTTGAACAATCTCCGGAATCCGCGCCACCTGTGCCTTGAGTTCTTGAACCTCGCGCGCCTGGCTTTCCGAGCTGGTCTTTTTCTCCTTCCGCACACCAGCGGTATAGTATGACCCCCATTTTGTGGACAAGCCTTTGCCGGCCACATGACCAGCTAACGTCGGCTTACTGAGCTTATCCTTGTTCTTCATTACATTCAACGCCCTATTTAGAGTGGTGTCCCAAGGGTTGCTCGTAGTCGACCCCGCGCTACTGCTTTCAGTCGCCTGCGAAAGGAATGTGAACCATTTAGAAATTTGGCTTCATTAATTAGAATGCAACCATATGAAGCTAATTACGCGGGGGTGTATTCCTTACCAGAACAAGCTCAAGCGCCCCGGTCTTCGGATCCGTGGTAAGCTCCTTTGTTATCGGGTCCTCCTTGTACCGGGCCCTGACAAAGTTCCTGGTCTGCTTGTTACCGCTGTATTTCTCGAAGCGGGGCGGTAGGCCTTGCTCGGCACGCTCCGCGTCCTCCTTGTCCCATATAGGCTCCGCCACTCTGTAACCGCCGGGACCGAGTTTGTGTTCCCCTAAGTTCAGCTCCCGCATTTCTTTCCCCCACTGACTTGATTGGGAGTTTGCGGTGCTCGAGCAATTGATCTTGAAGTCGTTGTAGTCATCTTCAGTGATCGAAGGATTTTTCTCCTTGATCTTCTCATAACTCTCACCTTTCTCGATCATTATCTTCACATTGCTTTTCCAAGTAGACAGGGCCTTGCTCATCTTCGTGAGGGCAGCATTGTTCATTTTATTCCCTTTGAGGCTTGTGTTTTCAAAAGTAGCGGGGAACTTGTATCGTTCGTGCAGCTTCGTGAAGAGGAGGTTGCGCAAATTCCCTCGGTCAGGATGCCTCAGGTTCTCGGTGTTGATCGAGACGGTGCTCCGGAGAATGCACCCGAGCTGAAGCGAGTACCCCTTGACTATTCGTTCGGGCGCCGTTGGATTCCCGTCGGAGTCCACTTCAGTAACTTCCTCCTTGAGGGTGCGGAGCACGGTCGGGCGCCGGTCCTTCCGTTGCCTCTTCTGTTGGCTGCCATCTGTGCGTGTGCCGCCATCATCAGTGGTGGCATCCTCGGCGGCACCATCAGTGGTGGCATCAATGGGGTCATTCTCGGCGGTACCATCAGTGGTCTCAGGATCGGCTACTCCATCTGTCGAAGTCTTGCTCATTGGCTACTCCATCCATTCCAATGATCTTCCTTTTGCCTCTCCTCACGACAACACGACTGGGCTTTGGCGGGTCGGTAATGAAGAAGCATTGGTCCACTTGGGAAGCCAGTACCCATGGCTCATTTTTCGCGGTGACGTTTGCGCCCGCGGTCTTGGATTTGGCTTCGGGTATAACCATGGTGGTGAAATATCGGTCTTCTTTTAGGACGCTCTCGGTCCATCTGACACGGAACATCGGCACCTTCTCTCCAGCGTAGCTCAGCTCCCAGATCTCCTCGATCCTTCCGTAGTATCTGTCCTTGTCCTTACCGGTGTAGGATTCCATCATTACCCCGGAGTTCTGATAACCATCGCTCTTCATGTCCTTGTCCTCGGTGTAGAATGTGTAGCCGTTGATATCGTACGCCTCATAGGTCATCAGGTTATGCTCGGCGCCCTGTGACAAGGCGAATATGAGTTGTTCTTTCGCGGAAGAATCCTCATGTAAAGGGTACGACAGAAGCTTCTGCTTGAACCAACGCGTGAAACATGAGTTGTGCTCTTTGAGTATATCTCCGTCCGTCCTCTGTTGGCCTCGGTCATTGTACGTCTTCTCAATAAAGGTTTTGTGCTCTACCACCCAAGGATCGACCACGTCTATGTGTTGTAGCGCGACTAGGTTTGCTCTTTCAAAGTCGGTGAGTCGACCCTCGAAGTCGACATGCATTTCGCGGCGACCCTCACGGTGACCCCATCTAGCGAGCCTGCCGAGGTGCCTGTTGACGGGCAGACCAACGGGGTTCTCGATGCCTAGATAATTCGTGCAGTAGGAGATGCACTCTTCGGTCAGAAAGCCCCTGGCTATACTTCCCTCTGGACGTGACATGTTCCGAACGTATCCTTTGATGACACCATTCATCCTTTCGAACGGCATCATGCTGTGCAGGAACGTCGGCCCGAGTTGGATGATATCCTCCACGATATGGACCAGCAGATGCACCATAACATCGAAGAATGCGGGCGGGAAGTACATCTCAAGCTCGCATAGTATCACCACGATCTCTACCTGTAGCCTTCTGAGTTGCCTCACGTCAATCGACTTTCGAGAGATGACGTCGAAAAAGTTGCATAGGCCAAATAGCGTTTCACAGACGTGCGCGTCCATGATCCCACGGATTGCAACTGGAAGTATCTGCGTCATCAGCACGTGACAGTCGTGAGACTTCATCCCGCTGAACTTCTGCTTCGCTGGGTCTAGGTATCTGCTTATCTTCCCCGCGTAACCGTAAGGAAGTTTTACTCCTAGGAGGCAAGTGAAAAACTGCTCGATCTCCTCCTGACTTAGAGTGAAGCACTCGGGAGGGTAGTCATTTTCGGTCTTCTTGGCCTTTTTGCCTTTGCGACGACTTTCTGTGTCCTGTTTCGCCTCATCATGATCATCATCATCATCATCATCATTAGCGTGAAGCTCCTGCCTGATGCCCATTGATTTCAAGTCTGCCCTTGCTTTCGGCCCATCTTTGGTCCTCTCTGGCATGTTGAGCAGGGTACCAAGCAGACTCTCGCACACGTTCTTCGTGATATGCATGACATCAAGGCTGTGAGGCACACGGTGGATCTTCCAGTACGGCAAGTCCCAGAAAACAGACCTCGTTTTCCATACCTTCAGTAGCGGCTCTGGCGCCTTTCGCTTCTTTCCCGGCTCTGGCGTCTTTTGCTTCTTTCCCGGCAGTGGGCAGTCTTTTCAATTTTTCAACAGCTTGTCTATTTCCTCGCCGCTCCTCGTACACGGGCATTTTCGGGGTTCGGTTTTACCATCGAACAGATCCTTGCGTTTCCTCCACGGGTCATCGTCGCGAAGCCACCTTCGATGTCCCATGAACACGGTTTTCGAAGACCCGGGATCTCTATCTAGCTGGCGATACGTTGTGTCATCCATGCACCTTACGCATCCAGAAAATCCGTGGACTACCTGCCCCGCGAGATATCCATAACCGAAATAGTCGTGCACCATCGTGAGCAGTGCGGCTCTCATAGGGAAATATTCTTTCTCTGCGGCGTCCCACGTATTGGCTGGCATTTTCCACAGCGTGTCAAGCTCCTCTTTCAACAGCCCCAGATATAGATTGATGTCGTTCCCTGGTTGTTTCAGCCCTTCAATTAGCATACTCATGTGAATGTACTTCCTCTTCATGCACAACCAGGGGGGAAGGTTGTACATCCACACAAACACAGGCCAGGTGCTATGTGTGCTTCTCTGGCTGCCAAACGGATTGACTCCATCGGTGCTCGCGCCCAGCACAATGTTCCTTGGATCGTTCCCAAATTCTGGGTATTCGAAGTTCAACGCTTGCCACTGGCTCGCATCTTTAGGGTGACTCAGCATCTTGTCTTTTTATCTATCTCCGGATCATTTGCGTCATCTTCTCGCTTCTTCTCCTCCCTATCCGCGTGCCAACGCAGGAGCTTTGCTACCTTAGGGTCCGCGAAATACCGCTGCAGACGAGGAGTGATCGAAAAGTACCACACCACTTTTCGAGGAGCTTTCTTCCTCTTCTTGTATCGAGTGACGCCGCACACCGGACATATGGTAGACTCCGCGTGCTCGTCCCGATAAATGATGCAATTGTTCATGCACACATGGTATTTCACGTGCGGTAAATCGAGAGGACACATGATTTTCTTCGCCTCCTCCAAACTGGTCGGGCACTTGTTCCCCTTGGGAAGACGTTCGTGCCAGAATGACATGTTCTCGTCGAAGCATGCGTCGGTCATTTTGTGTTTTACCTTCATCTCCAGAGCCATGAGCGTTACTTTCAGGCGGGTATCCTCGGGCCTGCATCCTTCATACAATGGAGTAACCGCATCTAACTCAAGTTGATCCATCTTGGCTTTCTCTCGGGCGGCAGCTCTTGCGTTATCCGTCTGCTTAAGAAGCAGCTCTTGAATATGAGGGTCCTGCACCCAGCCCATCGATGGTCCAGCGTCGTCTGCTCCGCCGGCATCATCATCTTCATGATCATGCACGTCGTCTGCTTCGGCATCTTCCTCATCATCATGTCCTGTATCTTCTACATGATGACTGTGTACAGCATCACCGTCGTGATCATCTCCTGGGGATTCTTCGTCTTCTCGCCCGCCCGAGCCGCGGTGGTTGTCTTGCTGCCCTTCCTCATTTCTTGCCCGGCCCCCATGGATGACTTCGTAGTCATCTTCATCACCTTGCCACCGATAGCCATCCATGAAACCACGCAAGAGCAGGTGGTCCCGCACCTGCCCGGAATCCGGGTCCGCAATAAGGCTCTTCAGCTTGCATCTTCGACACGGACATCTTATCTCCGTCTCTTTCTTTTGAAGCATCTCGGCCTTCGCGGACCAAAAACCTATTTACGATGCCTTCGGTCATCGTGTGGACCATGGTCGCCTGCGGGGTAGAGCAAAACGATATTTTAGAACCAAGAAAAAATTTGGCATAATTTTCCCTAAAAATAGGACCAAAAAGAATGCTTAATGCCAAAATTCTTGCCGAAACGGAAATGAATCAACATTCCGGCAAAATATTGGCAACTATCGCATTTCAAATACCGGTACACCTCCAAACACAAACACATATGCAACACCACAAACATATGCAACACCACGAACATACATAGATCTAGCTAGGCCATAAAAAGTGCATGTGCACATTGTTGTAGGGAGAACAACATAAATATAGCTTCCCCCCTTACTTACCTATCAAAACAAGGTAATTTAACCACTTAATTTGAATGAATCTATGGTGGAAATGAGGTGAAAAAGAGGAGGCACCCGAGACAAGAAGGAGGCGGTGGAGAGAATAAAGTGGGGGGAAAGTGAGTGTGGGTAGGAGAGGCTGTCCAAAATATCTTGTTGCTGCCCACTTACTAATGGCGCACCAACCACAAATGCGTCATTAGTAATCCAGATTACTAATGGCGCACCTTCTGGTGGTGCGCCATTAGTAGTTTTGCAAAAAAAAAGAAAAAAACATACTAATGGCGCACTGCTCCAGAGTGCGCCATTAGTAGTTTTGCAAAAAAAAGGAATAAAAAATATAATAAAAAAAACAACATTAGTGGCGCACTTTCCGACAGGTGCGCCATTACTCGTTACAACTAGTAATGGCGCACTTCGTCTGGATGCGCCATTAGTATGTTTGGACAGGCGCACTAGTTCAAAAAATTTTTTGATACTAATGGCGCACCTTGGGCCAGGTGCGCCATTAGTAGTTTCAACACTAATGGCGTAGCAGAAGGTGGTGCGCCATTAGTATATACTAATGGCGCACCGCCTGTCTGGTGCGCCATTAGTGTCAATCCCATCTATAGCCCTTTTTCTAGTAGTGCGCGACCCTTTTCAGGCGATGGAGTCGCCCCTCTCCTCGGTGCCCACCATGGCCGCGTCTTCTCTGAGCACGACGTCCATGGGCGACGGGACCCTGCTCCTCGTCCTCCCCGACTTATCGTACACCGGGGAACTCGTACGCTGCGCGTTCGCCCGGAGGCAACGACGCCATCCTGCGTCACGGCGCCCTCCACGACCACGTCTTCTCCTAGCACGGCGACCAGGTGCTGCCCATGGCTGACGCGACCATCCTCCTTGTCTTCTTCAGCTAGTCGGGCGCCCAGGAACTCGTCCGCTGCACATGACCTATCAGTTGAAGGAGAGGTTCAGTTTTTATGTCACTAGCTCAGCACTGATGATGATTCACCTTGTTTAGCTCAATCCATATGATGCATTTTTTGTATGATTCATTTTCCCAGTCATTTATGGATTGCAGGAACTTTTTTACTTTGATGTGATGCTAATTGACCAATTTTCCATGGCAATTTTTAGAAATTATAGTTGTTAGCAAGTCAAAATATGTTTTTGCCATGTAAACACAAAATATGTTGCCATGTCGCTTCAACTTTTGCTGCCATCCAAAATCTAAATTATTTCTTACCATGGCAAAACATCATAATATGTTGCCATGTCGAAATCATGTTTCCGTTGCCATGGCAAGAAAACATAATATGTTTTGCCTTATTTCTAAAGCTACTTGTACTATTTCCATGCCAATTTATAGATGTTGTTCTCAATAAACCGTGGAAATTCTTTTGTAAAAATGCCATGACAATTTTTATAAATTCGACATGGCAATTTTCTGAAATTAATGTTAGCTAGAACTTGGCAGCTTGTTTGATTTTTTTTGCTTTTTGTATTGTTCCGGCAATCACAATTTGGAAAACAACTTTGTTTTACAACATGGAAAGAGTGTATGTCAGTAGCTTTTCAATTAGCTCATCTTTCTTCTGCTTGTATGCATGACAACAGCTCCTTGAACCAAACAATTTGGCATTCGTATTCTTTTATGGAGACCGTATGTGTTTATTAAATAGTTTCACCATGGCAAAGATAGAGTACATTTTGTCATGGCAAATCAAACCAAAATTTGCCATGTGCATAAAAGTATTTTTGCCATGGAAGAACAGCGTACATTTTGCCATGGCAAAAAATAGAGTAAAATTTGCCATGGCAGATCAAGTTAAAATTTGCCATGTGAAATAAAAGTGTTGTTTTGCCATGGAAAAAATAGAGTAAATTTTGCCATGGCAAATTAAACTAAAACTTGCCATGTTAGTAAAAGTATTTTTTGCCATGGCAAAGATTCTTTTTTACCATGTGAATAAAAGTATGTTTTTGCCATGGCAAAAATAGAGTAAATTTTGCCATGGCAAATTAAACTAAAATTTTCCATGATAAATTAAACTAAAATTTGCAATGGCAAAATAGAGTAAATTTAAACTAAAATTTGCCATGTGAAAAAAAGTATTTTTGCCATGGCAAAATTAGAGTAATTTTTGCCATGGCAAATTAATCTAAAATTTTCCATGTGAATAAAAGTATTTTTCTCCTATAATTTTCGCCATGGCAAAAATAGAGTAAATTTTGCCATGGCAAATTAAACTAAAATTTACCATGCGAATATAAGTGTTTTTGCGATGGAAAAAATAGAGTGATTTTTGCCATGGCAAATTAAACTAAAAGTTTTCATTTGAATAAAAGTATTTTTTTCTATGGCAAATTAAACTAAAATTTGCCATGTGAATAAAAAGTATTTTTGCCATGGCAAAAATAGATAATTTTTGCCATGGCAAATTGAACTAAAAGTTGCCATGAGAATAAAAGTATTTTTTGCCATGAAAAAAATAGAGTAAATTTTGCATGGCAAATTAAACTAATTTTTTCCATGTGAATAAAAGCATTTTTGTCATGAAAGAGTAGTGTAAATTTTGCCATGGCATTTTTCTATTTTTGATTTGCTAGTTTATGTGTAATTGCTAGCTTTTTAATCCCTGGGGTCTCTGTGTGCTTACGCTGGGCCTTTTTTTGGCCCATTTTCTCTAACCTAGACCTATCGACAAGGTTGCTCGTGAAGGGATTCTCAAAAAAAGAAAAAAGGTTTCTCGTGAAGGAGGGGTTCGGGCTGGAGTGTTTCCGCATCGAACGATTCTATTCAGTAGATCGCCCTCCCAGATCGAATGTTTCGTTCGGTCTGGCACCTGCCCAGACCGAACGTTCGGCCCTTATCGAGGTCCAATTAAAATTACCTTTGCATGTATAAACTAGCTAGGCATATCCAGAAAGTACGAGAAACTTAATTAAGGCTTAGGCGCATATGCTAATGATCTAATATTGCCAAAAAAAACGACCAGAAGGGTGCGGGGGTTCGGATGAGCTCCCGCGACTAGGCGACTAGGGTTCCCCTTCCCCACCTCCCGCCGCCGCCGGCCCTTCCGCCGCCGGCCGCCGGCCCGCGCCCCACCTCTGGCCCCTTCCTTCCTCCCCTCTCCCCCGTCCGGACCCGCCTCGCGCCGCCTCCCCGGGAGGTGGCCGGGGCGGCGCTCGTGCCCCTCTTCCGCGGGCCCCCTCCTTCCCTTTTTCCTCTCGCTGCCGCCGGCGGTCGCCCCCGGCGCTGGCCCGGGTGGCTCTGGCGGCGGCGGGCCTTCCCTTTCCTGCGCGCGCGTGCTCCCTTCCCGGGGAAGGGAGGCAGCAGCGGTGCTGCTCGGCGTGGCTGCGGTCCGGCTGCCCTGCGGCGGCGGCCGGCGGTAGGCGTGGTGTGGGCGTCGCTCCTTGGCGGCGGGGCGACGTGGTGGTGCTGGGTGGCCTCGTCGAGACCCCGGCCCAGATCTGGACCGGACGGGCCCCATCCGGGTCCTAGCGGGCCGGCTCCCCGGTGTGGCCTCGTTGTCTGCGGCACGGTGAGGAGGAGGAGCAGCTCGAATATGGGGCGTCGGCGTCGACGACGTGCCGGCAGCAGCGCGAAGGCGGGAGCTTTACGGGCCCACGAGGGCTCGACCGGGCCTGTGCGACCATGGGCCTGGTGTGCTCCTGCTATTGCGTCCGGACGGCTACCGTCGCGGACGATGGAGGTGGGGCCCTCCCGCGTGCCGACGATGCTGATGCCCTAGTCCCGGCTCTGATTCTTCGCCACGCTGTCCTCACTCCGCGGTGCCGTGGTGAGACGGCGTGGGGGCCTCATGTCCGCGTTGGCGCAGGGTAGTGGTCGGTCTGGTGGCTGGATCCGGAGCTCCCGAGGTGCGGATTGGGATCGGGGGAAACCCCTGTCGCCGTGTCCGACACCGGCGCGGTGACGCTTGTGGGCGCCACCTGACCTTCCGGGAGGGCGTCGGGGGCTATCCTTCCTCTCGCCTCGTCGTGTACCGGGGAAAATCCTTGGCAGTAGCGTCGTCATCGTCGCGATCCTTCTTGGAGGTGTTGATAGGTGCCGGCGCTCCGGAGTCTTGGAGCCTAGTGGAAAATGCTGGTGGGCGCAGTGGTCGCGAGGCTTCTTCGTTTTTGTTGATCCGCCATTATCGGCATTTGTTTCTTTGTTCTTTCTCTGTCTTTTCTTTTGGGCGTGACTGTGCTGCTTCCGCCCCAGCCCCTATCCCTGTATGGTTCGGTTGGTTGCTTTATATACAAAGCGGGGGGAAATCCTTTTTCGGCAATATTGCCAAATCGACCAAAAGGGTCACCCAAATGATGGGGAAAGGGGGTCAAGAACTGATGCCTCTTCTCATCAGCAGCCATTTTAACATTATAAAAACACCCACACATAGTAGATACGGCAAAACCTAACATATTACACACAATCGAGGCATATACATAGCAATGCATGTCTTGTCATACAGAAAAGTTTGGAGCAGATGGAGAGATAATGGTTACAACCTAGCTACATAGCAGGTTTGAAGGATCGGGTACAAGCTGGTACACTGCAAGCTATAAGCTGCAGTGAGCTAGCAGCGACACATGCATGCACGCACATGACAAAATAGTAGGTTACTACTAGTGGCTGGGCCATGGCCATTGTCTTTTCCTCCTTCCACTACCAGACATGTCGACGGTCTTCAGCTATCAATCTGCTTCCAAAGTCCCAGTCAACACTAGTATGCATCGATCTCTCAGCCCCCAACTGTGTTGCCACTTGCCAGCACACTGCATCGTGGACGCATATAACCTTCGTCTCCACAAATAGGAGCTGAATCAAATTCACACTAGTGGTAGATGTAGGTTGCACGTACACTGGTTCACAGATCAACTAGTAACTAAATTGACCGAAGAAAAAACTGAACAGTAGAAAGACTACTGGAAACAGCACACACAGGACGCTCACAAGCAAACTCTTATTGGTTGGAGATATATGTAGATGGTAGCTAATGGTAGCTATAGGTTGATCCATAGGCTTGTTGCATGCGCCATGCATGCAAGAGAAGAAGGGTTGGGCTGATTGTTTCCGTCAGCGGCGGCGTGCCGCTGTCTCCCGCTGCGCGTTGAAGTAGACGGCAGCGACCGGGAGGCCAAGGTCGTTCTCGTCAGCGAAGCGGCGCGTGTTGAAGTAGTCCCTGGTGGAGGGAGGGTTCATGGACTGCCGCTTCTTCTGTTGGAACAGCACGAAGGTGAACCTGTGAATGCCAATGTTGGGCTTGGGGCTCTCGTAGCTCACCACCTCCCTTCCTGCATGCATTCATGTGTTTATTCAGAGAAATTAAGGATGGGGCCAATCAGCAAAAGCTAAAGCAAGTCATGCATGAAAAGGACTTACCAAAAGAAGCATCTGTGGTGCCAGGAATATCATTGACGATCCTGCATACACAAGTCAGAATCTGATCAAGCATGTTTTTATGCATAGCTGGTCATATAAATCTGACTGTTTATATTCACTAAACAAAAACTGTCAAGTTTTATGTCCATAGGAAAGCTCCTAATTGATCACCAGATAAATTAATTTGGTCTTAAACATGTAGCTCACTTGGACTGATATGTATGTCTTTCACGTTATAGAGATTTTTCCATGTTATGCTGAGCTTATTGGTCTTTATAGTCATGATCAGGCTTTTTGATTGCTCGAGTACTGTAAACTAGCTTGGGTTAGTAATTACCAGTGGAGATGCTCCCTCAGGTATGGATCACTAGGCCCTGGCACATCTGGGTCCGTCATGACCTGAAGAGCGACAACACCCAGTTATCAGCTGGATGTTACACTAGCTAGCTTTGTGTACAGATGAGATGGCCGGAGAGGAGAGGAGAGGAGGGGCAAACCAGAGTGAAGAAGGATCTCATGTCGCCGCCCTGGACCTCAATGCGTGGCTTGGACACGACCGCCGACGGGAAGAACTCGTGGCCATTGAACACCTGCTTGTTGGAGCTGTAGGTCACCGTCATCTTCACTGTGGGGTTAAAGTTGTCGATGACCTCCCCGATGACCTTTCCAACGACGAGAGGCTCCAGCACCCTAGCCATGGCTAGCTACCTAGCTTGAACTGAAAAGTTGGTGATGATCGATGACAGATATCTACAGCCGGCAGGGTAGCTAGTAGAAGCACGAGAGGAATGAGGTAGTATAACCTGATGGTTGGTGTTGAGGTTGGGTGGCGTAGAGGCTCTATTTATAGCTGTGGAGAGCCGCGAGGTGAGTGAGCTGTGTGTGAGGAGGGTGAAGTTTTAAAGCTAGATTATCACTAGGTGATGTTTGATTATTCCGTCCTTGCGCACTATAAAACTGGGGCATACACCTTAAAAGGTTTCAAACCTGAAAACTAGCATAAGTCTGTATATTTGTGATAGGTGGGTTATGGAAGAAGTTTGTTCGAGTTAATAATGCACAGAATCCCCACATTTGGTAAAAGAAGAAAGCCTTATTGCCATGTATGCGCCTACAAAGTCCCAAGCTGAGGTAGATCAATTGTACCATACAAGTTCCCGAAACAGTTCATTGATCCTTCCGCAGCACATATTTAGAAGCCGCACTGTTTGAGCGCATTGACAATTGCTTAAAGGCCTTTTTCAAAATTGTCTTAGTGATGATTGAGTATGGCCTACACCATTAAGTCTAATACTATGTATTTATATCTATGTCAAAATGCTTCGTTTTTCTTATTTTTCACTTGAAAATGCATGCATGCATATAGTTTAATTCTATCCAGTCAAAAGAATATATATTTGGAAAATTATTTGTTGATCTGTACTGGAATATTTTTGCAATACTATAATTTTATTAGGTATTGCAATTATATAATGAGAAAGCGCAGTAGTGAGTGCAGAGCAGGGAGATATGGTGCTCCAACTCTGCGCTCAAACGTGATTGACACCAAAGCCCAAGGGGTGCAAAAACAGACTGCGTGCGCTCCACTGGTGTCCCTCTGTACCTGTCTCGAGTTTGCTCCTATTCGCTCTTGTTGGGCTTGGTGTTTGTAACTGTTATTGGATAATTTCTGATCTTATGTACTCCATCCGTTCACAAATATAAGATGTTGTATTACCTCTGTACACTAGTATAAGATGTTTTTGCAGTTCAAAGCATCTTACATTAGTTTACTGAGGGAGTAACCTTTTTGTGAATCAGATGTACTACCTCCGTCCATAATATAAGAACATTTTTTACACGAGTGTAGTGTCAAAAACGCTCCTATATTACGAGATGAAGGGAGTATATAGCTACGGTTTTGGTGTGTTAGTTCGCCCATTTCAATCCGTATGCAGTCAATATTGCAATACTGAAAACATCTTGTATTTGTGAATGAAGGGAGTAGTTTTTCGAAATTGTTATCTGATTGTCAATTTTCATGTCTGGCATTTTGCGGTAAGTACTTTTATTTATGTCTGGATACTGCGCACTGGGCCAGCTTTGTACGTTTACTGCCAATTGTTGTCGTACACGGTACACAGACCAAACAGTGATGTGATTGCCGCGGAGGGTCCAGCTAAACGAAAACAGTTCATTCCCATGTGCATTTCATTTCACGTGGGTAAACAACGGCGGGATTTTTTTTTCTGAAAAACTTTCGATTTATTCATCGACTGTCAAGGCAGTAGAAAACACTAGTAGAAGTAAAAATTACATCTCGGTCCGCAGACCACCTAACATGACTGCAAGCACTAGAGCGAATCAAAGGTGTACTGCCGTCATCACCCCTTTGTCATCGGAGCCAGACAAACCTTTTGTAGTAGATAGTCGGGAAGTCGTTATGCTAAAGTTCAATAGGAACAACACGCTAGAACAGGAGCTGCCATCAATGAAGAAAAGAATAGATCGAAATAGTCCAACCTAAAGACACACGAATGAATCTCAAGACAGGTCAAAGTTTGCTGCCCGTCCGCCAGCTTAATTATGCTAATTGTCATTGCTCTTTCCGTCCATTCTTTTTCAGTTATTTAAGCATTATACTGTGTGAATTCTCTGCGCCGTACCATTTCACTTTTGGATTCCACTAAGCTTAAACAAAGCGTGCCAACCTAGGAAGGATAAGGCGGCATTCTGATTTGATGGCTGCCGAGCTGGGCAACTCAGCAGGAGATCAAATGACGGGGTTACCCTTTTCGACAATGCTTTAAATAAATAGTTTCATTCCCAATTTATTTTAGTTATGTTTATTCTTGCTTGAAAATGTATCTCCTGCTGAGCAACCTAGTGGGGATATTTCGCCCTTCTGGCTGTTTTAGACTCTGTTCGCCACGTTTATACAGAGATGTATGAAGACCCAGGCTTTTCCTCTTCACCGTGGTTTTTCTTGTGTTGATTTAGACACATGTGCCTTGGACTTGGATTTTTCTTAACAGTTCAGAGATGGACATAGTCTCTATGATTTTGTAAGTGGCATATCATCTCCTTTATTCACATTTGTGGTTGTGACGTGGAATTCCTTGTTTCCCTTTTCTCAACCGAACAGAATTCCGGCCGGATTATATTGAATAAGCAAAATGTTGGGCTATTTACTAAAGGCTGTCTACAAAAATTCTCCATACGATTCCGTCGCAAAAAGATAGATTCTCCACACGATTATCACAGTTTGAGTTAAACACGTAGCGCCTCTGTTCTTACCTCCTTTTGTCGTGTCCATGCATTGCGGTTTGGTAGATAGTGTTGCAAAGAACATTCTATAAACAGCATTGCATCAAGATGGACTTGCCACTATTGATGATTTAATTATTCTCGTGACAGTTGTGAGGTTGTGTGCTGGGTCTCTTTTTCGACTACATAACAGGGTGGCCTCTCGTCAGCCCAACTTGAAGGATCCTCTATTTCGTAGCTTTAGTTTGCACTAGACTTGTATTTTAGTTTGTTATAGTAGCTTTGCAATAGACTAAGTTAGGTTCTCCTTTGTTTCCAGAAATGGAGTGTCCAGGTTGGGTCGAGCACATGATCTTTGCCATGCTAAGGCCTCCGATCTGCTTCTTTTGCACTCTGAAAATAAACTCCAGTCGGCTTGCTTGGATGGAACCTGCTACCTGGGCGACGGTGTCCAATAAGCCGCTCGTAGTTGCAGCCTTGTCTAAACAACTCCAAGACCTGGCTTGTACTTTTCTAAAAACATGTTGGATGTTCGTGCTTTGCTATAAACAAAAAATCCCCCGCGTGCTCGGCTTTGTTATGCACTCAAGTTGAGCTTTGCTGTGAGTTGTGACTCGTCTCATGGTTTGTGCGGTGCTATTTATTTGTTATAATATTTTTTTCGAAGATCTCTACCTTTACATTAAGAAGAAAAGAATTCGCCAGTTTACAAGGAAAACCGACCGAAAACCAGTACAACAAAACTCACACTAGTCCCAAGCTTGCATACCAACGAGCTGACGAAACGACAGGGTTGCCATCCTATCTGCGACCAGGACCTGCCACTCCGGCTTACAAACCTTAGCAACGCACACAAGCCGGCCCTGAGGCCGCACTCCACACGAGCCGATGACTCTGTCGTCCACGCGACCAAATCGGACACTCAGCAACACAGAGATGCTCTTCGGAGCCGCAGCTCTGACTTCCCCACCGGCGCTGAGGTCGCTAAATTTTATAATTTATAATGACTTTTTTCTACATATAGTATTAGTGGGCAAATAGAAGCGGCGTCGGCACCCATAATAGAAAAGCCATGGCTTCGCTCACCATGCTTATGTCGTGGATCATTTGGAATAAGGTAAATGTTCGGATGATCCGTCAAAAGAGCGCCCCACCACTAATATTGCTCAACATCATCATGTGCGAGGTGAAGCTTTGGGTCACTGCCGAGGCGAAGAAACTAGGGTCAATTTTTTCTTGTGCAAGAATTAGCATTCATGTCGTATTTGTGGTTCACTTGTAACGAACTCTATCATGTTGAGTAGTAATGGATAAAAAAAAAGACTATTGTCAAGACAACATTAGTTGATATTGGTTTGTTAATTTTCCGTTTTGAGATAGTTTGTTTAATTTTTCTATATGAGCAGTGTCAATTTTTTTTTTACAAACGATACTTTACTTATTCATCGGTGAGAACCAATATATCAGATACAATAAACTAGACCACCTCAACCGCGGGGTAGAAAATCTAACTAACTTAGCTATTTCATGGGCAACCTGATTACTCTCTCTATTACAATAAGCAAACAAAACATGATTAAAGTCCTGAATCATATAGTAGCAATCATCAAAGATAGCTCCCATCACTGAACTCGGTCTTCTTTCAAGGCCTATATGAGCAGGCCGGAGCTTAGTTAAGGCCAATATGGCCATGGCTTCCCAACAAAGAAATTCTTTAGATTAACTCCTTGTATATGGCACTATTTGGGCCAAAACAGACATAATGCATTAATACTCTCTTTTTTGACAATCTGATCCACTAATACTCTTGATTATCCCCATCGACTATGTTCAAGGCTCATCTAGACCCATCTCAAATCTTATTGAAGCCCCGCCACCATATATGTAACTAACGCTCATAACTCATCACAGATTCAGCGAAATAGTACGACAAGGAGGAACCTCCTCCCTCGTGCGGCGACACCGTGCCGCACCGGGGCAACCCCGTCGGCCGCCTCCATTCGCCACTAGCGACCCCCACCTCCCGCCGTCATCGCCGAGGGCGTCGCAGGCTAAGCCTGCGGGTCGCAGCGGCGGCGGCAATCCTCCTCGGCTCGCGATTGGATCTGGGTGGCGGCGTTCTACTTCAGCCGGATCAAGGGCGGTGCCGCGAGCCGGCAGCGACCAGGGTCGGCGTGCTGGAGCCGGCGACGGTGAGATATCCGCGGCGGCGATTAGGTGCCCGATTTGGGCCCAGATAGGCTTCAACGAGCCACTCCACATGCTGTCATGCATCTCCGCTGATCCGGCGACGTCAAGCGGCTTCTGGGCTGGACCTGTAACACGAAGACGCGGGGGCTTCGGCCCTGGCGCAATGGTGGTGGCCATCTCCTTCGCTGGAGGTGGTTGGCCGGCTGGTTGTGGCATCTCGCATCCAGTCCCGGCGTTGAGTGGGGGCGATACTGCTGGTGAAAATAGTGCTATGACTCCGGTCATGGCGGCGATGGCGGCGTTTTCACGTCGTTATCTTTTTGAAGATATCGCCACTACAACTACCGTCGACTTGCTTGCGCTGCTCCGGGTGAGAACCTAGACCCGGTTTCCCGGTACGGATGATGGCGACGCTGGAGGCGTCGCTCTCCCTTATGAGGGCATCGTTTTTGGTGCAGCTGCCGAATGGGGGAGACAAGTGGTGGAGCGGTGTTTCATTTACCGCATCGAAGACGACGGATCTCGGCAGCGTGGCGCAGCAAGGTCTTGGCGGCTGATGTGTGATGATGGACGCGCGCAGGGAGGTGGCGTTGTTTGGCGCCGTGGTGGCGTCGATGGCAGTCCTGGCAAAGTCGATGCGTCTGTACATGCTCTGAAGATGGATCGGTGGATGATGGCGGCGGCGCCCTCTAAGGGTGCACCAGACCGGTGTGACCCAGTCCCGGCATTGTGGCCTGACTGGGCCATCCGACTTTAGATGTTAGGCTTTGGTGCGATGTCTATTTGATATTTGGCTTGGACATTCGGCACCCCTTCATTCAGGGGATAGGAGTAGCGACAGGTGTTGCCAAGTTGGTGGCTTTAGGCTTACTGATGTATTACTTTGTAAGGTCTTTGTGAATAATTAATAAAATGGTTGCATGCATCCTCCAGATGTAGAGGCGGGGTATATCCTCATTTTCTAACAAAAAGAAAAAAATCACTAAGGAAATTAAAGTCCGATTTAATTAAACAACAATGCGTTAGGGAAGCTTCCAGAATATATTGTTTTGGTTTCCCAGGAAAAAAAGAATATAATGTCTTGGTGACACGCTTAACACGACTACGTCGCCCATCTAACTGGAGGCTGTGCTTCCTGTCCGTGCTTTGTCATTTTTAAGAGCACTAGGCAACTGCCCGTGCGTT
>NC_041383.1:459743476-459800404 GCF_002162155.2 Triticum dicoccoides
AGAGCCTTCCGATTCAAATCCGACGCCCAACATCAAAAGCGTGCACAATTTGCAAAGACACGCCCGCCTAGGCACGTAAGACAAAGCATCTTTACCGTAATCCCCCTTTAATTAATACACAGCGGCGGCGATGAATTAGATCTAGGTAGAACGTGAGTTTTGATGTGTTGGATCTGATTAGCTCTAGGTTGAACGTGACCTTGCATGCATGTCACGAGTCCTTTTGAAGTTGTTGGCTGCCGGCTGCCGTGTTATGTGGCCGTCCGCTGGCCGCCGCGTTGTGTGGCCGTCCGCCAGGCCGCCGGCCGCCGCGTTGTGTGGCGTTCTGCCGGGCCGCTGGCCGCCGTGATTGTATGCCCGTCGTCTAGTGGTCGCCGTGTTGTATGGTCGTCTAGTGGTTGACCGCCGCCGTGTTGTGTTTTGTGCTGCCGTCATCGATGCCCAGACCACTGTCGTGTGTGCTCGTCGCATATGACATTGACATGAAGAATCGATCGGTTTGAGATTAAGAAACTTTTGGGCGTTACTGCAAAGATACGACGACTTGCGTGCCTCAGCGGGCTTGTAAGTGCAAATTAGTCATGCTTTTAAGGGCACGCGTGGGATTTGAATCGGAGGGTTGAGGACAGGCGGATGCATAGGATACACAAGCCCCCCGGATGCATAGGATATGTTGCCTATATATATATATATATATATATATATATATATAGTGGTTCAACACCTATATCATATAATATGACCTATACCATTTGGAACTATCTATAGCTTTACCCTTAATCCAATTATGCAACTAATGCCCACAGCTTTTACAAGTATGGTTCCATATTTGGTCGTTGGTATATCTCCCTGGAGAGAAAAATTCGAGTTATAAAATACATTTTCGCTAAAGCACATCTAGATGTGCTTTCATCTAAATCCCATGTCATTGGTTGTGCATGAAGGTTGGTGTGGTTTTTTTTTTCTTTTCTTTTATGTTTGAGTGCCTCATTTCAAAGTGCAAGAACTAAGGCACATTTAGTTGTGCCCTAGACATACACATAGGGCTCGTCAGAAAAAACAACAGTAGTGAGGCTCGTCAGAAAATAATAGTGCATGCATATGATGAACATCTGCCTTTTATGTCTGCAAATCTGCAAAGTTCAAGTAATAGTTTATAATGCTCATAGTCTTGAGAAAACTAACAATAGTAAGGTAAAAATAAAGGAACCATTGTTTGATATATATTTCAATTGGAACAATATCCTTCCAAAGATATATCTTTTTTATTCAAGAACATCACGGAGGAAAATATCTTTGGTTGGGCGTTTCTTGCGTTATTCCGTTATTCTTGTGCCAAGTAGCCTACTAACTATACTCATCAATTTCGACAGGTAGATCTGAGTGAAATTAGTCAAACTGCTAAATCTTTGACCATATGCACAAAAACCAAAACCAATCTTACCAAACAACGCAGGAAGGAGGTGCACAACTACATGTGGGAGGTATAGGGCGTGCAAATCGTGTCCTCTGATTGCACCATCTTCTGAAACAACTAGATGACCCGTTGCGCCCATGGCGCAAAGGCCGAGAGCAAGCCAATTATAGAAAGAGTGTGCATCAAAATATGTAAACACAGAAGAAAACATATAAAATTAAGTACGGATTGATGATAGTCATATAGACAGGATTGCCATAATCTTTTTACATAAGATCCAAAATGATGCCAGATATTAAATTCTTGATAGGTACTTTTAGTAATATCAAGTTACGTAGCAAAGGACTATTGTGATCTGCTTAGATTGGATAGACAATCATGCAGAAGCCTTTAGACGTGCACTTGAAGGCGAAAGCATATGCACACCCTTTCTTCATGTTTGCCTTATGAAGAAGCTGCTCCAGTTCTTTGTGAGTGTAGCCCTGTTGTCGACGCCCTTGATAAAGTGGGCCATGACACTGGTGGTCCCGTCTCCTGTACTGATTGGTAGCTCATCATGTCCAACATCCATGTGTGGGGAGAGGCTTCTCTTAGAAAAGTGTGTGCTAAAGTGCTGCAAATGAAGATAAAGGTTATTTAGTATATGGTTTGCTGGCATGTTCTTGTAGGAAACACAAGAATGCATTTGTTTAAGATTACCATTCTTTTACCATCAGAAGCAAATGTTTCTGTCATGTGGCATACATTGTAATGGTTAGGAGTTTTCTTGTCTTTGATGATATCTACATTGTAATGGTTAGGAGTTTTCTTGTCTTTGATGATATTTCAAAGATTGCGAACATTTTTGTTATATAGCTTAAATGTATTTGCCCACCAAGTTTGCCTGCCAATTTACACAGAACTATAGTATTTAGTATTTGTCGGAGGAGTTGCTGCTAACAGGAAAGTAATGAGTTTTTACCGCGAGTAATGTTCTTTCCATCTTTCAAATGGATTTTTTTTCTCTTTGAACTTTGGGACTTACCCGGCCTTGTGTGGGCGATGAACATATTCTAGGGGCTGCTTGTGCTTGCGGCAGGGTGGCGGTTCTATAAATGACAAGAGGGGTATTAAGCTGGGGCGAAATGATGTGAATTATATAGAATTGGAATAACACAGTTACCATAGCGATAACTATTGGCATGAGCCTGAGTCATATGGTTGATATCAACATCATCGGTACCGTCGAGTTCCGCCTGTTTGACTCGGAGCATCTTCAAATAAGCAGTAAGATTATGAAGTTTGTAGTTATCGTTTGGTGGTCTCGGAATCTCTGTAATTTTTAGTATGTTTGAGATGCTTTGCACTTCTGATGAACTTTTATAATAGATCTAAATTTTTTGGTAAAGAAAGTTCATATGGGTAGGAACTCCCTCGTTCAATTGAGCGGTACAATTTTGACTGGATCGTTACACTTGTTTCTGTGAAAAAACAATCCCCAAGAATATAGACCCTAAAAAAACTCACTGGAAATAGATGGCTGGGAGCGCTCTTAGATGCGTTTGCTTGGTGGCGCCTGCTGTTCAAGGGTGGACGCGTGGTGGGCCACAATGTTATGCATGTCGGGTGTGTGCGGGATTCCATGCGTGCAAACCTGCCCAAATGGACCGGCCCGGCCTGGGTTAAAAGGGCCAGGCACGACACGACCCGGTGAGGCACGCTAAGTACTCGGGTCGCGCCCTCCCTAGCCCAGGATCGGCCCCTCGCTAAACAGGCTGGCACGATGGCTCGTTTCCCACGCCGACATAAGAGCAAGTACAATAAGGTGACATAAGCAAGCTATAAGGACTAAAGTATTATATATTTGCTCAGTTGGAGGAGAGAGAAGAGAAACGGGTTGTTGATTATTAGCCAGCTGCAGCACGAGACTCAAGACACTTTGTGAGGTTGTATGATAGGCCAACTATTAATAACGTACTACCTTTGTTTCTAAATGCAAGTCTTTATAGAGATTTCATGATAAACTACATACGGATGTATATAAACACAGTTTAGAGTGTAGATTCACCCATTTTCCTTCGTGGACTTATATTTGGAAACAAAGGGAATAGTACACACTTAAAATTTACTATTGTACATGTGGCCTTATAGCCGATTGTTGTATTATTAACCATACTACCATCCCACTAAAAAATCACAACAACCATGGTCTAAAAAAGGCACGTCCGCCCGTGACCATGCGTAGGCAGGTAGAGCTGTAATGCGCTCGTCGCCTTGTGGCTGCAAGGACCCAGGATGCGCATTGATGCATGCAGCGTGTCGGATGTGTGTGCGCGTGTCCTCTCAGCAAGCTTTAATCTCCAGGTGGCCGCTGGTCCAAGCCGCGTGTCGGGTGTATGTATGGGTTTCCCTATGAGCGTGTCTTCTCAACGGGTTAGCGACTCGGCGTAGCTCTGAAGAGCGGAGATTGGCGATTTGGGGTGCTGGGTACGCCTGGGTTTCAAGTTGTGGCTGGAGGATCTCCGCCGTCGTGTTGTTCCGGCTGTCGGTGCTACTTCCGCGGCTGCTCCTTGGGCGCAGCTTCGCCGTCCACACGAATTGTGTCGTTGCTGTTCTGGTCATCCATCTCGCCATGCGTCTTCTCAGCCTGCATCGCCGTTGCTGTTCTGGTCATCCATCTCGTCGTGCGTCTACTCGGCCTGCTGCTTTGCCCTGTGTGCGATCTGGTTTGTATTGTTTCCTCTGGTATTAGATTTGTTGTTGTGAGCTGTGTTCGGTACGGTGTTTCTTGAGCAACGATGTCGTTGGATTAGGCGCTGATTTTTATGGACGCCACTTATGTGCTACATTTGTTGTGGGGGGCACCGTGCACCGTGGAGGAGAATGGCAGATTTTTGTTGTGGGGGGCACCGTGCACCATGGAGGAGAATGGCAGATTGTTGTTGGCTGAAGCTTTCCTTCAAGCTTAACTTACTGCTTTAGTTACCAACTTTGACAGAAGTAGATAGGATTGGTGCACCCACCGCACAGAGCTCAATGAAGCTCAATGAAGCTCGTCAATCCAGCAATACATGGCATCGGCCAGCGTCGCGACACGTCAACCAGCCAAGCAGCCACCATTGTCTTACCTGCTCTAAGCACGCACTTAACGTTGTTTCAGATGGAATGCATTCAACATACATGGTGGAAGAGAGTTGCCCCCATGCCCCCCACTACTGAACCACGACGTCCACAATAAGGAGATGGAGATCATCGTCCCAGGGGTAATCAATTTAAACTTTGCTAACATCAGTCATCTATATTACCATGATCTCACCAGTTGCTAGATCCAGTATACTGACAGTGATTCACCAACTATATAGTCATTAAACTGCATGCAATTCTAGTTTTAAGAATACTTGCCCAAATAATGGCTGCATTGTCAACTCGGCCATCACTTTAAAATATGAGGTCCCACATTTCTCCTTCCCCTCACACCACATATCTTTACACGATGCAATTAAAGAGTGTATGTCAGTCTCATGCCTTGCTTTGAAATCGATTGAGTAAAAAATGGTACCCTTATGCGTGCACTTGCCAGAGAGGTGCATTCAATACTTCCCTACTTGAGGGGATCGCATATACTAAATTAAAATGCAGTGATCACATCACAGATTATAAATTGTTTTCTTAATTTACACACATTGTACACCTGCTTTCCCAAATCGGCATTACCAGATCACCATATATCCAACATTTAGGCGCAACACGCAACCTACAATTGGAGTGATGGTTCAGTAAGAAAGAACATTTAGCACAAAGAAAGATGAATTTTGAAGAAAAAAAACTTGCAGTGAACACAGAAAAAACCGATGCTCGACTGACTACTAATACCATCTCAAAATATGCAAGATGCAAGATGCTCGACTGACTACTAATACCATCTAAAAATTGATGCTCGACTGACTACTAATACCATCTAAAAATAAGAGGTCAAACCAATCAAGTGAAAGACGTTTGAACTGGAATTAGACACACTGTACATCATCAATCATTAGGAGCTCGACCCCATAGAATCTTTTCGGCTTCAGTTGTATGATTAGAATTTGGCTTCAAACTAACTAAACTAACGAGTTTTTTTTCCTTGTCCACTCTTCAGTTGCTAAATTATGATTCATAAAGTTCTAGTGCATCTTGAAAAGGTTATAATAGTTTTGGTTACAGGGTTGACGATATATCTATGGATATTATACTGACTGATAGCCCATGGTTCATTTGAGCTCACTTTGGCACGAATGCCTGATGAAGGTTCGACCTGCAGTTTCAGATTTCCCTTGACTCATTCAGTGCAGCTTCCTTCATGACGTATGCCACATGCTAATATGAACTTTCTCATTGTATTCAGGAGAGAAAAAAGGAAAAAGTTGCTATGGTTTTCCTTGCAGCTCAATTTTCACCCTTCCCAGGTTAATATTCACTATTTTCTTTGGACCAAGTTTATGCTGCCTTTTCTCTGCACACACATCATCAGAACTGAACAAAGAGGCATCACATAGATTTAGATGGTGCGTGTGAACATGGTTTAAGATATGATGTTTCTTGGAGAGAGCAAACTAACCTTTTCAATTTCACGATCTATTAACTAAAATATTGATCAACGACACATTCTGATCTTCAGCTTTGTTTTTGCCTTATTGTCACTTAATTAGGTAATATAGTAAGAAAGCATAGTGAATGAGACTCGAAGGAATTTTGATGTCAACTCGTGATTAGCAGAACTTAAAATGATCTCTTTAGACAAGTATCAGATTGAAGGAACCAATATAGAACCATATTAAATAGGGACTTAGCTGGAAGGTGAGAAAGAAATTACAATTGCTATTGGTGCAACAATACAAAATTTAGCTTATCTATCTATCAGATTTCTTGACTCAAATTCCAGCTAGCAAAGACGAAGATTGAATCCCCAAAAATCCATGCTAAACCAAATATAGACTCGTTGATTTACCTCAATTGAATTATTTATAAAACATTATACATGACAAAATCTAGCTGAGCTAAACCTTCCTGGAATCTTATGTGGATTTTTAGAGTTTAGACCAAGGAGAAATGGGGAAATAATTTGGGACAGAGGGTAGTGCACGCGGGAGCCTCAGAATAGCGGGTAGCCTAGTGAGGTTTATATGAAAAAGGTGGCTTTTGTCTCATCAGTGAGTTTGTTGCACAATGCCCGTGCTACTGATATAATGTCGTTCATGACATACCTCACGAAGTTCCAATTCGGTATGTCATCCAAATTTTATGAGAGCCACAAAATATGTTGGAAGAATAACTACGGATCAAATGGACCTCGAACTTTATCTCACCGTGAACACCACATAAATCACATTCTAACAGGAGGCCTCAGCCATCGCCAAGGCATCTCATGGAAACATGGGGGAAACTCCAAATCGAACAGAGCAACACAAAAATAGGAATCAGGCATGAGGGAAAGGGGAAAAGCTAACCTGGGTAATGGGATCAGCAGACCGAGGAGGGTGCCACTGTGCCAGTGGCCTCCACAAGAATAATCTTGCACACGATGTCGCCTCAAGCAATGGATCGCCAACACCATAACCGAAGCACTTGTTGTTCATGGTTTCAGTTATGAGATATCCCGTCAACTGAGGTACAAATCACAAATAGGTCAGCTCACGAGCTAAAGTATATAATCTTATCCAAGAAAAGATAAAATAGTCTGCAGAAACAAAGCTTTATTAAGTTCTTTACTAAGAAAGCGAACTTAGAAATTACAGCCCAAACGGAGAATAAATGGTTTAGAACAGGCATAAATCTGATCCATCTTCCATCATCAATAATAAAAACAGGAAATCTTGAAATCCTTGATCCAAACATCATAAGTCACAAAAAGTCGAAGCAAACTGTGAACTGAAAATTACTCTAAAAAAACTTTTCTTTTGTTGACTCTAAACGAAGCCCATGCCCTGTTACTCCATTCTTTTGTTGACTCTAAACGAAGCGTGATTTATATGTTCGATTACAGCCATGACTTGGCGATATTCTAAAGAATATAATTATAAGACCAGACATAGAAAACTAACAGAAAACGCTGAGAACAGAGAACACCCGTAATATAGTAATGGTACAGAAGTTTGGCCGTAAGGTTGTGTGTGGCCGACGAGGGTGGCTCAGGGAGCGCACCACGCAGCAGCGTGCGAGTGCTGCGGAAGATGGGGATGGGAGGGAGGCATTTGCGTGCGCATTTGGTGATCAAATGGCTCAGGAGGGGACCGATCTTGGGATAGGATCAGTCAACCAACATGTAGTAGTGACCTGACCGGAAAGGTAGGATTTGCATGAGCAGGTCAACAAAGAATTATAATGTCAGCATATAGCAATATAACCAATGAGCACTATCAAGTTTCCAAAAAGAGGGCGTTTACCAACAGCTTATCGTTAATTTGCAGTCGTACCACTCAGTTAACATTAAGAATAACCACACCTCATTCAATTATGATTCAAACTACATGAACAATTATCCATGAAGTTCATTTCTAAACTACAACTGCAGTTTATATGATAGAAAAATGTGATACTACAACTGCAGTTTATATGGATGCATTTATATGCTTCCATACACATGCTATGAAGCACGAAACATGACAAGGAAATTACAAAGGATAGCCTAAAGCAAAACAATGGGGCTTAACTAAAATTTACCTATTCTAAACTTGTTTCTTTCTAAACAGAGCATCAACTCAAACCACATATAGCAGTGAAGCAACAATGATATTTTCTCTAAAAATCCAACACAATGCCACCAACAGCACACAACAAACTTAAGTACAAAAAATCATCATTTTCCTTTGAAAGGGAGGGCGTTGGTTGGGTAATGTGTACCAAAAAATCATGCCAAATTTGAACGAAAGCCTGGGCAACCACTGAGACATAAAGGATTCAGAGGGGAGGTAAGGAGGATTGGGAGTAGGTCATCTATTCTATGCAAGGAAGATCACGGGGACCAAAATCCTACATGAGGCTGAAATGGAAAGGTTGCCCAAGGCAGACAAAAATCATCGGAATCATTTTCGAATCTAAAAATGGAATATAGACAGCAGTGAGATGAGATGGTAAACATGGCGCTAGCCTGAGCTGCCGCCTGCTGCTTCTAATTCTTAAATTGATAGACCAAGAAAACTGACCAGGCTTGTACACCATGCCGACACTTCAAAACCGGATGAAGCTAGTAAACCAAGACCGAGCAAAAAGACCTCCTCACGAGAAATAACGCCTCCAACCTTTATGCAAACACTATCAGTTTGATACAAACCGAAAGAAAAAAACAGAAACAAAAATCAGGATAAGTTAAGAAGTACATACCTGATCATGCTAACCATTGTCAGGTTTGATCATAAGTTGCTTCCTTGGTTTAGCTAGTACAGGTGTGGTTTAGCTGAGAACAGTCATAATTATTCAGAATAGCTATTGGTTGCTTCTATGGTTCAGCTGCATCAAACCACTGGACAAACCTGAGAAAGTTGATTGTTGCAACGGAGAGGAGACACTATCTTACACACCTAAATTAAACCAGCAAGTAAGCATGCCATTTATTTAAAAAGAAACACCACAGCAGCCCAATCACAAAATTTCATTCTTCTATGTAGTTCTAATTTTGAACATGGCACAATGATATATTCCAAGTGAAATCTAAATTCAGTGTGTGCCGCACATCTCTATACACCCAGCCTAAAATCTGAGAAGAGCGAAAACACAAAATTGAGAAAGTTCCGTTGGTTATTCTAAGTCTCTAGCTACATGGAAGAATGAGAGATACATGGGAAAAATATGCATTGTTGGAGATAGTATAGATGGATAGACACATGAAATCTAGCAAAACCAAGTACCATGATCCATGTCACCATGCCTATCTTAGCCTCTCATACAAAGTTCATACCTGCATGGTCGTAGCTGTTGATTACTCCATTGTAAGCCCAAAATGCAAAAAAAAAACACATTCTATCTTGCAAGGATTTGACAACCTACAGTGCAAACTGCTCATAAGCAGCCCATCGGGCTCGCCATGCACAAGCCCAGAAAAATCTTCAACAAACGGGCAAAATCATTTGTAGGCAACTCAAGTTTTACCCAGCCTACAAGAACTGAACCTCCTCAGCAATCTAAAAAATGTAGGAAAAGGAAAGTAAGCAACAATATTTTGAGGATGAACAAAAATGCATAAAGATACATGAGTTAACAAACTGATTATATACCTTCAGATTCAACAATCAATTATCCTGGAAAGATCATAAGCCTGGAGAGCCCTTGTAACAGAAGTGTTCACATACATGGCAAGCTAAATTTCGTTTTTTATATAAATCCGTATAGCAAAGGCAATGAGTAGTAGATGTCTGAGGTCAATGTTGCTTGCAGGCAATAAAATGGAAGTGGAAACAAAACAAATGAATAGACACTAATCATATACATGTGGCATTACTAATATTTGGTTTTGGAAAACCTGTGATATGGAAGTAAAGCCGTTGGAATCATATATGAACTGAACAATGTGCATCGACTAAAGCTAGAATAACACCCATTCATATGATGTGGTTCACATTTATTCGACGAACTCCATCACTCAGAAATTAACTGAGCATTGGGCCCTAGTCATATAGATCTTACATGCATACGTCCTCGATGAGACCACCATCTCCCTCAATCTAAGCTCATCCTCCAACCATGCATCCAGGCATGCTTACTAACTTGTACTTCGAGATATAGCTGCTTCTCATACTCAATGGCCTCGTCAAGCATAGATGCCTTGTTAATCTATAACATGCAAACCAGTGCAAACATTAACTCATTAATTTCATCACAAACACGAACTCAGCAGCCGCAAATCCACCGACAAAGAAAGAAGAAAAAAAAAAGGTCATGACCTTGTTGGAATTGAGTACAGGGTCCGCAACACCTTCAATCTTCTCGCCGATCCCACTCCTCTGTTGTTGTGGCCTAATCAATGATCAACCCCAACAAGCAAAGCGCACGACAGCAAGCAAGGTCATTACCTTCTCGGAGTGCTTGTGCACCTCAGCGGTGCGGATCCACTTGCTGTCGTCGCCCCCACATGTGCCACCCCCACCCCACTCTCGTGGAAACTGTAGCCACCACCCACGGCAGCTCCCCGTAGTCCACTGTCTGATGTTGCTGGCCCAGCGCCACCGACAGAAACGCCACATCTTCTCCACCTCACGCTGACTTGACCGCTCATGTATCCTCTTCATCGCCTTCGTCTTTCTGTTTTCTCTCAAACAACGATTCAGTCAAGATAAAAGGTTCTCCCTTATCTTTAGTAGATACATAAAAAAATGTCAAGATAAAAGGTTTGACATAACTGTGCAGCTTTTGTATCAATCAATCATACATATACAATCATTTTGCCACTATAAACATCATTGTAATGGTGGAGTAATCACTCTGAGCAAATTTAAACTACAAACAGAATATCTAAGACTAAGCTCTGGTTGGGGTATATTTTAGAGAAGTTTAGTTCAGTGAAACTACGGACGCAAAGGTCTGAAGATTTGCGCCTCTCCTTTTTCATCTTGTGCCTCTCCTTTTTCATCAGTATCAAATAGAAGAGTAGGAGCTACCTGCAGACAGGCTGGTGATGAATGGCAAGGAGACCCAACTCTGGCTGAAAACAGCGGCTCCCACACGCTGCTGGGATGTGGCCAACCATCACAAGCACGAGCAAACCTTCCCTAACAACTGAGGGCTCTGCTATTGAGATTAAAGGTCGCAGGTGTTGCGATTGAAAAGGAGACGAGGCAACTGCCGCTTAGCTTCTGCAGAGGCCGTTGTGCTGTGCCGCAATAGAGGTGGCGGGGGCCTTGATGCATCGTCGATTCTCTCATCCCCTGTCACTGAAATCCGGCTCGGGATGGGATGGGAGATCCTTGGATGGCTGGGAAGGACCCTGAGAGCGGCGGCTCCGACGAGACGGGGAGGCCGAGAGGGAGGCGGCTGATGCTCCCCTTCTCCCATCGACGATGAACTGGAGTCATCCCCGGCGGCCGCGTCAATCCCTTCACTTCAGATCGGGAAGCGAGGAGAAGGTGAGGAGAGGTGGCGGCCTCTCATGCACGGGACACGCCAGGGATGAGGACGGAGCAGGAAGAGGCCACGGCGGCGGGGGTGGCGTCAAGCGAGGGCGCGTGGGAGGAGGTGGGGATGAGCGACACGAGAGGGGGAGAATGGGGGGGGGGGGCTAGGTTTTACTGCACGCACGCAGCCCATCCCCACGTTTCTATCCTGCTGGCAGATGCACGCACTAAACTGCGACGCAAACCTATGAGCCGCCCACTCTCCGTTTGCTAGACCCCACAATCTAACGAGCCCACCCGTCATCCAGCGCCAGAACGAGATCGTGCATGAGAAAGAGACGGACGGTTGACCAGCTTCCACCAGGGTAAAAAGCAGCACAGTAAAAGGATCGCTCGATCCAGAATTGCCGGCGTTCGCGGGTGCCCTCGCTAGGCGGGTAGTCTAGCAGCGTTTATATGTTAGATGAAGTTGCTTTCAAAGGCGAGGATTGGCCACCATGCGCGCACCATCATGTTGGGCGGCGATTCGGCTAAAGCCTGGTATCATCGTTAGGATCGATAAGGGACACACGGAGGAGGGATAAGAGAGGAAGATCATGGACCAAAGGACTCGGGCGGATGGGGGCGAGCTAAGGAGAAGGGAGCTCAACGGAGGACGGGGGCGCGCATGCGGCGGCGGAGGCGTGGGTGCGCATGTGTTTTCCCCAGATCGTGCCTGCGTGGTTATCGCGGGATGGGAGGAGGGCTTAGTTAGTTTTTTCAAAAAAAAAACAAAGCTGCGTGCGTGGGCTGTTTCCTTTTCTCGCTCGCGTGAAAAAAAGGAAGGGTGGGGGGAGACGGACGAAGGACGACGACGTAAGAGGAAACACGGATCACTACGTTTTTTAAGGTAGTGTAGATACGCTAACTTCAGGAATGTTCCCCTATTCCTAGAATGGAAAAAGCCTAGACGGAATTACGGGAAAATTGAGAATAATTCCACAAATGCGATGCCCCAAACAAGTCAAATAGATTATTCTAGTCGGCGAAAATGGAGCTAAAAGTGAGTTGTGAATTGTCTGCTCACATTTTTGGCAAAATATCTGCACAAGTGTCCATACCCTTAGAAAAAATGAGATAAAATACTTACATCATTCATTAATTAAACATAAGAGAATCGTTCAGTTAATTAACTAAAAAAGCTCCCAACATGGTACAACGAAAAATCACATACACATTGATCATGACATCACATGCATCCTTAGCGTAAACACGACCAAGACATCGGACAACACGAGATTAACGGTGCATCCATCAAGCGGCTGCAAACGCCTTTCTTATAGTGTCTCTTCTTGCTTTTGCTTCTCGAAGACTTCTCCTTTATGATGCCGGATCGAGGGCAAGCACCTACCTTCTTGCATTTGCCCATCCTTCTCCTTTAGGAGGCAACCAATCATCTTCCGAGATCCAGGGCTAGCAAGCCCCAAGTTGGTGATAAACGGGAAAGTTTTTTCTTTTTGCAAAGAGGACCTAGGGAACCGGCGCCAATGCATCAGAGGCAACGACCCCATCACCTTCAAAACCCACCCGCCCGGTGAACTCAGGTGAGTGAAAGATAAGTGGCATAGTTTTGACACCAATTTATATTATTTTTCTGGACTAATCTATTAATTCAATGCCCAGTGCCAACTATTGTTTTCTGTTGTTTTTGGAGTTTTCAGGAAAATCAATTTTATCGGACCCAAAAAAATCCAAAAAAATAAGCGTGAAAATGAAGTCTAGAAGCACCCAGTAACTGACATAGGCTTGGGGGCTGCCTGTGGCCCCACGCGCCAGGGTCCCCATGGTGCTCCGATTTACCGCATCTCGGTGCCCGTTCCTTTATATACATCTGGAGACCCCTAGGATTTTATCACTGGAATTTTTTTGTCGTCGCACACCTCTGTTTCTTCGCGATCGTATCTAGAAGTCTTTTCCGGTACTCTGCGGGAGGGAAAATTCTTCATGGCGGTCATCTCCATCTACTTTAAGGCCATCATGATTGCATGCGAGCAATTTCCTTTTGACTATGGGTCAATAGTAGTTTTTTTGAGGAAACGCAGGAGAACTGTGATCTCATTGCAGGAGAAAAAGACGTAAGAACGTCAACTGTACAAAAGATTGCCTGTCACGTGAACGGGGCAAGAAAAATGAGAGAAAGTAAAAATAAGGCGGCCTGGCACTACTCTCGTAGCATCAGATGACTACCCCCGGCTAGCGCCCACAAGTTGAGCTCATCAGCGATATGTTCCAGAATCATCTCGGTGGTATGTTCTGCAGCGTTAAAGATCATGTCCGTTTCGTTCCTTCCAAATGCCCCAGAGAATAAGCAGCACGATCGATTGCGAACGCTTGACAGGCGAGGCTGACTCGCCAAGTTGTGCCAGCTAGTCCACCAGGAAGCCCCCAGCACCGGGCCAAGTCGCACGGTTCATCGAGGGGATGGCGAAACGCACTACTGCTGCCGCCCACAGCTGCCTCGACCAAGGGCACTGTCACGCCCAAGATGCGACCCTATCCTAAAGAAACTCGAAGGTCCCACCAAGGATAGAAGCGCATCTTGAAGATGCTTTTACAAGGTGGATATCATTACATCAACATTACATAATAGATAGGGATACATACATACGGCATACAATGCCACACGAATACAATATCATCTTACATAAGAGCACCATCTGGCTACGGATGAAACACAAACAGAAACTCAAACGACATCCACCCTGCTAGCCCAGGCTGCCGACCTGGAACCCATCCCCTGATCGAAGAAGAAGCAGAAGAAGAACTTCAACACAAGCAAACATCGCTCTCGCATCATGATCATCGCACAACCTGTACCTGCAACTGTTGTTGTAGTAATCTGTGAGCCATGAGGACTCAGCAATCTCATTATCATGGGTATCAAGACTAGCAAAGCTTAAAGGGAAAGGAAGGGGTAAAGTGGTGAGGTTGCAGCAGCGACTAAGCATATATGGTGGCTAACATACGCAAGTAAGAGCGAGAAGAGAAGCAAAGGAACGGTCGTGAAGCTAGCAATGATCAAGAGGTGATCCTGAACTCCTACTTACGTCAAACATAACCCAAAACCGTGTTCACTTCCCAGACTCCGCCGAAAAGAGACCATCACGGCTACACACGCGGTTGATGCGTTTTAATTCGGATCTGGTGTCAAGTTATCTACAACCGGACATTAACAAATTCCCATCTGCCCATAACCGCGGGCATGACTTTCAAAAGTTTAAACCCTGTAGGGGTGTCCCAACTTAGCCCATGATAAGCTCTCGCGATCAACGAAGGATATACCTTCTCCCAGGAAGACCCGATCAGACTCGGAATCCCGATTTACAAGACATCTCGACAATGGTAAAACAAGACCAGCAAAGCCGCCCGATGTGCCGACAAATCCCGATAGGAGTCGCACATACCTCGTTCTCAGG
This sequence comes from Triticum dicoccoides, assembly GCF_002162155.2. NCBI lineage: Eukaryota > Viridiplantae > Streptophyta > Magnoliopsida > Poales > Poaceae > Triticum > Triticum dicoccoides. The sequence continues at coordinate 459,758,410 of NC_041383.1, forward strand.
GCACACTGGATAAGTCAAGCTACGAGTAAAACCAGCCCTCGAGTTGCCCCGTGGTGGCCCCGCAGGTTGCTTGGTTCGGACCAACACTCGAAGGAGCACTGGCCCGGGGGGCTAAAATAAAGATGACCCTCGGGCTCCGGAAACCCAAGGGAAAAAGGGCTAGGTGAGGCAAATGGTAAAACACGGGTTGGGCCTTGCCGGAGGAGTTTTATTCAAAGCAAACTGTCAAGGGGGTCCCATAAATCACCCAACCGCGTAAGGAACGCAAAATCCGGGAACATAACACCGGTATGACAGAAACTAGGGCGACAAGAATGGAACAAAACACCAGGCATAAGGCCGAGTCTTCCACCCTTTACCAAGTATATAGATGCATTAATAATAATATAAGAGATATTGTGATATCCCAACAAAATCCTGTTCACCATGGAGTAATCTTCAACTTCACCTGCAACTAGCAACGTTATAAGAGGGGCTGAGCAAAAGCGGTAACATAGCCAAACAACGGTTTGCATAGGAAAGGTGTCAAAGGTTAGAGGTTCATGGCAATATGGGAGGGTTGAAAAACAGGTGATAGGTAGCGCAACAAAGCGATAGAACGAAGGAACTAGTATAGCAATGATAGTAGTGAGATCCAGGGTAGCGGTCATCTTGCCTGAAATCCCGCTAGGAAGAAGAACGAGTCCATGAAGAAGATGAACGGGCGTAGTCGAACGAATCCTCACAACTCCAGAACGAAACCGAAGCTAACGAGAGAAGCAAACCGGAAAGAAGCAAACAATATAGTAAACACACAAGCATAAACATGGCATGATGCACAAACAAGTATGATGCATGTCCGGTTTAAAAGGCATGGCATGGCAAAGTGCAACAAACAATACTACAAATTAAGTGGAGCTCAATATGCAACGAGTTGCATATTGACGAAACACCACATCAATTATTTAGTTCTCTCTCTTGGTTATGTACACAACAATATTAAATGTTGCTAAACATGGCAAGAGCTGTAACATAATAAAACTACCTATCTAGGCAATTTAAATGAGGCCGGAAACAACAAACAACAATTCCAAAAAATCCTCATGTCCATATTTTAGATTTGGTACTATTCTGCCCTAAACCATATTTTATAGTTGATAAACAGGAAAATGAAGTGCAACATTTTAAATTAGGCATTTTCCACCCCATTTACATATAAAGTTTATTTAAAACCGAGCTACGGTTATTTGGTTATGAAATAAATCATTTTAGCATGGCATTTAAGCAAAATTAAAAAAACATCATTTTAAACATTTTAAACATGGATGAAAGTGGCAGAATATTAATCTACACAAAATTCTAAGCATTTTACATGTTTAAATCATTTTAATCCGATGCACGGTTCATGAGTTATTAAATGCATGAACATGAGGGGTCCATCTGTAAATATGCAGTTTTCTGGATAATAGGCAAATTCGCAGAACGGGAAAAAATATGACATGGGCCAAATCTGACTGGCCCGAATGTGTACAGGAGAGGGACTGGAGGGGGGCTGCTCACATTGGGCCTGATGCGGGCTGTGGCCTAAGCGACAACTGCAGAGGCCTTTGCGGGCGAAGGGAGCTGGGCCTGCGCTTGGAGCGGACGCGGTCAACGGGGCTGGGTCGAGCACTCGTCGTCCTCCTGCTCGAAGCAGAGGATGCAGGGGGCGATGGCCACGGCCGGACTCGAGCGGCAGCGGCTGCAGGGAAGGCCGACGAGGTGGAGATGGGGCGGATCCGGCTGGCCGGCGCCGGATCCGGGCAACGACGGCGCGGACGGAGCTCAGGGGCGGCCATGGCGGCGGCGTCCTGGTTCAGAGAGAGAGAGAGATGTGGGAGGAGGGAGCAGAAGGGAGAGATGGAGGGCAGGGGCACTGCGACCTGGGCGGCGACGACATCTTCATGGCGACGGCGAGGCCGATGGTCGGCGGCGGGGACGGGCGGTGAAGGCGCTCGCCGGCGGCGGGGCGCGCTGGATCGGGAGCTCTCCTGCACGGGGAGCTTGGACGCGAGGGCGGCGGCGGCTCGGGCCCTGTATGTGCTCGGGGCAGGCTCTAGATGGGCCCTGAGGGCCGCGGCAAAGTGGGGAAGCAGGGGCGCGACGTGGCAGCGCCTGGTTGGCTGCGCGCGTCGCCGGCAGCGGGGTTGGACTATGGGGGCGCGACAAGTGGCGGCGGGGTGCTGGCTGGGCACGGATTTCGAGGATAGGAGGTGGGAGGCGGCTGGCTGATGATTGGGGGCACGGATTTCGAGGAGGAGGGAGGAGAAGGTCAAAATGGCATGTGGGGGGTGTTTAAATAGGCAGGGGTCTAGGGTTAGGGGGATTTGCTCCGTTTTCGGACCGTTCAATTGCCATCGGATGGCTCCGGAGCGGAGAGGGTCTAGGTGAGTGGATAGTGGGCTGTGAAGAGTAGTTGGGCTGAGAGGAGAGAAGAGAAATGCAGCCCGGCAACTGTTTTCGGAGACCGAAAACGTCCGACGTAAATACCGGCAACGGTGCCGCTATATAATTAACGGTTGGGCTATCAAACGAGCTCCGAATGTGACAAAACTTGACAGGCGCTCTGTCTACACTATAATAAGATTGCACGCCAAGTTGCATCCCATTCCGAGAACATTTTTAAGCCACTTATAAAATAATATTTCGGAGGCGCCGCAGGCGCGTGCGAGTGTGGTCGGGCTCAGAACGGACAACGGAGAGAACCGGGGAAACCCGGACGGATGCAAGTTTTATGAAAACGATGCCGATGCAATGCGCATGATGCTATGAGATGAGATGCATAACAAGAACAAAATGTAAAACAACAGACAAAACCCAACCACGGAGGAAATAACATATCGCATCTCCAGAAAAGGCAAGAGTTGGAGTTACGAATATGGAAAGTTGTATCCGGGGCGTTACAACACTCCACCACTACAAGAGGATCTCGTCCCGAGATCTAGGATGGCACCGGAGAGAAACGAACGAGGAAGAGAAGAGGTAAAACTAAGTTGCTTCTTCAACCAACGAGTGAAACCACGAACCTTGAGAGGTTGAAAAGTTATGAATGACGAGTACAATGGACAAGAAAGAATTGGAACCACTCTGGTTGAAACGAGATAAATAAGGAACAAGGAAGATCAAATTCAGACAACACTCCGGTTGAAAAGAGATAAAAGACTTGATAAGATGAAAAGAACTTGAAAAGAGGACACGACACTCTGGTTAAATGGGTAAGCAAGAAGAGAACATGATCTTGAAAAAGCGATATGATGGGTGAAGAGAGCAATATCACAATGCCTCCGGAAGAAAGAATAGAAGATAGATCATTGGAATAACAGAATGGAGAAGAAAATGCCAACTTGTTCCACAAATGAACTTGGAAAGCATACTTGCAAAGAAGGATTGAACGGAGTTGTTGGAAAATCAACCACGAAAAGCACAAGCTTGTAGTGGGATTATGGAAGCATCTCAAGACTATGAGATGACATTCTGCCACTAACGAAAACAATTGCTTGCTTTGAGATCGACGAAGAGATGAAAACTTCTTCCACCAAGAGGATAAAGAGCAAGCTTGGGTCAGGCATAATCACCACAAATAGCAACAACCCTTAAGTAAAGGCTTTAGGTGAAATCTGACACAAGATAACTCCAACAAAGAAATTGATTGGTCGAAAAGATCTCTTGAACGAAGAGAAAAATGATGGATTTAAAATACCTCATTCTTGACAACATCTGAATCATGAAACATGAAGGAAATTGTCAAGAGTGACATAACACCACCTCAAAAGATAAGGTAGAAAGAATTGCACTTTGGAATGCAAGATGAAGAATACTTGAACTCCTCAAAACAAAACATGTGTTGAGCACCATGTTTATTTTGAAGTATGGCTTGACGGATCATAACTTCGAGAGAAATCTTGAAGAACAATTGAAGAATGAAAAGAATCCTTGACGAACCATCATGTAGAGCTTCCATGAAGAACTTCGGTAATAAAAGGATGGTGGAAAGAAGGAGAAGTTGAAAACACAAGGTGAAGCCTTGCGATGATTTAGATGGAGCTTCGCAACGATATCACCGAGAAAACTTGGAACTCCGGAAACGAAAAGATGAAACATCTCGAACCGGTAAATGTGACATGATGAACAACTCCAGAAAGAAGAAACTAGATTACTTGGATGAAACAATAATAAGAATTATGTTATGCCTATCCTTCACCAATTTAAATTGATGACAAGCAACGGATTTGACATACTACTTATTCTTGTAGAAAGGATTAAAATAGATATGGCGCAAACTTGGGAAGGTCTTCAACGAACCACCGGTGGGATTGGAAAGAACGAATGAATTGATATGATAACAAGAGAAAAGGAATCTTGAGCGAACCACCGTACGAATTGAAAACGAACGAAGTAAAGGGGTGAATCACCGGTAAGAATTAGAGAATGAATGAAGATACTAGAGGGAATTTATATACATGAGAACAAAGAGATCACGAGCTGATTAGAGAATACTTGAGCGATGCACCGGTAAGATTTGGATAACGAGAGCTGAAGGTTGAGAATGAGTAATATTCAGATATGATGGCATTCGGATTATGAAGAAAGGAAGCAACTCCTGAAATGCATTGAATGGTTGAAAAGAATTCTCACAATCGAAAACAATTATGAGAGGATTACATAAGCTAGAACTATGAATCTTCAAGAGAATGGACCAAGATTTAGAGGAAAGACGCTTCTTCGGTCTTCAAATGTTGAGAATGATGACGAGAACCACCACCAAATTGTTGAGAAACTCCGGAAGGATTAAAAGAGGAAAGGTTGAGCCAAAGATGAAAAGAATTTGAAAGATCTTGGAGAAAGACATATGACTGATGATAACCCATTCTTATGTCAAACTTTGAAAAGAATTTGGGAATAGCTCCGGGAAAATTAGAAGAGTCAGGTAAGATCCTGGAAAAAGACCTGTGGGTTAGGGCCCACTCAAAAGAAAACACCGTTGAACGATTTTGAAGAGAGATTGAACCGGTTGAATTAAATGGCTTGAATGAGATAACAATCTCAAAATATCTTGAACGGATTGAGAATGGAAACACAAGTCTTGTGAAATATCTTCAGCACTCCGGGACAAATGAATAGGAAGAAATGAATGATTAAGAGGTGCATCGGCATGAGAAAGCATTAGAAATGAGGAAAGGAATATGATGAATATCAAAAGCTTGAATTGGATCCACCGGAGAAGAAACAACAATGAAGGATGATGAACTTGAAACTGTTGAGCATCTTCATGGGAAATCACCGGATAAGAACATTGAAAGAAAAGAATGAAGAGACTTCCCACAAATAAAAGGATACATGATTAAGAAATTTGAGTCCTTGAAGAAAAAGGGTGGGAGGGCGGGAAAACAAAGGCAACTTGGGGACGGATGAAACAAACACCGGTGAGAAAACTTAGAATTGATCTCCCAAATGTTGAAATGATCGGGTCCACTTGAAGAGAAGCACACCGGTTGGAAAAGAGTTGACATGACAACCTCAGTGATCAAGAAGGATTAGTACTCCCATAGAAATATGAGAACACCACTTGAAAGGTATGGAATCAACACTTGACTTTGAAGCAACTCGAATACCACAAATAAAACAAAACAAAGGATTTGGCTTGCAGAATAAGCTGGAGCAAATACATATGATAGAGATTTACACAATCCCATATCATGCATCTGTCAGAAAGATATTCTAGGAGCTACTTGAATTCCCACCTATAAAACTCCCGAAACTTTCTGGTTATGCAATCTGGTGTTGGGGATACAGGGGAAGCAATAAATATCTCACCCAAACTAACAATACCTACATCCAAGCTGTATCCATCCATCAACACATAACCAAGAAACCTTCGGAAATCGTGTACCTCAACCTTCGAAAAGCATCCGTTATACGAGCTATGGCAATACTCCCGAACTCCTGCCCCAGTATTGGGTGGCGTCGAGGTTATCTCACCAACAACTGCATAAAAGAGATTTTCGATGTCGGCAAAACTCAGGTATTCCAGAACTGCAACGATAAAATTGTGACGACAACACCTCGGAGCTCAACTCCCCGGGTCACTGCCACATAAAAGACAGGAGGCACCAAGAACAATGTTCTCGTCATAAGAATATCGGAACGATCCCAAGATACCCGCGTGATCCTAAAATTTTTTTAGTGAAATTTGAGGAGAGGAAAGACAAAACATCTACATCAAGAGTCCTCACCAGAGCGACGAAGGGGGCTGAGGAGTAAAAAGAATCCTACTCTCCGATATATATAATCCTAAGACTCAAAACATTTTTCTTCTAGACTCAACAACGGCCAACAATCAAGGGGGCTCCTATGGTCGGTCGAGGCTCTGATTACCAACTTGTCACGCCCAAGATGCGACCCTATCCTAAAGGAACTCGATGGTCCCACCAAGGATAGAAGCGCATCTTGAAGACGCTTTTGCAAGGTGGATATCATTACATCAACATTACATAATAGATAGGGATACATACATACGGCATACAATGCCACACGAATACAACATCATCTTACATAACAACACCATCTGACTACAGATGAAACACAAACAGAAACTCAAATGACATCCACCCTGCTAGCCCAGGCTGCCGACCTGGAACCCATCCCCTGATCGAAGAAGAAGCAGAAGAAGAACTCCAACACAAGCAAACATCGCTCTCGCATCATGATCATCGCACAACCTGTACCTGCAACTGTTGTTGTAGTAATCTGTGAGCCATGAGGACTCAGCAATCCCATTACCATGGGTATCAAGACTAGCAAAGCTTAAAGGGAAATGAAGGGGTAAAGTGGTGAGGTTGCAGCAGCGACTAAGCATATATGGTGGCTAACATACGCAAGTAAGAGCGAGAAGAGAAGCAAAGGAACGGTCGTGAAGCTAGCAATGATCAAGAGGTGATCCTGAACTCCTACTTACGTCAAACATAACCCAAAACCGTGTTCACTTCCCAGACTCCGCCGAAAAGAGACCATCACGGCTACACACGCGGTTGATGCGTTTTAATTCGGATCTGGTGTCAAGTTATCTACAACCGGACATTAACAAATTCCCATCTGCCCATAACCGCGGGCATGACTTTCAAAAGTTTAAACCCTGTAGGGGTGTCCCAACTTAGCCCATCATAAGCTCTCGCGATCAACGAAGGATATACCTTCTCCCAGGAAGACCCGATCAGACTCGGAATCCCGATTTACAAGACATCTCGACAATGGTAAAACAAGACCAGCAAAGCCGCCCGATGTGCCGACAAATCCCGATAGGAGTCGCACATACCTCGTTCTCAGGGCACACTGGATAAGTCAAGCTACGAGTAAACCAGCCCTCGAGTTGCCCCGTGGTGGCCCCGCAGGTTGCTTGGTTCGGACCAACACTCGAAGGAGCACTGGCCCGGGGGGGCTAAAATAAAGATGAACCTCGGGCTCCGGAAACCCAAGGGAAAAAGGGCTAGGTGAGGCAAATGGTAAAACCAAGGTTGGGCCTTGCTGGAGGAGTTTTATTCAAAGCGAACTGTCAAGGGGGTCCCATAAATCACCCAACCGCGTAAGGAACGCAAAATCCAGGAACATAACACCGGTATGACGGAAACTAGGGCGGCAAGAGTGGAACAAAACACCAGGCATAAGGCCGAGTCTTCCACCCTTTACCAAGTATATAGATGCATTAATAATAATATAAGAGATATTGTGATATCCCAACAAAATCCTGTCCACCATGGAGTAATCTTCAACTTCACCTGCAACTAGCAACGCTATAAGAGGGGCTGAGCAAAAGCGGTAACATAGCCAAACAACGGTTTGCATAGGAAAGGTGTCAAAGGTTAGAGGTTCATGGCAATATGGAGGCTTGAAAAACAGGTGATAGGTAGCGCAGCAAAGCGATAGAACGAAGTAACTAGCATAGCAATGATAGTACTGAGATCCAGGGTAGCGGTCATCTTGCCTGAAATCCCGCTAGGAAGAAGAACGAGTCCATGAAGAATATGAACGGGCGTAGTCGAATGAATCCTCACAACTCCGGAACGAAACCGAAGATAACGAGAGAAGCAAACCGGAAAGAAGCAAACAACATAGTAAACACACAAGCATAAACATGGCATGATGCACAAACAAGTATGAGGCATGTCCGGTTTAAAAGTAATGGCATGGCAAAGTGCAACAAACAATACTACAAATTAAGTGGAGCTCAATATGCAACGAGTTGCATATTGACGAAACACCACATCAATTATTTAGTTCTCTCTCTCTCTCTCTCTCGGTTATGTACACAACAATATTAAATGTTGCTAAACATGGCAAGAGGTGTAACATAATAAAACTACCTATCTAGGCAATTTAAATGAGGCCGGAAACAACAAACAACAATTCCGAAAAATCCTCATGTCCATATTTTAGATTTGGTACTGTTCTGCCCTAAACCATATTTTATAGTTGATAAATAGGAAAATTAAGTGCAACATGTTAAACTAGGCATTTTTCCACCCCATTTACATATAAAGTTTATTTAAAACCGAGCTACGGTTATTTAGTTATGAAATAAATCATTTTAGCATGGCATTTAAGCAAAATTAAACAAACAACATTTTAAACATTTTAAACATGGATGAAAGTGGCATAATATTAATCTACACAAAATTCTAAGCATTTTACATGTTTAAATCATTTTAATCCGATGCACGGTTCATGAGTTATTAAATGCATGAACATGAGGGGTCAATATGTAAATATGCAGTTTTCTGGATAATAGGCAAATTCGCAGAACGGGAAAAAATATGACATGGGCCGAATCTGACTGGCCCGAATGTGTACAGGAGAGGGACTGGAGGGGGGCTGCTCACATTGGGCCTGATGCGGGCTGTGGCCTAAGCGACAACTGCAGAGGCCTTTGCGGGCGAAGGGAGCTGGGCCTGCGCGTGGAGCGGACGCGGTCAACGGGGCTGGGTCGAGCGCTTGTCGTCCTCCTGCTCGAAGTCGAGCATGCAGGGGGCGATGGCCACGGCCGGACTCGAGCGGCAGCGGCTGCAGGGAAGGCCGACGAGGTGGAGATGGGGCGGATCCGGCTGGCCGGTGCCGGATCCGGGCAACGACGGCGCGGACGGAGCTTAGGGGCGGCCATGGCGGCGGCGTCCTGGTTCAGAGAGAGAGAGAGATGTGAGAGGAGGGAGCAGAAGGGAGAGATGGAGGGCAGGGGCACCGCGACCTGGGCGGCGACGACAGCTTCATGGCGACGGCGAGGCCGATGGTCGGCGGCGGGGACGAGCGGTGAAGGCGCTCGCCGGCGGCGGGGCGCGCTGGATCCGGAGCTCTCCTGCATGGGGAGCTCGGACGCGAGGGCGGCGGCTCGGGCCCTGGATGGGCTCGGGGCGGGCTCTAGATGGGCCCTGAGGGCGCGGTGAAGTGGGGAAGCAGGGGCGCGACGTGGCAGCGCCTGGTTGGCTGCGCGCGTCGCCGGCGGCGGGGTTGGACTATGGGGGCGCGACAAGTGGCGGCGGGGTGCTGGCTGGGCATGGATTTCGAGGAGAGGAGGTGGGAGGCGGCTGGCTAATGATTGGGGGGCACGTATTTCGAGGAGGAGGGAGGAGAAGGCCAAAATGGCATGTGGGTATGTTTAAATAGCCAGGGGTCTGGGGGTAGGGGGATTTGCTCCATTTTCGGACCGTTCGATCGCCATCGGATGGCTCCGGAGCGGAGAGGGTCTAGGTGAGTGGATAGTGGGCTGTGAAGAGTAGTTGGGCTGAGAGGAGAGAAGAGAAATGCAGCCCGGCAACTGTTTTCGGACACCAAAAACGTCCGACGTAAATACCGGCAACGGTGCCGCTATATAATTAACGGTTGGGCTATCAAACGAGCTCCAAATGTGACGAAACTTGACAGGCGCTTTGTCTACACTATAATAAGATCGCACGCCAAGTTGCATCCTATTCCGAGAACATTTTTAAGCCACTTATAAAATAATATTTCGGAGGCGCCGCGGGCGCGTGCGAGTGTGGTCGGGCTCAGAACGGACAACGGAGAGAACCGGGGAAACCCGGACGGATGCAAGTTTTATGAAAACGATGCCGATGCAATGCGCATGATGCTATGAGATGAGATGCATAACAAGAACAAAATGCAAAACAACAGACAAAACCCAACCACGGAGGAAATAACATATTGCATCTCCGGAAAAGGCAAGAGTTGGAGTTACGAATATGGAAAGTTGTATCCGGGGCGTTACAGGCACTCTTGGAACAGATGCGCGTTGGTTTCCAGGTTGTGACGGTAGAGCGGACAGAAGTAGTTATTGGGCCATTGCCGCGCCAAAAGCCGATCAGCTGTGAGCAGTCTGTTGATAGACAAAAGCCATGTGAATAGCTTAATTTTGGTGGGAGCCCACACCTTCCAAATGATCTCGGTGATAGGCGATCTGGTAGAGCCCAGGAATTGCAGGTTGTATGCCGACGCCGTGGTGAATTTCCTAGACTCAGTGAGGTTCCAGGAGAATTCATCTTTCCCCGCAGAGAGCAGGCAGGCCGCGGAGATGTTGGAAATATTCCCTAGCGGCAATAATAAAGTTGCTATTATCATATTTCCGTGTTCTCGATAATGGTTTATCCTCCATGCTATAATTGTATTAAACGGGAACTCAAATACATGTGTGGATACAGAAACAAACACTATGTCTCTAGTGAGCCTCTACTAGACTAGCTCGTTTATTAAAGATGGTTAAGGTTTCCTAACCATAGACATGAGTTGTCATTTAATAACGGATCACATCATTAGGAGAATGATGTGATGGACATACCCGATTGTAAGCTTAGCATTTGATCGTGTCACTAAGTTCTAATTGTTATTGCTTTCTTAATGTCAAGTACCTTTTACTTAGACCATGAGATCGTGCCACTCCCTAATACCAGAAGAATGCTTTGTGGGTATCAACCATCACTTCATCACTGGGTGATCATAAAGGTGCTCTTCGGGTATTTTGGAAGGTACTAGTTGGGTTGCATGGATCAAAGTTGGGATTGGCCTCTCCATATGACTGAGAGATATCTTTGGGCCCCCTCGGTAATACAACATCCAAAGTAGCGTGCAAGCATGTGAATAATGGGTTTAGTCATGGGGACATTGCATTACGAAATGAGTAAAGAGAACTTGCCGATAACAAGATTGAACTAGGTACGGTGATCCCGACAATTGAATCTCGAGCAACTAAAATATTGCGAGACAAAGGAATGGAATATGTGGGAGTCATTGTGGTTCATTGAATATGTGGGAGTCATTATGGGCACCCACGTTCCACTATTGAGTCCTGATCATGTCTGCATGTTCTCAAACCCTTAGGGTCACACACTTAATGGTTGGTAACGCTAGGGTAGTAATGGGATATTCATAATGGTGAGACCGAAGAGAGTTTAGAGTCTCGGATGGGATCCGAGATATCATGAGGAGCTTCAGAATGGTCCAAAGATAAAGCTCCATATAAGGAAAGTGGTTTCAGGGTTTCAAAAAATGTTCGGATTTTTCAGTATTGTACCGGGAAGGTTCTATAAAGTTCCATAGTAGGGCCCACATGCATGGAGGGTGTTGGGAAATGTAGTAGAAAACAAAAAATCACGCCTACGCACAACCAAGATCAATATGAAGATGCATAACGGGTTGGGATCATGATCGTTACTGTCACCGAGTTGCAGCGGAAGAAGAATGTGTCGGTGTAGATCATACTTGGAGTCCTTAGAACCGTCCATGAACGATCCCGCAAACCTCCCACGAATAGTCCCTTGAAATAAAGACCGAAAGCATGGCCTCTCTACTTGGTTGCAAGCATGAAACCTTCATGATCCGGCAGCGCTTCATCGTCCGAAGCTGATCATCGCCGGAGAATTAGAGGGAGGAGATTAGAACCACATGGGGCTTCTAATTATGAGGATTAGTCTAGCTCTAATTAGTCAACTAGGACCAACTAGAACTAGAACTACAAGAACTAGAGGAGGCTCCAAAACCTGTATATTGAAAGAGCACAAATCCTCATGTATATATAGGTTGGAGGGGAGAGGGAGGACTGCCACTAAGGGGGAAGGAGTTCCCCTTGGTGTTCTAGCCAAAGGAGGGGAGGAGGAATCCTCCCCCTCTCCAATTCGGCCTAAGGAAGGGGGCGCCTCCCCCACTTGGGCCATTGTGGCCCAAGTTTCCTTCCACCTCTTGGCCTTTTAATGCCAGTTGATATTAAATTAAATATAAAATAGTTCTAAATATTTTTAGATCATTCTATATAGAATTTAACATCCCTGAAAACACTAGTTCTAAATATATATATATATACGTTAATATCTGGTATTACCCTATACTCTCTGAAACCCTTCTGGTAACCCCGAAACGCTTCCGGATCCTCTTGCAACTATTTCGAATATTAATGAAGCAATTCCAAAAATATATTCTCATCACTCACATCCTACTAACACTCAGTAGATCGTGGTTTCCTTAACCTTGTGACCCCGTAGGTTTGATAGCTTATAGACATGAACGATACCCCTTTGTTCAATGATCGAGCGAAACCGTGGATGTCCATATCGATCCCTATGAGAACACGAATGATATTCGAGTGGACCTTTGGTTATCATGTGATGTTCCCATTGCTTCGCGATACTTTACAAAAGTTGGGATGCATCGGTATCCTCTTGAGTCAACACATGCTCACTATATCGAAATCCTTGTTACCGGTTTTGTTCCCTTTTTCTTGTTGTTGTGTTCCGGCATCCCTGTGACGTAGTCACCTGTATCTAGCCAGACGATGATGGACGCCATCACACCTAGAGGGCCCTAAGAATATCTCTCCATCATTGGAGGAGCAAGTCCCACCTCTCGGGTTATCTAGTCCATTTTCAGACTTTTCGATGAACCTGTAAGTTGTTGTTATGATCAGCGTGTTACAGGTGACATTTGAGCAATCCCAAATCTCATTGTATGGTAAGAAGTGGCTACTATGATCTCATGGCCTAAGGAGCAAAATCACAAGTTAACACTCTGTGTTATTACAATTGATTATAGACGATATTACTTAATTCATAACAGGCAAGCACTACTGCAGGATGCTGCTAACGCGACACTACGATCAGAGACCCTTTGACGAAACTGTGTGTGATGCATTAATCACAAATGGTGATGTAAAGAAGCTGTCAAAAAGATATAAAATGTTTGCGATGAAGGATACATCAAACAAGGTTCAAATTTTAGTTGCGTGTGCGATGCGGGGCATATGGTTCAATTCAATGAACTGTTTGCGATGAGGCATAACAAAAGAAACCGATAGCCAGATGAAGGCGTGTGCGACATACATCATACAGTTCACTCAGATAAACTTTTTGTGATCAGGCAGAACAACAGAAACGGGCAGCCAGATGAAGGTATGTGCGATATATGTCATACAGTTCACTCAGATGAACTGTTTGTGATTAGGCAACACAAAAGAAACGGTCAGCCAGATTAAGGTGTGTGCAATATACGGCATATGGTTCACTCGGATGAACTATTTTTGATTAGGCAACGCAACAGAAACGGTCCAGCCAGATCAAGGTGTGTGCAATGGAGGACATACAGTTCATTCCGATAAACTGTTTGTGTTGAGCCAAGAGAATAGAAATGTTTCACATAAACAAGATGTGTGTGATACGCGGCAAACATCCAATTACATAGGTGGCTAGTACACACATGACATTTCCACACACCAAAGTAAACTATTACATGCATAATTAACTAGGATAAACGATCATCTAATCATCATCTACTTCTTGTGACGCTTGCCGCCACTGCTCTACTAGGATAAACGAAACAATATTCTTTACTGTGAAAGTGTGCTGTGTTGGGCACACAAGTATATGGATCATAGCCTTGGGCGAGCAATGTGCCCGCACACGTCGTGCTAGCTCGATGTTCCTTCTATGCTAAGTTTCCATTAATTGATGCCGTTTTATGAACACGCTGCCGTTTCCCACCATTTCCACACTGGTTTCCCGCCACCCAGCGATATTGCCACTGTTCAAGAATTCATCCGATTAATCAGTTAATGGGCCAGTTAATCGCTACTTGTAGGGTGACCGAATCGAATAACACCTATTCATCGTGTTAACTTGTCAGGCCGATTAATTGGCCATTAGACCGATTAGTCATTTGTTAGGCCGATTAATCGTTGATGACCCATTAACTTGTGGGCAAACAAAGCCTAATTTTTTTCCTGCAACCCCCCCTCTCGGTCCTCAATAGCTAGAGTTCGACCAAACAATAGAATTTTTTGGTATATTACATAGCTGAGAGCATGAGTGTATGGTATAATACATAAAAAACTAGATATATGTTGGGAGTTCCTATTTAATATACCGATTAATGGTTGACTGATTAATCCAGTTAATAGGCCAATTCACTGATTATTCACTACTCCCAAGCCGATCGAGCAGCTACCACTTACCGATTTCCTAAACAATGGATATTGCACATAAACCTAGGCGGTGCACGACACATGGAGGCAACAAGTGCAGCCCGTAGAACATCCACCTTTTCCAAGCATGCCAACCCACCAAAGCGCCACCTCTGCCATCAACCTCGTCGATGAGGAAAATGAGAAGGCACCACGGCCCGTCGAGGCCGAGGTGCTCCCCGACAATGTGATGGACGATACCGTGATGTGTGTCATCGCCAGGGTTGAGCAGACCCTTGGCGCATGGCACTTCAAAGCCGCGGATCAAGATAGGCATGTCAGCGCCGAGAGGCTCAGCTTGCCGCACAACATGATCGATGGCTGCTACTTCTTGAGCTTGTGTTGGTTTTTCCCTTCAAGAGGAAAGGGGGATGCAACAAAGTAGAGATAAATATTTCCCTCAGTTTGAGAACAAAGGAACCAATCCAGTAGGAGACAATGCACAAATCACCGAATACCTGCACAAACAATCAAGCAAACTTGCACCCAGTGCGATAAAGGGGTTGTCAATCCCTTCACGGTTACTTGCAAAAGTGAGATCTGATAGAGATAGATAAACGATAAAGTAAATATTTTTGGTATTTTTGGTTTATAGATCGGAAAGTAAAATATTGCAAGAATAGTAGATCGGAAACTAATATTGTAGATCAGAGACTTGTATGATGGGAAATAGACCCGGGGGCCATAGGTTTCACGAGAGGCTTCTCTCAAGATAGCAAATAATATGGTGGGTGAACAAATTACTGCCGAGCAATTGATGGAAAAGTGCAAAGTTATGATGATATCTAAGGAAATGATCATGAATATAGGCATCACGTCCGTGTCAAGTAGACCGAAACGATTCTGCATCTACTACTATTACTCCACAGATCAACCGCTATCCAGCATGCGTCTAGAGTATTAAGTTCATAAAGAACAAAGTAATGCATGAAGTAAGATGACATGATGTAGATGAATTAACTAAAGCAATATGATGAAAACCCCATCTTTTTATCCTCGATGGCAACAATACAATACGTGCCTTGCTGCCCCTACTATCACTAGGAAAGGACACCGCAAGATTGAACCCAAATCTAAATACTTCTCCCATTGCAAAAAAAACCAATCTAGTTGGCCAAACCAAACAAATAATTCGCAGAGACTTGCAAAGATATCAAATCATGCATATAAGAATTCAGAGAAGGTTCAAATAATATTCATAGATAAGCTGATCATAAATCCACAATTCATCGGATCTCGGCAAACACACCACAAAAAATTATTACATCGAATAGATCTCCAAGAACATCAAGGAGAACATGGTATTGAGAATCAAAGAGAGAGAAGAAGACATCTAGCTACTAGCTATGGACCCGTTGGTCTGAGGTAAACTGCTCATGGTTCATCAGAAGGGCAATAGAGTTGATGTAGGATCCCTTTGTGGTCGAATCCCCCTCCGCCAGGACGACGGACGACGGAAAAGGCCCCTAGATGGGATCTCACGGGTACAAAAGGTTGCGGCGGCGGAAAAGTGTTTTCGTGGATGCCCCTGTTGGTTTGGGGATATATGGGAATATATAGGCGAAAGAATTAGGTCAGGAGGGTAATGAGGGGCCCACAAGGGTGGGGGCGCGCCCTCCGTCCTTATGGCCGCCTCGTGGCTCCGACTTCATCTCCAAGTCTCCTGTTGTCTTCTAGTCCAAGAAAAATTATCGCGAAGGTTTCATTCCGTTTGGACTCTGTTTGGTATTCCTTTTCTGCAAAACTCAAAAACAAGGAAAAAACAGAAACTGGCACTAGGCTCTAGGTCAATAGGTTAGTCCCAAAAATAATATAAAATAGCATATTAATGCATATAAAACATCCAAACCAGATAATATAATAGCATGGAACAATAAAAAAAATTATAGATACGTTGGAGATGTATCAAGCATCCCCAAGCTTAATTCCTGCTCGTCCTCGAGTAGGTAAATGATAAAAACAAATTTTTTGATGTCAAATGCTACCTAACATATTTGTCCATGTAATTTTCTTTTTTGTGGCATGAATGTTCAGATCCATAAGATTCAAAACAAAAGTTTAGTATTGACATAAAAACAATAATACTTCAAGCATACTAACAAAGCAATTATGTCTTCTCAAAATAACATGGCCAAAGAAAGCTTATCCCTACAAAATCATATAGTCTGGCTATGCTCCATCTTCATCACACAAAATATTTAAATCATGCACAACCCTGATGACAATCCAAGCAATTGTTTCATACTTTTGATGTTCTCAAACTTTTTCAACTTTCACGCAATACATGAGCGTGAGCCATGGACATAGCACTATAGGTGGAATATAATATGGTGGTTGTGGAGAAGACAAACAGAGGGAGATAATCTCACATCAACTAGGCATATCAATGGGCTATGGAGATGCCCATCAATATATATCAATGTGAGTGAGTAGGGATTGCCATGCAACAGATGCACTAGAGCTATAAGTTTATGAAAGCTCAAAAAGAAAACTAAGTGGGTGTACATCCAACTCGCTTGCTCACGAAGACCTAGGGAAATTTGAGAAAGCCCATCATTGGAATATACAAGCCAAGTTCTATAATGAAAAATTCCCACTAGCATATGGAAGTGATATCATAGGAGACTCTCTATCATGAAGATCATGGTGCTACTTTGAAGCACAAGTGTGGAAAAAGGATAGTAACATTTCCCCTTCTCTCTTTTTCTCTCATTTTTTTATTTGGGCCTTTCTCTCTCTCTTTTTTTTATTTTTTTATTTTTCGTCCAGAGTCTCGTCCCGACTTGTGGGGGAATCATAGTCTCCACCATCCTTTCCTCACTGGGACAATGCTCTAATAATGAAGATCGTCACACTTTTATTTACTTACAACTCAAGAATTACAACTCGATACTTAGAACAAAATATTACTCTATATGAATGCCTCCGGCGGTATACCGGGATGTGCAATGAATCAAGAGCTACATGTATGAAAGAATTATGATAGGTGGCTTTGCCACAAATACGATGTCAACTACATGATCATGCAAAGCAATATGACAATGATGGTGCGTGTCATAATAAACTGAATGGTGGAAAGTTGCATGGCAATATATCTCGGAATGGCTATGAAAATGCCATAATAGGTAGGTATGGTGACTGTTTTGAGGAAGGTATATGGTGGGTGTGTGGTACCGGAAAAAGTTGCGTCACTAGAGAGGCTAGCAATGGTGGAAGGGTGAGAGTGCGTATAATCCATGGACTCAAGATTAGTCATAAAGAACTCACATACTTATTGCAAAAATCTATTAGTTATCAAAACAAAGTACTACGCGCATGCTCCTAGGGGGATAGATTGGTAGGAAAAGGCCATCTCTCATCCCCAACCGCCACTCATAAGAAAGACAATCAAAAAATAAATCATGCTCCGACTTCATCACATAACGGTGCACCATACGTGCATGCTACGGGAATCACTAACCTCAACACAAGTATCTCCCAAATTTACAATTACTCACTAGCATGACTCTAATATCACCATCTTCATATCTCAAAACAATCATAAAGAATCAAACTTCTCATAGTATTCAATGCACTTTATATGAAAGTTTTTATTATATCCCTCTTGGGTGCATATCATATTAGGACTAAATTTATAACCAAAGAAAACTACCATGCTGTTTAAATACTCTCAAAATAATATAAGTGAAGCATGAGAGTTCATCAATTTCTATAAAATAAAACCACCGCCGTGCTCTAAAAAGATATAAATGAAGCACTAGAGCGATATTGCCTAGCTCAAAAGATATAAGTGAAGTGTTGGAAATATGCCCTAGAGGTAATAATAAAATGATTATTATTATATTTCCTTGTTCATGATAATTGTCTGTTATTCATGCTATAATTGTGTTATCCGGAAATCGTAATACATGTGTGAATACATAGACCACAACATGTCCCTAGTAAGCCTCTAGTTGACTAGCTCATTGATCAATAGATAGTCATGGTTTCCTGACTATGGACATTGGATGTCATTGATAACGGGATCACATCATTAGGAGAATGATGTGATGGACAAGACCCAATACTAAGCATAACACAAGATCGTGTAGTTCGTTTGCTAGAGCTTTTCCAAATGTCAAGTATCTTTTCCTTAGACCATGAGATCGTGTAACTCCCGGATACCGTAGGAGTGCTTTGGGTGTACCAAACGTCACAACGTAACTGGGTGACTATAAAGGTATACTACGGGTATCCTCAAAAGTATCTGTTGGGTTGACACGGATCGAGACTGGGATTTGTCACTCCGTATGATGGAGAGGTATCTCTGGGCCCACTCGGTAATGCATCAACATAATGAGCTCAATGTGACCAAGTGTTTGGTCACGGGATCATGCATTACGGTACGAGTAAAGTGACTTGCCGGTAACAAGATTGAACAAGGTATTGGGATACCGATGATCGAATCTCGGGCAAGTAACGTACCGATTGGGGCCACCGGGTGGGGCCACCTATCCCGGGGGTCCCAGTGGGCTGAAGTGGGAAGGGAACCAGCCCCTGGTGGGCTGGTACGCCCCCCTTTGGGCCTCCCCTGCGCCTAGGGTTGGAAACCCTAGGGGTGGGGGGGGGGGGCGCCCCACTTGACTTGGGGGGCAAGCCCCCCCTAGGCCGCCGCCCCCTTGAGATGGGATCTCTAGGGGGCCGGTGCACCCCCTAGGACCCCTATATAAAGAGGGGGGAAGGGAGGGCAGCTGACCCCTAGTCCTTGGCGCCTCCCTCTCCCCCCGTACCACCTCTCCCTCTCGCTGAGCTTGGCGAAGCCCTACCGAGATCACCGCTGCTTCCACCACCACGCCGTCGTGCTGCTGGATCTCCATCAACTTCTCCTTCCCCCTTGCTGGATCAAGAAGGAGGAGACATATTCCCCAATCGTACGTGTGTTGAACGCGGAGGTGCTGTTCGTTCAGCACTAGGATCTTCGATGATTTGAATCACAACAAGTACGACTCCCTCAACCCCGTTCTCTTGAACGCTTCCGCCCGCGATCTACAAGGGTATGTAGATGCACTCCTCTCTCTCATTGCTAGATGACTCCATAGATTGATCTTGGTGAAGCGTAGAAATTTTTTATTTTCTGCAACGTTCCCCAATAGTGGCATCATGAGCTAGGTCTATGCGTAGTTTTCTTTGCACAAGTAGAACACAAAATTGTTGTGGGCTTAGATGTTGTCAATTTTCTTGCCACTACTAGTCTTATCTTGTTTCGGCAGCATCGTGGGATGAAGCGGCCCAGACCGACCTTACACGTACGCTTACGTGAGACAGGTTCCACCGACTGACATGCACTAGTTGCATAAGGTGGCTAGCGGGTGTCTGTCTCTCCCACTTTAGTCGGATCGGATTCGATGAAAAGGGTCCTTATGAAGGGTAAATAGAAATTGGCATATCACGTTGTGGCTTTTACGTAGGTAAGAAACATTCTTGCTAGAACCCTATTGCAGCCACCTAAAACATGCAACAACAATTGGAGGACGTCTAACTTGTTTTTGCAGCATATGCCTTGTGATGTGATATGTCCAAAAGGTTGTGATGAATGATATATATGTGATGTATGAGATCATGTTCTTGTAATAGGAATCACGACTTGCATGTCGATGAGTATGACAACCTGCAGGAGCCATAGGAGTTGTCTTAATTATTGTATGACCTGTGTGTCAATGATTAAACGCCGTGTAATTACTTTACTTTATTGCTAAACCGTTAGCCATAGTAGTAGAAGTAATAGTTGGCGAGCAACTTAATGGATACACGATGATGGAGATCATGATGATGGAGATCATGGTGTCATGCCGGTGACGAAGATGATCATGGCGCCCCGAAGATGGAGATCAAAGGAGCTATATGATATTGGCCATATCATGTCACTATTTGATTTCATGTGATGTTTATCATGTTTTTGCATCTTATTTGCTTAGAATGACGGTAGTAAATAAGATGATCCCTCCTAATAATTTCAAGAAAGTGTCCCCCCTAACTGTGCGCCGTTGTGAAAGTTCGTTGTTTCGAAGCACCACGTGATGATTGGGTGTGATAGATTCCAACGTCCACATACAACGGGTGTAAGACAGATTTACACATGTAAAACACTTAGGTTAACTTGACGAGCCTAGCATGTACAGACATGACCTCGGAACACAAGAGACTGAAAGGTCGAACAAGAGTCGTATGGAAGATACGATCAACATGGAGATGTTCACCGATGATGACTAGTCCGTCTCACGTGATGATCGGACACGGCCTAGTTGACTCGGATCATGTATCACTTAGATGACTAGAGGGATGTCTAATCTGAGTGGGAGTTCCTTGAATAATTTGATTAGATGAACTTAATTATCATGAATTTAGTCTAAAAACCTTTGCAAAATGTCTTGTAGATCAAATGGCCAACGCTCATGTCAACCTCAACTTCAACGCGTTCCTAGAGAAAACCAAGCTGAAAGATGATGGCAGCAACTATACGGACTGGGTACGGAACGTGAGGATCATCCTCATAGCTGCCAAGAAAGCATATGTCCTAGAAGCACCGCTAGGTGAAGCACCCATCCTAGAGAACCAAGACGTTATGAACGCTTGGCAGTCACGTGCTGATGATTACTCCCTCGTTCAGTGCGGCATGCTTTACAGCTTAGAACCGGGGATCCAAAAGCGTTTTGACCAACACGGAGCATATGAGATGTTTGATGAGCTGAAAATGGTTTTCCAAGCTCATGCCCGGGTCGAGAGATATGAAGTCTCCGACAAGTTGTATAGTTGTAAGATGGAGGAAAATAGTTCTGTCAGTGAGCACATACTCAAAATGTCTGGGTTGCACAACCGCTTGTCCCAGCTGGACATTAACTTCCCAGACGAGGCGGTCATTGACAGAATCCTTCAGTCGCTCCCACCTAGCTACAAGAGCTTTGTGATGAACTACAATATGCAGGGGATGGTGAAAACTATTCCTGAAGTATTTTCAATGCTGAAATCAGCGGAGGTGGAAATCAAAAAGGAGCATCAAGTGTTGATGGTCAATAAAACCACTAGTTTCAAGAAAGGCAAGGGTAAGAAGAACTTCAAGAAGGAAGGCAAGGGAGTTGCCGC
Source organism: Triticum dicoccoides (assembly GCF_002162155.2). Classification (NCBI taxonomy): domain Eukaryota; kingdom Viridiplantae; phylum Streptophyta; class Magnoliopsida; order Poales; family Poaceae; genus Triticum; species Triticum dicoccoides. The sequence continues at coordinate 459,780,032 of NC_041383.1, forward strand.
GCTCGGTAAGCCAGTTGCCGGGAAGAAGCCAAAGAATGGACCCAAGCCTGAGACTGAGTGCTTTTATTGCAAAGGGAAGGGTCACTGGAAGCGGAACTGCCCCAAATACTTAGCGGACAAGAAGGTCGGCAACACTAAAGGTATATGTGATATACATATAATTGATGTGTACCTTACCAGTACTCGTAGTAGCTCCTGGGTTTTTGATACCGGTGCGGTTGCTCATATTTGTAACTCAAAACAGGAGCTGCGGAATAAGCGGAGACTGGCGAAGGATGAGGTGATGATGCGCGTCGGGAATGGTTCCAAGGTCGATGTGATCGCCATCGGCATGCTACCTCTACATTTACCTACGGGATTAGTTTTAAACCTCAACAATTGTTATTTAGTGCCAGCTTTGAGCATGAACATTGTATCTGGATCTCGTTTAATGCGAGATGGCTACTCATTTAAATCCGAGAATAATGGTTGTTCTATTTATATGAGAGATATGTTTTCTGGTCATGCCCCGCTGGTCAATGGTTTATTCTTAATGAATCTCGAACGTTATGTTACACATATTCATAGTGTGAATACCAAAAGATGTAAGATTGATAATGATAGTCCCACATATTTGTGGCACTGCCGCCTTGGTCACATTGGTGTCAAACGCATGAAGAAGCTCCATACAGATGGACTTTTGGAGTCCCTTGATTTCGAATCATTTGACACATGCGAACCATGCCTCATGGGTAAAATGACCAAGACTCTGTTCTCCGGAACAATGGAGCGAGCAACCAACTTATTGGAAATTATACATACTGATGTGTGCGTTCCAATGAGTGTTGAGGCTCGCGGTGGCTATCGTCATGTTCTCACCCTCACTGATGACTTAAGTAGATATGTGTATGTTTACTTAATGAAACACAAGTCTGAGACCTTTGAAAAGTTCAAGGAATTTCAGAATGAGGTAGAGAATCAACGTGACCGAAAAATAAAGTTTTTATGATCAGATCATGGAGGAGAATATTTAAGTCACGAATTTGGTACGCACTTAAGGAAATGTGGAATTGTTTCACAACTCATGCCACCTGGAACACCTCAGCATAACGGTGTGTCTGAACGTCGTAATCGCACTTTATTGGATATGGTGTGGTCTATGATGTCTCTTACCGATTTACCGCTATCATTTTGGGGATATGCTTTAGAGACAGCTACATTCACTTTAAATAGGGCACCGTCTAAATCCGTTGAGACGACACCATATGAATTATGGTTTGGGAAGAAACCTAAGCTGTTGTTTCTAAAAGTTTGGGGATGCGATGCTTATGTCAAGAAACTTCAACCTGAAAAGCTCGAACCCAAGTCGGAAAAATGCGTCATCATAGGATACCCTAAGGAAACCAGTGGGTATAATCCGAAGGCAAGATCTTTGTTGCCAAGAACGGGTCCTTTCTTGAGAAAGAATTTCTCTCGAAAGAAGTAAGTGGGAGGAAACCTGAACTTGATGAAGTACTACCTCTTGAACCGGTAAGTGGCGCAACTCAGGAAGATGTTCCTGTGGTGCCTGAACCGACTAGAGAGTAAGTTAATGATGATGATCAAGGTACTTCGGATCAAGTCACTACTGAACTTCGTAGGTCCACAAGGACACGTTCCACACCAGAGTGGTATGGCAACCCTGTCCTGGAAATCATGTTGTTAGACAACAGTGAACCTTCGAACTATGAAGAAGCGATGGCGGGCCCGGATTCCAACAAATGGCTTGAAGCCATGCAATCCAAGATAGGATCCATGTATGAAAACAAAGTGTGGACTTTGACAGACTTGCCCGATGATCGGCGAGCGATAGAAAACAAATGGATCTTTAAGAAGAAGACGGACGCGGATGGTAATGTTACCATCTATAAAGCTCGACTTGTCGCTAAGGGTTATCGGCAAGTTCAAGGGGTTGACTACGATGAGACTTTCTCTCCCGTAGCGAAGCTTAAGTCCGTCCGAATCATGCGAGCAATTGCCACATACTATGATTATGAGATATGGCAAATGGACGTCAAAACGGCATTCCTTAACGGCTATCTTATGGAAGAACTGTATATGATGCAGCCGGAAGGTTTTGTCGATCCTGAGAATGCTAACAAAGTATGCAAACTCCAACGATCCATTTATGGGCTGGTGCAAGCATCTCGGAGTTGGAACATTCGCTTTGATGAGATGATCAAAGCGTTTGGGTTTATGCAGACTTATGGAGAAGCCTGCGTTTACAAGAAAGTGAGTGGGAGCTCTATAGCATTTCTCATATTATATGTAGATGACATACTTTTGATGGGAAACGATATAGAAATTTCAGACATCATTAAGGCCTACTTGAATAAGTGTTTTTCAATGAAGGACCTTGGAGAAGCTGCTTACATATTAGGCATCAAGATCTATAGGGATAGATCGAGACGCCTCATAGGTCTTTCACAAAGCACATACCTTGATAAGATATTGAAGAAGTTCAATATGGATCAGTCCAAGAAGGGGTTCTTACCTGTGTTGCAAGGTGTGAAATTGAGCTCGGCTCAATGCCCGACCACGGCAGAAGATAGAGAAAAGATGAGTGTCATCCCCTATGCATCGGCCATAGGGTCTATTATGTATGCCATGCTATGTACCAGACCTGATGTAAACCTTGCCGTAAGTTTGGTAGGAAGGTACCAAAGTAATCCCGACATGGAACACTGGACAACGGTCAAGAATATCCTGAAGTACCTGAAAAGGACTATGGATATGTTTCTCGTTTATGGAGGTGACGAAGAGCTCGTTGTAAAGGGTTACGTAGACGCTAGCTTCGACACATATCTGGATGACTCAAAGTCACAAACCGGATACGTGTATATTTTGAATGGTGGGGCAGTAAGCTGGTGCAGTTGCAAGCAAAGCATCGTGGCGGGATCTACATGTGAAGCGGAGTACATGGCAGCCTCGGAGGTAGAGCATGAAGCAATATGGATGAAGGAGTTCATCACCGACCTAGGAGTCATACCTAATGCGTCGGGGCCGATCTCTCTCTTCTGTGACCACACTGGAGCTATTGCCCTTGCCAAGGAGCCCAGGTTTCACAAGAAGACCAGGCACATCAAGCGTCGCTTCAACTCCATTCATGAAAATGGTCAAGATGGAGACATAGATATTTGCAAAGTGCATACGGATCTGAATGTCGCAAATCCGTTGACTAAACCTCTTCCGCGAGCGAAACATGATCAACACCAAAACTCTATGGGTGTTCGATTCATCACAATGTAACTAGATTATTGACTCTAGTGCAAGTGGGAGACTGTTGGAAATATGCCCTAGAGGCAATAATAAAATGATTATTATTATATTTCCTTGTTCATGATAATTGTCTGTTATTCATGCTATAATTGTGTTATCCGGAAATCATAATACATGTGTGAATACATAGACCACAACATGTCCCTAGTACACCTCTAGTTGACTAGCTCATTGATCAATAGATAGTCATGGTTTCCTGACTATGGACATTGGTTGTCATTGATAACGGGATCACATCATTAGGAGAATGATGTGATGGACAAGACCCAATACTAAGCATAGCACAAGATCGTGTAGTTCTTTTGCTAGAGCTTTTCCAAATGTCAAGTATCTTTTCCTTAGACCATGAGATCGTGTAACTCACGGATACCGTAGGAGTGCTTTGGGTGTACCAAACGTCACAACGTAATTGGGTGACTATAAAGGTATACTATGGGTATCCCCGAAAGTATCTGTTGGGTTGACACGGATCGAGACTGGGATTTGTCACTCCGTATGACGGAGAGGTATCTCTGGGCCCACTCGGTAGTGCATCATCATAATGAGCTCAATGTGACCAAGTGTTTGGTCACGGGATCATGCATTACGGTACGACTAAAGTGACTTGCTGGTAACGAGATTGAACGAGGTATTGGGATACTGACGATCGAATCTCGGGCAAGTAACGTACCGTTTGACAAATGGAATTGTATACGGGATTACTTGAATCCTCGACATCGTGGTTCATCCGATCAGATAATCGTGGAACATGTGGGAGCCAACATGGGTATCCAGATCCCGCTGTTGGTTATTGGTCGGAGAGCTGTCTCGGTCATGTCTACGTGATTCCCGAACCCGTAGGGTCTACACACTTAAGGTTCAGTGATGCTAGGGTTGTAGAGATATTAGTATGCGGTAACCTGAAAGTTGTTCGGAATCCCGGATGAGATCCCAGACGTCACGAGGAGTTCCGTAATGGTCCGGAGGTGAAGAATTGTATATAGGAAGTCCAGTTTCGGCCACCGGGAAAGTTTCGGTGTTCACCGGTATTGTACCGGGACCACCGGAAGGGTCCCGGGGGTCCACCGGGTGGGGCCACCTATCCCGGAGGACCCCGTGGGCTGAAGTGGGAAGGGAACCAGCCCCTGGTGGGTTGGTGCGCCCCCCTTTGGACCTCCCCTGCGCCTAGGGTTGGAAACCCTAGGGGTGGGGGCGCCCCACTTGACTTTGGGGGCAAGTCCCCCCCCCTAGGCCCCCCCTTGAGATGGGATCTCTAGGGGGCCGGCGCACCCCTAGGCCCCCTATATAAAGAGGGGGGAAGGGAGGGCAGCCGACCCCTAGTCCTTGGCGCCTCCCTCTCCCCCCGTACCACCTCTCCCTCTCGCTGAGCTTGGCAAAGCCCTGCCGAGATTACCGCTGCTTCCACCACCACGCCGTCATGCTGCTGGATCTCCATCAACCTCTCCTTCCCCCTTGCTGGATCAAGAAGGAGGAGACATCTTCCCCAACCGTACGTGTGTTGAACGCGGAGGTGCTGCCCGTTCAGCACTAGGATCTTCGGTGATTTGAATCACGACGAGTACGACTCCCTCAACCCCGTTCTCTTGAACGCTTCCGCTCGCGATCTACAAGGGTATGTAGATGCACTCCTCTCTCTCGTTGCTAGATGACTCCATAGATTGATCTTGGTGAAGCGTAGAATTTTTTTATTTTCTGCAACGTTCCCCAACACGAAGCACATAGAGTATTCTAATAAATCACGATTCATGCGTGTCCCTCTCAAAATGTGTGTACAGTAAGGATGATTGTGGCAAACTAAAAAACAAAGACTCAAATCATACAATACGCTCCAAGCAAAACACATATCATGTGGTGAATAAAAATATAGCCTCAAGTAAAGTTACCGATAGACAAAGACGAAAGAGGGGATGCCTTCCGGGGCATCCCCAAGCTTAGGCTCTGTTGTCCTTGAATATTACCTTGGGGTGCCTTGGGCATCCCCAAGCTTAGGCTCTTGCCACTCCTTATTCCATAGTCCATCAAATCCTTACCCAAAACTTGAAAACTTCACAACGAAAAATCTCATAAGCTCCGTTAGTATAAGAAAATAAATCACCACTTTATGGTACTGTTGTGAACTCACTATTTATTTATATTGGTGTAATATCTACTGTATTCCAACTTTTCCATGGTTCATACCCCCCGATACTACCCATGGATTCATCAAAATAAGCAAACAACACAAAGAAAACAGAATCTGTCAAAAACAGAACAGTTTGTAGCAATCTGTAACTCTCGAATACTTCTGTAACTCGAAAAATTCTGTAAAATTAGGAAAACCCAGGAAATTTGTGTACCAATCCATATCAATAAGAATGAGATCAAAAGCACGCTTCTGTGAATTATGAAAATTATTTTCCTAGGCACAAAAGTTTCTGTTTCTCAGCAAGATCGAAACAACTATCACCGTAAGCCATCCCAAAGGTCTTACTTGGCACAAACACTAATTAAAACACAAAGCCACATCTAACCAGAGGCTAGATGAATTATTCATAGCAAAACAGGAACAAAAATCAAAGAAAAAAAATTAAATTTGGGTTGCCTCCCAACAAGCACTATTCTTTAACGCCCTTAGCTAGGTATAAAATCACGAATAGATCTAGGTATTGTCATCTTTGGTATGCAGTCCATGAGTGGCTCCCATAATAGATTCATATGGCAACATAATTTTCTTTCCAGGAAAGTGTTCCATGCCCTTCCTTAACGGAAATTGAAATCTAATGTTTCCTTCTTTCATATCAATATTTGCACCAATCATTCTAACGAAAGGTCTACTAAGGATAATAGGACATGTAGGATTGCAATCTATATCAAGAAATTTGAAATCTACGGACACGTAATTCCTATTTGCAACAATAAGAACATCATTAATCCTTCCTATAGGTTTCTTAATAGTGGAATCCGCAAGATGCAAATTTAAAGAACAATCATCAAATTCACGGAAACCTAACACATCACATAAAGTTTTTGGAATTGCGGAAACGCTAGCACCCAAATCACACAAAGCATGGAACTCATAATCTTTAATCTTAATCTTAATAGTAGGTTCCCACTCATCATAAAATTTTCTAGGTATAGAAACTTCTAATTCAAGCTTTTCTTTAAAAGATTGCATCATATCATCAACGATATGTTTAGTAAAAGCTTTGTTTTGATTATAAGCATGAGGAGAATTCAACATGGATTGCAACAAGGAAATACAATCTATTGAAGAACAATTATCATAATTAAATTCCTTGAAATCCAAAAGAGTGGGTTCATTGCTACTTAAAGTCTTGACCTCTACAATCCCACTTTTATCAATTTTTGCATCAAGATCTAAAAACTCTGTATCATTGCGACACCTTTTAACTAAAATTGACTCATCTCCAATCACATCTTTATCAAGATTTATATTGGAAAACAAAGATTCAATAGGAATCACATCAACCACTTTAAGATCTTCATCATTATTTAAAGCCTCCGGTTTAGCGGCCATCTTATTTACTAAAGTAGCTTGTTTATCAGAAATTTGGCCTACTAATTTTTCAAGATGAGCAAACTGAGATTTCAAACCATAAAATTCCTTAGACATATCATCGAGCTCTTTATTCATGTACTCCATAAAACTTTTCTGCTCCTTAAGCTGGTTTCTAAAGAAACTATTATGCTCAAATTGTAAAGACATAAAGCTTCTAACATTATTTTCAATTTCTTCCAACCTCCTAAAGTGAGGATCAACATTTTTTTTGGTTGAGCCATAAAGGCAAGCAGGCACACCAACACACGAGCACAGAAAAAGCTAGCGAAGAAGACAAATGGAAGAGGGGCGAAGAAAAGGCAAATCTTTTCGAAAATCATTTTAGAAGTGGTGGAGAGGAAAATGAGACGTGAATGGAGAATAATGTAATGCAAGAGATGAGAGTTTATGATGGATACTTTGTATGTCTTGACTTGACGTAGATCTCCCCAGCAACGGCGCCATAAATTCTTCCTGCTACTTCTTGAGCTTGCGTTGGTTTTTCCCTTGAAGAGGAAAGGGTGATGCAGCAAAGTAGAGAGAAGTATTTCCCCCAGTTTGAGAACCAAGGTATCAATCCAGTAGGAGACAACACATAAATCACCGAATACCTGCACAAACAATCAAGCAAACTTGCACCCAACGCGATAAAGGGGTTGTCAATCCCTTCACGGTTACTTGCAAAAGTGAGATCTGATAGAGATAGATAAACGATAAAGTAAATGTTTTTGGTATTTTTGGTTTATAGACCGGAAAGTAAAATATTGCAAGAATAGTAGATCGAAAACTAATATTGTAGATCAGAGACTTGTATGACGGAAAATAGACCCGGGGGACATAGGTTTCACTAGAGGCTTCTCTCAAGATAGCAAATAATACGGTGGGTGAACAAATTACTGCCGAGCAATTGATATAAAATCGCAAAGTTATGACGATATCTAAGGCAATACTCATTAATATAGGCATTACGTCTGTGTCAAGTAGACAAAAATGATTCTACATCTACTACTATTACTCCACACATCGACCGCTATCCAGCATGCATCTAGAGTATTAAGTTCATAAAGAACAGAGTAATGCATTAAGTAAGATGCATGATGTAGAGGAATAAACTCAAGCAATATGATGAAAACCCCATCTTTTTATCCTCGATGGCAACAATACAATACGTGTCTTGCTGCCCCTACTGTTAGTGGGAAAGGACACTGCAAGATTGAACCCAAAGCTAAGCACTTCTCCCATTGCAAGAAAAACAAATCTAGTTGGCCAAACCAAACCGATAATTTGAAGAGACTTGCAAAGATATCAAATCATGCATATAAGAATTCAGAGAAGGTTCATATAATATTCATAGATAAGTTGATCATAAATCCACAATTCATCAGATCTCGGCAAACACACCACAAAAAAGTATTACATCGAATAGATCTCCAAGAACATCGAGGAGAACATGGTATTGAGAATCAAAGAGAGAGAAGAAGCCATCTAGCTACTAGCTATCACTACAAAAAAAATACACTTTCGTGATGATACGTGTTTGTCACAGTAGGTCGCGTTTTTTTGTCATGTATGTACATCCATGACGATTTTATGACAGAATCAAGATAGTCATACATGTGCTGTCATACAAGTGTTCCATGACATTACCAAAATTATCATCACGAAAGTGTCCACTTCCATGACGATAAATCGCGCGTCATAGAAGTGCTTTCGTCAAGGGTGACCGACACGTGGCATCCACGCTAACAGAATGCCATTAAGCTATCGGGTTCGGTTTTGGATCCGATAACCCATTAACAGCCCCGACCAATGGGGATTTTCCATGTGTAAAATCATCATTGGCTGGAGGAAACACGTGTCGGCTCATCGTTGGAACAGATGTCATCCACTCATTGGACAGAAGGCGCCTATGATACGTCGACACGTGGCACGGCCCAACAGAGGCCCATTCCTGTGAAAAGGCCGTCCCGTTTAACTTGGTCAAAAGGTGGCGGGCCGGTCAACTGAAAGCCTCTTAACGGCCTGTTCGCATATAGCCCATTTACAGCCCGCTAACCCAAGGCCCGTTACGACCTATCTGAATTAGGCCCAGTAGCGTCATATGGGCAGTCCAATATGATTCCAGCCTGTTTTAACTTCCGGCCCATGTATGGCCCATGACGTCTTTCGGCCCATATGAGGCCCTTTGTAACTCTTGGCCCATTACCGGCCCGTGGTGAAACTAGCCTGTAATAAACAGTGTATCACTTTATACCCATTAACGGCCCATTATTCCATTGGGCCATTTCCATCCCATGATATATTTCGGCCTTCTTAGGGCCCATTTATTCTTGGGCTCATTTCCAGCATTCGGTTACTTACGGCTCGTTACTGTCATTTTCCGCTTGTGGGCCAAATTTAGCCCGTTGTAACAGTCGGCTTGTTTGTGGCCCGTTAATATGTTGGGCCATTTTCATAGCGTCATCAAATACGGCCTTTTAACGACGACCCGTTATGGTCGGCCCATGAACGGACGATACCAACTCTAGCCCGTTTACGACCATAATGCGGTCTGTTATTGGCCCATATTTGGCCAATCCATCCTACGACCCATATAAGGCCCATTGATGATACGGCCCGTAGAAGGCCCATTGTTTTTACGGCCCGTAGAAGGGCCATTGTTTCTACGGCCGGTAGGAGGCCCAGTGTCACTATGGTAAATATGTAGCCCATGGTTATTGTGGCCTAGTTTTAAAAAATAGGTTATTGCGGCCACTAGCAAACCGCGGAAAAAGAACTGCACTAACTACAAGCAAACAAATGAACAAGACAACTAGGAAATAAATAAGCAAGCAACTAACGCTAGGCTATCACGACTGTTACACATATTACATCCACTGGGCATCAAAGTTCGCCACCAGTGCAAATATAGGGAACAAAGCAGCATATCATATACACTGGTTGTCAAAGTTGGCGACCAGCGCAAATAAACACCGCAGCAAAACAAATCCAGAACTGAAACCACTTCAGAAGATCTCAAGGAACAATATCCTGGGTACCCATAATGCTGGCAAGATGCTTAGCAAGCTTATTAACTTTCTTTTGTTTGGCGCTTAAATCCTCCAGCGCTTGCTATTGAACCAAGAAGTATGCATCTGAATTCTGCAGGGACTTCCTCAGTCCTTCAGCTTCCTGTCGTAGCACATCTGATTGATGTCTTTCAACTTGAAATTGAGACTCAAGAAGACGAACCGATTCAGGCAGCGAGTTCAAAGAGCTTGTGCCAGCAATAGTGGCCAGTAACTCGAACACTACATCAAGACAGGATGAGGGAGTCCCGGATTAGGGGGTGTCCGGATAGCCGGACTACCATCATCGGCAGAACTATCATCGGCCGGACTATCATCATCATCGACCGGACTCCAAGACTATGAAGATACAAGATTGAAGACTTCGTCCCGTGTCCGGATGGGACTTTCCTTGGCGTGGAAGGCAAGCTTGGCGATACGGATACATAGACCTCCTACTATTGTAACCGACTCTATGTAACCCTAGCCCTCTCCGGTGTCTATATAAACCGGATGGCTCTAGTCCGTAGGACCCAACAACAACCATTACAATCATACCATAGACTAGCTTCTAGGGTTTAGCCTCCTTGATCTCGTGGTAGATCCACTCTTGTAAACATCCACAATATCAATATCAATCAAGCAGGACGTAGGGTTTTACCTCCATCAAGAGGGCCCGAACCTGGGTAAAACATCGTGTCCCTTGTCTCCTATTACCATCCGCCTAGACGCACAGTTCGGGACCCCCTACCCGAGATCCGCCGGTTTTGACACCGACATTGGTGCTTTCATTGAGAGTTCCTCTGTGTTGTCACCGATAGGCTTGATGGCCTCTTCAATCAACAACGATGCAGTCCTGGGTGAGACTTTTCTCGCCGGACAGATCTTCGTATTCGGCGGCTTCGCACTGCGGGCCAACTCACTTGGCCATCTGGAGCAGATCAAAAGCTATGCCCCTGGCCGTCAGGTCAGGTTTGGAAGCCTAAACTTCACGGCCAATATCCGCGGGGACTTGATCTTCGATGGATCTGAGCCACAGCCGAGCGTGCCATGCTGTCACGATGGGCACGACCTAACTCTGCCGCCGGACAGCACCTTGGAGGCCGCACAACAACCCGCTCCGACCATAGTCCGGAGCTGACCGCTCAGATCGAGGACGGATGGCTGGACACCGCCTTGGGAGCTGCAACTTCTACGGCGATGGAGCCGAACACTTACCTTTTCCCGCATAAAGCTCATGACTCCGAGGTGCCGGACTCTCTACCGGACTCCGAACCTCCTGCGCCCCTGCCAGTCGAATCCGACTGGGCGCCGATCATGGAATTCACCGCTGGGGACATCTTTCAGCACTCACCCTTCGGCGATATCTTAAATTCGTTGAAGCATCTCTCGCTATCCGGAGAGCCCTGGCCGAACTACGACCAGGATGGTTGGGACGCGGACGACGAAGAAATTCAGAGCCCACCCACCAGCCACTTCGTAGCCACCGTCGACGATCTAACCGATGTACTCGACTACGACTCCGAAGACATCGACGGTATGGACGACGACACCGGAGACCATCAAGAACCAGTGCCTACAGGACACTGGAAGACCACCTCGTCATACGACATATATATGGTGGACACCCCAAAAGATGGGGACAGCGAAGAAGCAACGGAGGCCGATTCCTTAAAGAAACAGCCCAAGCGTTGACATCAGCGGCGCCGCTCTAAATCCCGCCACAGCAAGAATAGAGATTCCGGCACAGGAGACAATAGCACCCCAGAAAGTACCGAAGACAACCCCCTCCAGCACGATCCAGCGCAGGAGGAGGCAGAAGCAAGCCCTCACGAGAGGGCGGCAGACGAAGAGGTCAAGAATGATAATTACTTACCTCCCTCCGGAGATGAGGCAAGCCTCGACGATGATGAATTCGTCGTGCCTGAGGATCCCGTCGAACAAGAGCGTTTCTGACGCAGGCTAATGGCCACGGCAAACAGCCTACAGAAAAAGCAGCAACAGCTTCAAGCTGATCAAGACCTACTGGCCGACAGATGGACCGAGGTCCTCGCGGTCGAAGAGTATGAACTCGAACGCCCCTCCAAAATTTACCCAAAACGCAAGTTGCTCCCCCGACTAGAGGAGGAAGCGTACAAACCTGCATCACCAGTGCACAATACGGCAGACCGACCACCTCGTGGCCGCGACAGAGAGGCGTGCAAGCCCTCCACCAAAACCGTACCCCGGCACCGCTCAAAAAGCATGAAGCCACGGGGGAACGCGCCGGACTTGTGGGATGTATTGGAGGACAAGGCAAGACAATCCAGATCTATCTATGGATCATGTGGGCGCCCCAAGACCCACGACGAATACCGTTGCGCCGGATACAACTACTCCGGCCGGGCCGAACACAGCAGACAACGCTCTCTCGAGCTACGTCGCGATATTGCTCAATACAGACGCGCCGCGCATCCACTATGCTTCTCTGACGAAGTAATGGATCATCAAATCCCTGAAGGGTTTAAACCCGTTAATATCGAATCCTACGATGGCACAACAGACCCCGCGGTTTGGATTGAGGATTATCTCCTCCATATACATATGGCCTGCGGCGACGATCTTCACGCCATCAAATATCTCCCGCTCAAGCTTAAAGGACCAGCTCGGCATTGGCTTAACAGCCTGCCCGCAGAGTCAATTGGATGCTGGGAAGACCTGGAAGCCGCATTCCTCAACAACTTCCAGGGCACGTATGTGCGACCACCGGACGCAGATGACCTAAGCCACATAATCTAGCAGCCAGACGAATCGGCCAGGCAATTCTGGACACGGTTCTTAACAAAGAAAAATCAAATCGTCGACTGTCCGGATGCAGAGGCCTCGCTGCCTTCAAACATAACATCCGCGACGAGTGGCTGGCCCGGCACCTAGGACAGGAAAAGCCGAAATCCATGGCAGCCCTCACATCACTCATAACCCGCTTCTGTGCGGGAGAGGATAGCTGGCCAGCTCGCAGCAACAACCTCAGCAAAAACGCTGGTAGTCCGGATACCAAGGACCGCAATGGCAGGTCGCGTCGAAGCAAAAACAAACGCCGCATTAACGGTGACAGCAATGAGGATACGGCAGTCAATGCCGGATTCCGAGGCTCCAAGCCCGGTCAACGGAAGAAGCCATTCAAAAGAACTACTCCGGGCCCGTCCAATTTGGACCGAATACTCGACCGCTCCTGTCAAATACATGGAACCCCCGAAAAGCCAGCTAACCACACCAACTAAGATTGTTGGGTATTCAAGCAGGCAGGCAAATTACTCGCCGAAAACAATGACAAGGGGCTACACAGGAAGAGACCCGGCCGCCGAACAACAGAGGACAAAAGGGATTCCCCCCTCAAGTTCGGACGGTAAACATGATATACGCAACGCATATACCCAAGAGGGAGCGGAAGCGTGCACTAAGGGACGTATACGCGATGGAGCCAGTCGCCCCAAAATTCAACCCATGGTCCTCCTGCCCGATCACTTTCGATCGAAGAGACCATCCGACCAGTATCCGCCATGGTGGATTCGCCGCATTGGTTTTAGACCCAATCGTCGATGGATTTCACCTCACGAGAGTCCTGATGGACGGAGGCAGTAGCCTGAACCTACTTTATCAGGATACAGTGCAAAAGATGGGCATAGACCCTTCAAGGATTAAACCTACAAAGACAACCTTCAAAGGCGTCATACCAGGTGTCGAGGCCAGTTGTACAGGCTCAGTTACACTGGTCTTCGGATCCCCGGATAATTTCCGAAGCGAGGAGTTAATCTTCAACATAGTCCCATTCCGCAGCGGCTATCACGCTCTGCTCGGACGAACCGCATTCGCAAAATTCAACGCGGTGCCGCATTATGCATACCTTAAGCTCAAGATGCCAGGCCCTCGTGGAGTCATCACGATCAATGGAAACACGGAACGCTCCCTCCGAACGGAGGAACACACAGCGGCTCTCGCGGCAGAAGTACAGAGCAGCCTTTTAAGGCAATTTTCGAGTCCGGCCGTTAAACAACCGGACACGGCCAAACGCGCCCGGAGCAACATCAACCAAGACCACCTGGCACGTTCCGAGCACGCGTAGCAATGCGGCCTCAACCCCAGCCCTCGCACAATTGTAAGACAAACTCTCCGCGTACATAATTACGCCCTGGAGATACCATGGGCATAGGGGGAGAGGCACAACCACAACTGACCCAGAGTGCGGTTCGACCACACCAGGGGCTCCCAAGTGTGTCGCTCTTTTTATCTTTTATTTCTCTCTTTTTTATACAGAACCCTGTCCGGCGGCGAACCTGCCGAACTCATGATGCAACAGCCAGGGAGGGACAAAGGCTGCGACGAACACTCAGGTGGTCTCCATTACGAGCATTAAATTTGTTAAATACACCATTCGGCGGCCTACCCCGGAGGGAGACACCTTTAATTCGTCCAATCCCTTGCTTTCCGCACTATTTGTATCATTCCGCGCTCATAGCAAATCTTCTCGAATAAAATGCAGCACTTTTTGCCCATAATTGCATTACCTTATGTTCATTTACGACATGTTGCATCCGTACACTTTGGTACGGCCAAATACACCAGGGGCTTATGTTCTCCGCATTATGGTGTGATAAAGTCCGCACACTTTCACAAGTGCGACACCCCGAACTTATAGCATTATATGAATCGGCTCCGAATCATGTCTTGGGTCAATAGTTGGGTTTGCCCGGCTACCATGTTTGGCACCTTACGTTCCGTTCTATCGGCTAAGGTAGCACTAGGAGAACCACTGCGATTGCGCCCCGGTTGAGCCGGGTTAACGCCTCAGTGGAGAAAGCTAAAACTGACCGTCATGATAAGGCGAGAGACTGGTCGCTGTTCGAGAGGTCTTTTCGGGTCCTTAAAGACCTACGCTGCTTCGAGCGAAGTACCGGATAATGTCCTACGAAGGCGTGGATAGCCCACAAATTCGGTCTTCCGAATACTAGGGGCTTTGCCAAATTTAAAATTATAGAATTCTATGGCTAAGTGAGAGTGTTCAAGCACTATAAGTCCGGTTGCCTTGTTCGTTGTGTTGAGCGCCTCCCTAGATGGACCCAAAAATGGGAACAAGAGTGCTCAAGTTTATCCCGAACACCCCAGCACTCGTGGCATGGGGGCTGAAGCCGACGACTTGCCATCTCTCAGATTTAATAAACGGCCGCACAGAAGGTAATATTTTAAATTAACAAGCATTGCTTAGCTCATATGAACAAAGTTTTCAGCGCACAGGATAACACATTGCGAATTTACTCAATAATTACATCCCTGGGGCACTCATCCGCAATCTTGCGGGCACCCTTCGGGACAGTCTTATAGTACATCTCGGGCGTACGATATTCCTTGCCCGCTGGTGGCGCGTCAGTGATTAGCTTCTCCGCATCCAGCTTGCCCCAATGCACCTTTGCGCGGGCAAGGGCCCGACGAGCACCTTCAATACAGGCGGAGCGCTTGATAACCTCCACCCAGGGGCACGCATCCACCAACCGTCGCACGAGGCCGAAGTAGCTCCCAGGCATGGCCTCTCCAGGCCACAGCCGGACTATGAGGCCCTTCATGGCCTGCTCGGCCACCTTGTGGAGCTCGACCAGCTGCTTCAGCTGGTCGCTAGGGGGCACCGGATGGCCGGCCTCAGCATACTGAGACCAGAAGACCTTCTCCGTTGAGCTCCCCTCCTCGGCTCGGTAGAATGCGGCGGCATCAGACACGCTGCGAGGCAGATCTGCAAACGCCCCTGGGGAGCTCCGAATTCGGGTAAGTAACACGTAATTTACATTCACATGCTTGCTCTGCATGAAAAATGCCTTACCCGCCGCTATCTTCCTCACCAACTCAATCTCCTGAAGGGACTTATGGGCATCGGCCTTGGCAGTTTTGGCACTTTCGAGAGCCAAGGCAAGCTCGGACTCTCGAGTCTTTGAGTCACGCTCCAAAATCTCATTCTTTTCCATGAGAGCCTGGAGCTCTTGCCGAACCACCGCCACCCGCGCCTCCTGCTTTTCTAGCTCTGCCTGTTCCGCGGCCGGATTGCGTTCGGCCGCGGACACGGCCTCCTTCAGGGTCGCCACCTCGTTCGTGGCCCCTGCAGTACCCATGTTATCCTTGTTATTTTTTTTATTTTTTTGCTGCAACCTAAATACTTTTCTGTAAGGTACAAGTTCAAAGAGGTGTTACTCACCTTCTTTGTCCTGGAGATGCTTCTTGGCGCGGCCGAGCTCTTGCTCGGACCGCTCGAGCTCCTGCTTCAAAGCACCGACCTCCGCAGTCAGTGCGGCAGAGGTCAGCAGCGCAGCCTGCAACCCATATTAACATAATTTTTTAGCAACCCTGCGTATATCTTCTTTTTTTCAGATCCTCAGTCTGGCTTTTCTTTCCAAACACCGAACCGAGCATCAGGGGCTACTGTCTATGCGGTATTACATTGCATATTTTTAACTTCTTACCTCAAAGCCTGATTGTCACGCCCAATATGCGACCATATCCAAAAGGAACTCGAAGGTCCCACCAAGGATAGACCCGCATATTGAAACGCTTTTGCAAGGTGGATATCATTACATCAACATTACATAACAGATGGGGATACATACATAAGGCATACAATGCCACTCGAATACAACATCACAATACATCAGAGCATCATCCGACTACGGATGAATCACAAATAGAAACTCAAACGACATCCACCCTGCTAGCCCAGGCTGCCGACCTGGAACCTATCCCCTGATCGAAGAAGCAGAAGAAGAACTCAACGCAAGCAAACATCGCTCTCGCGTCATGATCATCGCATGAACCTGTACCTGCAACTGTTGTTGTAGTAATCTGTGAGCCACGAGGACTCAGCAATCCCATTATCATGGGTATCAATACTAGCAAAGCTTAATGGGAAAGGAAGGGGTAAAGTGGTGAGGTTGCAGCAGCGACTAAGCATATATGGTGGCTAACATACGCAAATAAGAGCGAGAAGAGAGCAAAAGGAATGGTCATGAAGCTAGCAATGATCAAGAAGTGATCCTGAACTCCTACTTACGTCAAACATAACCCAGAAACCGTGTTCACTTCCCGGACTCCGCCGAGAAGAGACCATCACGTCTACACACTCGGTTGATGCATTTTAATTCGGATCTGGTGTTAAGTTATCTACAACCGGACATTAACAAATTCCCATCTGCCTATAACCGCAGGCACGGCTTTCGAAAGATTATACCCTGCAGGGGTGTCCCAACTTAGCCCATGACAAGCTCTCGCGATCAACGAAGGAATAGACCTTCTCCCAGGAAGACCCGATCAGACTCGGAATCCCGGTTTACAAGACATTTCGACAATGGTAAAACAAAACCAGCAAAGCCGCCCGGATGTGCCGACAAATCCCGATAGGAGCTGCACATATCTTGTTCTCAGGGCACACCGGATTGTCCAAACTTCCGGTAGGCCAGCCCAGAGTTGCCCCTGGTGGACACCGGCGGTTGACAGGTTGGACCAACACTCACGACGAGCACTGGCCCGGGGGATAATAATATAATGATGACCCTCGGGTTGGCCGACCCAAGGGAAAGGGATAGGTGGTGGTGAGGCAAATGGTAAAACCAAGGTTGAGCCTTGCTGGAGGAGTTTTATTCAAAGCGAACTATCAAGGGGGTCCCATAAATCACCCGACCGCGTAAGGAACGCAAAATCCGGGAACATAACACCGGTATGACGGAAACTAGGGCGGCAAGAGTGGAACAAAACACTAGGCAAAAAGGCCAAGCCTTCCACCCTTTACCAAATATATAGCTGCATTAATAATATATGAGATAATGTGATATCCCAACCAAAATCCTGTTCACCATGGGGCGATCTTCAACTCCACCTGCAACTAGCAACGCTATAAGAGGGGCTGAGCAAAAGCGGTAACATAGCCAAACAATGGTTTGCATAGGAAATGTGTCAAAGGTTAGAGGTTCATGGCAATTTGGGATGGCTCGAATAAACAGGTGATAGGTAACGCAACATAGCGATAGAACGAAGCAACTAGCATAGCAATGATAGTAGTGAGATCCAGGGTAGCGGTCATCTTGCCTGAAATTCCGCAAGGAAGAAGAACGAGTCCATGAAGAAGATGAAGCCACGAAGACGAAATAAGCGTAGACGAACGAATCCTCACGATCGCAACGAAAAGGGAACTATCGAAAAGAAGCACACAACATAGTAAACACACCACACATGAACACGGCATGATGCACAATAAGCATGATGCATGACAAAACTACATGAAGCTACTCATGGCAAGGGATGATGCAAACAAGAGCAACACATCAAGGCAAGTTTAAATGAGGCCGTGAACAACATATAACAATTCCGGTAAGTCCTCATATGCGTATTTCGAAATTGGTCCAGATCTGAACAAACCTTATGTTCAAGTTGTTAAACAGCAAGTTAAAATACACAACGATGATCTACACGAGATTCTAGTCAAGTTACATATAAAGTTCATTAGATTCGGAGCTACGGCCTAGAAGATATGAGCAAAACAAGTTAAACATGGCATTGATGCAAAATGCACTCAAACATCAAGAAAACACCTCCAAACAAGGATGCAACATGATAATATGAAACTACATGCAATTCTAAGCAAGTTTCATATAGAGCACTCTCAAAACGGAGCAACGGTTCAACACACACACACTATACAAGTTTAAAGGACAAGCTGTCCAAAACAACAACTAGGCATATTGCAAGCATCAAAACAACATGCTACAGCACCCCAACATAATAACAAAAGGCATGGACATGATGTACAGGTAAAGCACAACAAAACATGAACACTGAGCTATCTCCAGAAATCACTAGAACATGCTCAAACACACATGGTAAGATTGCAAGTTATAACAATTTCAGACTTTGCAGAAAATAACATCACGATGCAATGTTTAGAGCTATCAAACAACATGTTAAAGGAACTTATAATGGCAAAACAATACATGGAATGAATCTACTCAAAGCATAGATCAAAAGTCCTTACTGACCATAAGCCAAAAAGGATTAGAAAATATGATGGCACCCACGTAAACATAGCAAGTTATTATACAGATTCAAACATGGCAGAAACATAATTATGAAGGCATGTATATGAGCTTGTGCAACTCACTACGGAGCAATACATGGCATGGCAAGGCAACCAACAGTAAGAAGGCATGTTTGTGAAACTAAGCATGACAATAGCAAGCTCATAGGATGCATGGATCACTAGCAAAACACATGGGAACAAGTGAACTTAATGTTAACAGGCTGACAGCAACATTATGAATCAACTTTGGAGCAAGATATGAACAAGGTACAACAAGCTATAAATGCTACCAGGGGCATGTTTGGATAGAGCATGATATGTAGATCAAAACATGTTTATAGAATATCTCCCGATTATGCATAGAATGATTAGTAGCAACATGTTTATATAGCATCGTGAAATAACAGAATTCAGCCTAGCAAAACAGTAACATCATGATCACTACTTAACAAGCTCGATTCACTCACCACAAGTCATTGCATGATAAGTTAAGCATAGCATCATCAAGAAGACATGTTTATGTAACCAACCAAGGCAAGAACAAGTCCATAGCATGCAAAGATCAACTATAGCAACCTCGGCCAAATTGAATAACATGTAAACAATCTGCCAGGAAACATTTTGAAGCAAAAGTAGAGCACTCAAATGACATGCTAGACTACTCCATAATTACAACAAAGGGCATGAATGGATACAGCATAACCACATGTTCAAAACACCCTTACTGAAGTATCTCATAATATGCATAGATCTCTCTGTAGGATCACGTTTACATGGCATCAAAATAACAGCAGAACAGGGACTAAAATCAGCAACATCACGATGCCTAGTTTGCTTGCTTGTGCTAGTCACCACATTGATCACAAAAATACACGGTAAGCACCTCTGTAAAGAAGACATGGCATAGTTCAAAACACATGTAGACATCAACCTCATAGGATGCACAAATCAATCATGGCAAAAATGACAAATGAGCTCGTTCTGATAACAGACAGCAGAAAACATCATGAAATACTCTTACAACGATGATTCAGGCATCAAGATGACTTCAAATGAAAATTATGCAATGGAATGAAATGATGTACTCGTTGAGGCGAACAATTTGACATATTACACGCACGAAACGGAGCTACAGATGCAGAGATACGGCAGGTCAAACATGGCATAAAAATTACTGAAAACAGGGACTTAGTGGATTTTGGAGGGGGGGAAGTCAACCTCTCGTGGGATCAGATCTGGCGCGCCTACCGAGGACGGCCGGGGTCACCGGAGCAGAGGACGGGGAGGCGGCCGACGGGGCGGAGAGGAGCTGGGAAAGGGGCCGGAGGAGTTGCCGGAGCGCGGGGGAGCCGGATCCGGTCACTCCTCGACCGGATCTGGACGGAGGCGGCAGGGAGCAGGGCCGG
>NC_041383.1:459801029-459808196 GCF_002162155.2 Triticum dicoccoides
GAGGCCCGGCGAGGCAGGCGCGGGCCGGCGGCACACAGAACGGGCTCGGGGCGGGCTCCCCGTGGGCTCTGCGGGCCGCGGCGGAGGGAGAGACAGGGCGGACAGGTGGCGGCGCGCGATTCGCCGGGAACGGCGGCTGGACGTGTCCGGTCCGGTCCGGACATGTCCGGCGCGGCGCGGAGGGAAAATTCGGGGTTTGGGGGAAAATAGATCCGAAAATGGAGAGGGGGAGATGTTTTTATAGGTGGAGGGAGCTAGGAGAGTCCAAATGAGGAGCGGTTTTCGCCCACACGATCGTGATCGAACGACCGAGAGCATGGAGGGGAGTTAGCTGGGTTTTGGGCCACTTTGGAAGGGGTGTTGGGCTGCAAAGAGAAAGGGGCTTTACGGTTACCCGGTTAACCGTTGGAGTACCAAACGACCTCCAAATGGCACGAAACTTGACAGGCGGTCTACCGGTGATATACCGAGGCCACTTGGCAAGCCTCGGGCCATTCCGAGAAAGTTTAACACCCACTCATAATGAGAGACGAAAGGGGAACGCCGGAGGACATAGGAGCGCCGGATTGCAAAACGGACAACGGGGAAAAGGCTCGGATGCATGAGATGAACACAAATGCAAAATGAAATGCACATGATGACATGATGAAATGCAACACGCAAGCAAATGACATGGCAACAACGACGAATAACTGGCAGACACCTGGCGCATCGGAACCGGGGCGTTACAACACTCCTCCACTAACAAGAGATCTCGTCCCGAGATCTTAGGACCGAGATGGAAGAGAAAAAGGAAGAGATGAACCAAGAACTCAAGAGAAGAAGAAAAGAATTGAGAGCACTCAAGAAGAAGATAGGAACGACGAGAATGACGAGAATCGAACGCTCACTGAATCGGATAGACTATGAAACAACTCGTTCTAACCGGAGTGGTTAGAATGAGAAAGGAAACGAATAAGACTGAAAGGATTTAGGCAGCACTCCGGTTATAACATGGAGGAATAGAACAAGAACTTCACAAGATGGGATGGCACTTGACGACATAGGCAACACAATACCTCCGGAAGCATTGAAAGAATTGAATGAAAAGAACTTAGAAGGAATGATTGAATGGAGTTGTTGAGAAAATCAACAACGAATGAATAAGCTTGTTGTGGACTTATGGGTAACATCTCAAAATTATGAGGTGATAACCAACCGCAAACGAAAAAGATAGAATAGCTGAGAGGAACGAAGGAATGCAAAACTCCACTTCAAAAGAATACGGAGAATTACTTGCACATCGCGATGCGAGAAGAAAAGATACTTGAACTCCAGCAACAAGAATCTTGGTGAACACTTGAGAGAATGAATTAAATCATGAAGAACCACCATGAAGAACTCCAGTAACAAAAGAAGATGAGATAGGAATGAAGGATGAAAAGAATAAGACGAGCCTTGCGATGATTTAGATGGAGGTTCCGACGAAATGACCGAGGAAAATTGAATTCTGGAAAAGAAAAGATGAGAAACACTTGGAACTAGAATTTATTCATCAAGAACAAACTCCGAAGGAAAGGATTACTCACTTGGATGAAATAAGAATAAGATTTATTGTACGCTTATCCTTCATCAAATTAATTTGATGACAAGCAATGGATTTTGCATACTACTTATTCTTCTTGAAAAGGATTGAGGGGGTATATGACGCAAAACTTGAGAAAGGTCTTCATGAACCACCGGTAGGATTGAAAAGAACGAATGAGTTAAAAGATAATCAAGGAAAAGAATCTTGAACGAACCACCGTTAGAATTCGAAATAACTGATGAATGAGACTTAATCACCGGGAAGAATTAGAAGAATTAGATGCAAAAGAATGGGAAGAACTCGAACTGATAAAGAACATTTGAACGAAGCACCGGGATAATTGGATAACAATAACTGAAATGTGAAGACAACAAATTCTTCTGGAATGATGGCCTCCGAAAAACAACTCCTGACAAACTCCGGATGGGTAAGAAAAGAATATCTGACAAACTGAAATAATTCGAGAGGATGATATGAAGCTAGAACCACAAATCTTCGAGAGAACAGACAAGATTTAGAGGAAAAACTCTTCTTCGATCTTCGAAGCTGAGAAAGACGACGAGAAACACCACCAAAATTACTGAGATACTCCGGGAGAATGAAAAGCAGAGAGGTTGAGCCAACAATAAAAATGATTTGAAATCGATCTTGGAAATGGCATGTGACTGATGGAATCCATTCTTACGTCACACTTGAAAAGAATTGAGAATAACTCCGGGGGAATTAAAAGAGTCAGGTAAGATCCTGGGAAAAGACCTGTGGGTTAGGGCCCACTAACAGAAAACACCATTGAAAAGGATTATTGAACAGATAGATGATGCACCAGAACAATTGAAATATTTGAATGAGGTGACAACCTCGAATTAATTGGAACACAGACGAATCTCCTGAGATGACTTGAACACTCCGGAAGGATAAACTGGTGAGAGGCGAACGAGCAAGGAGAACACTTGATCTGAGGGAAAGAATATAATCACTACCGAAAATGGAATTGAATGCACCGGAGAAGAATAAGAGATGAAGAATGTCCAACAAAAGAGAATTCACCGGTCGAAATGATTGATGAAATACTGAAGAGGCTCCACACGACTGAAATAGGTGGTCAAGAGAGAGTCAAACTCCGGGAAAAGAAAGGGTGGGAGGGCGGTAAAACAAAGGCAACTAGAAGGGAGACCAACGAATATCTTGAAGAGAAAACACCGGTTGAAATAATTGAGGAAAGAAAACAAAGACTTCGCACGAGTAGGATGGATACTCAATTATGGACTCCGGTTCCAAGAAGAAAAAGGGAGGGCGGGTGGGAAAATAAGACAACTGAGGATTGAACTTGAAAAGATGAAGAGGCTCGAGTCAACTTGATGAGAAATGCACCGGATGAAAAGAGCTGAGGAACAACTACTAGAAAACCAACTGCGTGATCCTAAAGAAAGATTTGAAAGGGGAAGAGGAGTAATTCAAAACACCTACGTCAAGATTCCTTACCAGAGCGACGAAGGGGACTGAGGAGTAAAAAGAATTCCTACTCTCCGATATAACTAGACTCCGAAAACAGTTTATTCTAGACTCAACATCGGCCAAACTACACGATCAATCAAGGGGCCTCCTAGGGTCGGTCGAGGCTCTGATACCAACTTGTCACGCCCAATATGCGACCCTATCGAAAAGGAACTTGAAGGTCCCACCAAGGATAGACCCGCATATTGAAATGCTTTTGCAAGGTGGATATCATTACATCAACATTACATAACAGATGGGGATACATACATAAGGCATACAATGCCACTCGAATACAACATCACAATACATCAGAGCATCATCCGACTACGGATGAATCACAAACAGAAACTCAAACGACATCCACCCTGCTAGCCCAGGCTGCCGACCTGGAACCTATCCCCTGATCGAAGAAGCAGAAGAAGAACTCAATGCAAGCAAACATCGCTCTCGCGTCATGATCATCGCATGAACCTGTACCTGCAACTGTTTTTGTAGTAATCTGTGAGCCACGAGGACTCAGCAATCCCATTACCATGGGTATCAAGACTAGCAAAGCTTAATGGGAAAGGAAGAGGTAAAGTGGTGAGGTTGCAGCAGCGACTAAGCATATATGGTGGCTAACATACGCAAATAAGAGCGAGAAGAGAGCAAAAGGAACGGTTGTGAAGCTAGCAATGATCAAGAAGTGATCCTGAACTCCTACTTACGTCAAACATAACCCAGAAACCGTCCTCACTTCCCGGACTCCGCCGAGAAAAGACCATCACGGCTACACACTCGGTTGATGCATTTTAATTCGGATCTGGTGTCAAGTTATCTACAACCGGACATTAACAAATTCCCATCTGCCTATAACCGCAGGCACGGCTTTCGAAAGATTATACCCTGCAGGGGTGTCCCAACTTAGCCCATGACAAGCTCTCGCGATCAACGAAGGAATAGACCTTCTCCCAGGAAGACCCGATCAGACTCGGAATCCCGGTTTACAAGACATTTCGACAATGGTAAAACAAAACCAGCAAAGCCGCCCGGATGTGCCGACAAATCCCGATAGGAGCTGCACATATCTCGTTCTCAGGGCACACCGGATTGTCCAAACTTCCGGTAGGCCAGCCCAGAGTTGCCCCTGGTGGTCACCGGCGGTTGACAGGTTGGACCAACACTCACGACGAGCACTGGCCCGGGGGGGATAATAATATAAAGATGACCCTCGGGTTGTCCGACCCAAGAGAAAGGGATAGGTGGTGGTGAGGCAAATGGTAAAACCAAGGTTGGGCCTTGCTGGAGGAGTTTTATTCAAAGCGAACTATCAAGGGGGTCCCATAAATCACCCGACCGCGTAAGGAACGCAAAATCCGGGAACATAACACCGGTATGACGGAAACTAGGGCGGCAAGAGTGGAACAAAACACGAGGCAAAAAGGCCAAGCCTTCCACCCTTTACCAAATATATAGCTGCATTAATAATATATGAGATATTGTGATATCCCAACCAAAATCCTGTTCACCATGGGGCGATCTTCAACTTCACCTGCAACTAGCAATGCTATAAGAGGGGCTGAGCAAAATCGGTAACATAGCCAACCAATGGTTTGCATAGGAAAGGTGTCAAAGGTTAGAGGTTCATGGCAATTTGGGATGGCTCGAATAAACAGGTGATAGGTAACGCATCATAGCGATAGAACGAAGCAACTAGCATAGCAATGATAGTAGTGAGATCCAGGGTAGCGGTCATCTTGCCTGAAATCCCGCAAGGAAGAAGAACGAGTCCATGAAGAAGATGAAGCCACGAAGACGAACCAAGCGTAGACGAACGAATCCTCACGATCGCAACGAAAAGGGAACTATCGAAAAGAAGCACACAACATAGTAAACACACCACACATGAAAACGGCATGATGCACAATAAGCATGATGCATGACAAAACTACATGAAGCTACTCATGGTAAGGGAAGATGCAAACAAGAGCAACACATCAAGGCAAGTTTAAATGAGGCCGAGAACAACATATAACAATTCCGGTAAGTCCTCATATGCGTATTTCGAAATTGGTCCAGATCTGAACAGACCTTATGTTCAATTTGTTAAACATCAAGTTAAAATGCACAACGATGATCTACATGAGATTCTAGTCAAGTTACATATAAAGTTCATTAGATTCGAAGCTACGACCTAGAAGATATGAGCAAAACAAGTTAAACATGGCATTGATGCAAAATGCACTCAAACATCAAGCAAACACCTCCAAACAAGGATGCAACATGATAATATGAAAGTACATGCAATTCTAAGCAAGTTTCATATAGAGCACTCTCAAAACGGAGCAACGGTTCAACACACACACACTATACAAGTTTAAAGGACAAGCTGTCCAAAACAACAACTAGGCATATTGCAAGCATCAAAACAACATGCTACAGCACCCCAACATAATAACAAAAGGCATGGACATGATGTACAGGTAAAGCACAACAAAACATGAACACTGAGCTATCTCCAGAAATCACTAGAACATGCTCAAACACACATGGTAAGATTGCAAGTTATAACAATTTCAGACTTTGTAGAAAATAACATCACGATGCAATGTTTAGAGCTATCAAACAACATGTTACAGGAACTTATAATGGCAAAACAATACATGGCATGAATATACTCAAAGCATAGATCAAAAGTCCCTTACTAACCATAAGCCAAAAAGGATCAGAAAATATGATGACACCCACGTAAACATAGCAAGTTATTATACAGATTCAAACATGGCAGAAACATAATTATGAAGGCATGTAGATGAGCTTGTGCAACTCACTACAGAGCAATACATGGCATGGCAAGGCAACCAACAATAAGAAGGCATGTTTGTGAAGCTAATCATGGCAATAGCAAGCTCATAGGATGCATGGATCACTAGCAAAACACATGGGAACAAGTGAACTTAATGTTAACAGGCTGACGACAACATTATGAAGCAACTTTGGAGCAAGATATGAACAACGTACAACAAGCTATAAATGCTACCAGGGGCATGTAAGGATAGATCATGATATGTAGATCAAAACATGTTTATAGAACATCTCCCGATTATGCATAGAATGATTAGTAGCAACATGTTTATATAGCATCTTGAAATAACAGAATTCAGCCTAGCAAAACAGCAACATCATGAGCACTACTTAACAAGCTCGATTCACTCACCACAAGTCATTGCGTGACAAGGTAAGCATAGCATCATCAAGAAGACATGTTTATGTAACCAACCAAGGCAAGAACAAGTCCATAGCATGCAAGGATCAACTATAGCAACCTCGGCCAAATTGAATAACATGTAAACAATCTGCCAGGAAACATTTTGAAGCAAAAGTAGAGCACTCAAATGACATGCTAGACTACTCCATAATTATAACAAAGGTCATGAATGGATAGAGCATAACCACATGTTCAAAACACCCTTACTGAAGTATCTCATAATATGCACAGATCTCTCTGTAGCATCACGTTTACATGGCATCAAAATAACAGCAGAACAGGGACTAAAATCAGCAACATCACGATGCCTAGTTTGCATGCTTGTGCTAGTCACCACATTGATCACAAAAATACATGGTAAGCACCTCTGTAAAGAAGACATGGCATAGTTCAAAACACATGTAGACATCAACCTCATAGGATGCACACATCAATCATGGCAAAAATGACAAATGAGCTCGTTCTGATAACAGACAGCAGAAAACATCATGAAACACTCTTACAACGATGATTCAGGCATCAATATGACCTCAAATGAAAATGATGCAATGGAATGAAATGATGTACACGTTGAGGCGAACAATTTGACATATTACACGCACGAAACGGAGCTATGGATGCAGAGATACGGCAGGTCAAACATGGCATAAAAATTACTGAAAACTGGGACCCAGTGGATTTTGGAGGGGGGGGGGGAAAGTCAACCTCTCGTGGTATCAGATCTGGCGTGCCTACCGAGGATGGCCGGGGTCGCCGGAGCAGAGGACGGGGAGGCGGCCGGCCGGGCAGAGAGGAGCTGGGAAAGGGGCCGGAGGAGTCGCCGGAGCGCGGGGGAGCCGGATCCGGTCGCTCCTCG
>NC_041383.1:459808873-459851109 GCF_002162155.2 Triticum dicoccoides
GTGTCCGGTCCGGTCCGGACATGTCCGGCGTGGCGCGGAGGGAAAATTAGGGTTTCGGGGGAAAATAGATCCGAAAATGGAGAGGGGGAGACGTTTTTATAGGTGGAGGGAGCTAGGAGAGTCCAAGTGAGGAGCGGTTTTCGCCCACACGATCGTGATCGAACGACCGAGAGCATGGAGGGGAGTTAGCTGGGTTTTGGGCCACTTTGGAAGGGGTGTTGGGCTGCAAAGAGAGAGGGGCTTTACGGTTACCCGGTTAACCGTTGGAGTACCAAACGACCTCCAAATGGCACGAAACTTGACAGGCGGTCTACCGGTGATATACCGAGGCCACTTGGCAAGCCTCGGGCCATTCCGAGAAAGTTTAACACCCACTCACAACGAGAGACGAAAGGGGAACGCCGGAGGACATAGGAGCACCGGATTGCAAAACAGACAACGGGGAAAAGGCTCGGATGCATGAGACGAACACGAATGCAAAATGAAATGCACATGATGACATGATGAAATGCAACACACAAGCAAATGACATGGCAACAACGACGAATAACTGGCAGACACCTGGCGCATTGGAACCGGGGCGTTACACTGATAGAAGGCTATTGCAGGCCTCGGTCAGCCCGCTCTTGGCAAGCTGTACCTTTTGAATCACCGCACTCATAATAGTGCGGTGTTCTTCCTCGATGGAAGCGCTCTGCAGCGCCTCCAACAAATTGTCCGGCGCCTCCGGTTGGACGGAAGCTGCCGGCGTCACGGTCTTGCCCTTCGTGTGAAGGGGCCGCCGGCCGGACTCCGGAACCACTGCGGGTTCTGATGTGGAGTCCGGCGCAAAGTCTGGGAGGCCGCCTTGTGGCGCCTCCGAAGCCTCCCCCTGATGGGTCCCTTCTTGGGATCCCACCTCGGCGTCCTCGGTGTCACGAGGGGTAGAGGCGGTCGGAATGGAGTCTACATCCGACGGAGCCAACGACCCGCTTGATGAAGCGGGGAGATCATCATTGGCCGGACTACAGGCAGCATGCGGCATCAGAATGACACTATGTGACGCAGAAAAAGAAATTATAAATCATTCAGGAATCCGGATACTTACGATCTCGCCGCAGGCCTGGCCCTTGAAGGCCATTCTTCCTCGCCAACGTTGATGTTGGCGGAGCTGTCCGGGGGAATAGTCCTTCCCCTCTTGGACCCTTCGGCCTCCCTTGTTGGGGAAGCCTTCCTCTTCCTCTCTTCCTCCTCTGGGAGAGAGTCCTCTTTCTCCTCCTCGTTTTCGGGGGAGGAGTCCGCCCCGAAGTCGTCGGACACCTGAAAACGGGAACTCTTTCGAGCACCCGTGGCCTCCTTCTTGGCCTTCTTCTCTGGCACCACGTGCGGTGCCGGAACCAGCAGCCTCGTTAGATGGGCGTCTACTGGGTTTTCTGGCATAGGAGCCGGGCAGATAATCTGCTCCGCCTGCCTCATCCAGTCCTGTCAAAGGAAAAGGGGGAATTAAAACCCGCATAGAGTCAAACTATGAAAAGCAAGTGTCCCGTAAAGGGGTAGAATCACTTACCTCGTCGGCTTGATGCTGCGAGTGAAATCCGCGATCTTTAGTCGCGGATGCGGGGGCTTCGGCGCCCTTAAACAGCACCCTCCAGGAGCCTTCGTACGTCGTGTCGAAGAGCCCGCTCAGCGCCTGGTGCTGTTCCGGATTGAACTCCCACATATTGAATGCCCGCTCCTGGCATGGGAGAATCCGGCGGACGAGCATGACTTGGACCACGTTAACCAGCCTGAGCTTCTTCACCAGCTTCTGGATACAGGCTTGGAGTCCCGTCGCCTCCTCCGAACTACCCCACAGCAAGCCCTTCTCTTTCCAGGAGGTAAGCTGCGTGGGGATACCAGATCTGAACTCGGGGGCTGCCTCCCACGTAGGGTCGCGCGGCTCGGTGATATAGAACCACCCCGATTGCCACCCCTTGATGGATTCCACGAAGGCCCCTTCGAACCAAAGGACATTGGGCATCTTGCCCAACACGGCGCCTCCGCACTCCGCTTGAGTGCCCTTCACTACCTTCGGCTTGACATTGAAGGTCTTGAGCCACAAGCCGAAGTGGGGCTGGATGCAGAGGAAGGCCTCGCACACGACGATAATTGCCGAGATGTTGAGGATGAAGTTCGGCGCCAGATCATGGAAATCCAGGCCGTAGTAGAACATGAGCCCCCGGACAAAGGGGTGAAGTGGAAAGCCCAGTCCGCGAAGGAAGTGGGGGAGAAAAACGACCCTCTCATGGGGCCTAGGGGTGGGGATGAGCTGCCCCTCGTTGGGCAGCCGGTGCGCAATGTCGCCGGACAGGTAGCCGGCGCTGCGCAGTCTTTCGATGTGCTCCTCCGTAACGGAGGAGGTCATCCACTTGCCTCCCGCTCCAGACATGACTGGGGAAGGTTGAGATGAGATGTGCGGGCTTGGGCGCTGGAGCTCGAGTGCGCGGAGATGGATAAGCAAAGGAGGAAGAAGGCCTAGGTGAAAAGGTGAGTCCTTATCCCTTATATGGGCGGGCGAAGTCTACACGTCCCCCACCGGCCTGGTAAAACTCGCTTATCCCCCAAGCGTCACCATCAATGGCGCGATTGGGTTACCCACGTCCATATTGATGAGAATCCCGGATTAAGGGGGAACACGATCTCTGCTTCGACAAGACGTGGCAAGGAAACCGCTTCGCTAAATGCGCTGAGGTGGTAGAGTAAAAAATGATTCAAGTAATGGCTTGGTAGTGGCGTGACGTCATGCCGCGAAAAACGTCAGCAGATTGAACTTGTGTATATATTATTCTCTCTACGGTGGAATGTGGAATTTATTTTGCAGAGCCGGACACTATCCTGGTGTTCACAATCTTCTATCATTCGGAGGAGGAACCCGCCTTGCAATGCCAAGCAATATACGCGCCAGACTTATCGTCATTGAAGCCTGGTTCAGGGGCTACTGAGGGAGTCCCGGATTAGGGGGTGTCCGGATAGCCGGACTACCATCATCGGCCGAACTATCATTGGCCGGACTATCATCATCATCGACCGGACTCCAAGACTATGAAGATACAAGATTGAAGACTTCGTCCCGTGTCCAGATGGGACTTTCCTTGGCGTGGAAGGCAAACTTGGCGATACGGATACGTAGACCTCCTACTATTGTAACCGACTCTATGTAACCCTAGCCCTCTCCAGTGTCTATATAAACCGGCTGGCTCTAGTCCGTAGGACCCAACAACAACCATTACAATCATACCATAGGCTAGCTTCTAGGGTTTAGCCTCCTTAATCTCGTGGTAGATCCACTCTTGTAAAAATCCACAATATCAATATCAATCAAGTAGGACGTAGGGTTTTACCTCCATCAAGAGGGCCCGAACCTGGGTAAAACATCGTGTCCCTTGTCTCCTGTTTCCATCCGCCTAGACGCACAGTTCGGGACCCCCTACCCAAGATCCGCCGGTTTTGACACCGACACAGGACTTTTGGGTTCTCTCACTATCGTCAAGATAGTTTTTA
Organism: Triticum dicoccoides; assembly: GCF_002162155.2. NCBI lineage: Eukaryota > Viridiplantae > Streptophyta > Magnoliopsida > Poales > Poaceae > Triticum > Triticum dicoccoides. Next base: position 459,812,393 of record NC_041383.1, read on the forward strand.
TCAGCTTTCTTGGAGACCAGCAGGGATGTCTCACTATCTTGAACCTTATCTGCATACTTCCTTTACCATTGCATAATGCGGTACTGTTCTCCTATATTTTGTCCGCATTCTAAAAGAGAAACAAGCAGACACATCACAGGTTTCCATGTTGTATATGAAACTCATTTTGGTAAATGAGTTCAGTAGTAAAGTGGACAGGATAACAGCATGAAATAAACATGTATCTATGTACCATGGTTACTTTATGGTCTATATCATTCTAGTTTTTTTTTGCCAAATCAAGATAGAGACACAGTTCAAATAATATTTGTTCAAGACAAAGCAAAATATACATAATATAAGTGTGGGAAACTATAGAGCAATAACAACACTTGTAATGTGCATGACATGAGAACATAACTGTTTATTTAATTGAAACTGAAATTAACATAGAGCAGGTTACAACAGCAAACCAGTTAAAGAAACATGTTTAAAACATACCTGTTGCGCCATTGGAGTTTCAGTTCCATCCTTCAAATTTGAAAATAGTTGGTATGAGTAAATACAGTAATGCAAGAGCAAAGGAGTATGAACCATAGCTACAGAACCTGACCTAAGAACAAATCTTCTTCTCCTTTAAGTGTTGAGTTGGGATTCGGAGTGGTGGTCCTCGTGCTTTGGGCACTGCAGTTCCCTTACTAACTGCTCGTGTTTGGGTGCTCTGTGGTGGAGAAGGTGTTGTGTCAACTGGAACTGGGTTACTATCTACCGGGGTTGGGGTTAGAAGGGGTGTAGCTGGTTCTCTGTCGAACTGGGTAGGGGTACAATCTGCGAGAGTCTGGGTTATGTGTGGTGGATCTGGTCCTTGGGCAAGTACAACTATGGTTCTATCTGCATCAACTGGTAGCACTATCTTTTCTGAAGACCGTGTTGTTACTCCCTTAGATATTGCCATCACCCTCTCCAATTCAAATGGCTGATAAACAAGAAAAGTAATTGAAAGTATAGACATTGTACGATAGACAGGTGCAATGGATAGTGGGGAATAAAAGAGGGCATGAAATATTTCACATATATGTTGTCTAACCGAACATGATACATGACACAATTTCACATATATGATGGCTAACTAAACAGGATAGCATGACACAATTTCACATTATGATGGCTAACTAAAAAAGATGGAAAGACATAGTTCAAAATATGATGGCTATGTAAACAGATGACATGATATAACTACATAATGTGTTTATTAAATAGGTTGGCATGCCATAATTCACATACATTCACAGATAGAATGCCATAATTCAAAATATGATGACTGTAAACACTAAACAGGATGAGATGATATAACTATATGATGTCTTTATTAAATGGGTTGCCATGCCATAATTCAGATAGATGATGTATATGTACTATGTAAACATGATGGCATGATATAACTCAAATATATGATTTATATAGTAAGCAAGTAAGAAGATGGCAATCCATATATGATGTAAAAACTAAGCAATGCAAGACAACATGCATGACATGGGTAATATAACCCTGCCAAGTTTGAGCATAGACCTCAGGGGGGAAATAGGACTGGTCATCAGTCTCTGAATCCTCCTCTAAGGAGCTCTCTGTAACCAGCAAGATGTCTGCTTCAGCAGGTAGCATTGTCTGCTCTGAATACCTTGTTTTCACTCCAGATACTTCCATGACCACTTCGAATGGCTGATGCACAGGAAGAGTAGTTGAATATACAAACGTTGTCGACAAATGGAACACGTAATACAAAAAAATGATAGCATGATATAATTCACATACATGATGATTGTCTAAACAACATGGCACTGCATAATTCACATATATAATGCCTTTGCAACAAGATAGCATTGCATAATTCACATATATAATGTCTTACAACAAGATGGCAATGCATAATTCACATATATGGTAATTAGACACTAAACAGGTGGCATTCACACAAAGCATGTCTAAACTAATCAAATGACATACAATGCGAGACACCATACGCACAATATGAGCAACATAACCCTGCCAAGTTAGAGCATACACCTCGGGGGGGGGGGGAATAGGACTGGTCATCTATCTCTAAATCCTCCTCTGAGGAGCTATCCGTAACCAGCGAGAATGCGCTTCGTCAGATAGCATAGTCTGCTCTGAAGACCTTGTTTTCACTCCAAAATTTGCCATCACCGTGTCAAATGGCTGATGCACACGAAGAGCAGTTGAATGTACTAACATTGTTGACAAATGTAATATGTAACGAAAAAAAGATGGCATGATATAATTTACATATAAGATGACTGACTAAGCAGGATGGCATTGCAAAATTCACATATATGATGCCTGGCTAAACAAGATGGCGTTGGATAATTCACATAAACGATGAATAAACTAAACAGATGGCATTCACACAAAGGATGTCTAAACTAAGCAGATGGCATATTTGATGTATAAAGTAAGCAATGCAAGGCACCATATGCATGATATAACCAACATCAGCATGCCAAGTTAGAGCGAAGACCTTAGGGGTTAAATATGAGTTGTCTTCTCCTTCTAAATCCCCCTTAGAACAGATATCTTCCTCTGGATTACAATCCGAAATGCGTGAAGGGGGGCTGCCTTTGCGCCTACCATGGAGCAACGTCTGCATGAAATTTTATTGCCACTCAAGGCTCGTCTCTTTTGCTCTACATGTTCAGTTCCATTGTTTACAATAACTGTCATGCATAGGAATAAAACATAGTGAGATTATGTAAGGAGTGCATGCAGAAATCTAGAGTGATGGTAGCAACCTGTGGATAGACCCAAAACCAATAATAGTAGGAAGATAATGGCTTCAGTTAAAAAATACAGATAATGGCTTCTTTACTGTTTGTTTCTCACCCAACATGAAACTCATAGTAGACACCGGAGATTAACCAGATAGTAGATTGATACTATTGATTGCGGCCCCGATATGTACCCCACAACCATTTAAAAACTCATGTTTGACCATTAGTTTGGAGCTGACTCAGAGTCTAATCGGTGAACATGGCGATAAAGTAGCATGTAATATTAAGCGATGCATAACGTAAGCAGACATGAAAGAGTGTGACCTCTCTTGCGGACCCGTGTAGTCCTCGAGGTCATCTGCTCGGTTGATGATGGTAATGAAGTTTTCATGGCTGTCGGCGGCGGGGAAGAAGATCTGAGGCAGAGAAAGACAGTTTGGAGGCCGGATCCCTCCTGTGCTGGACCCTTCTGTCGTTGGAGCAGCTGAGCTGGTGTAGGACCTTTAAAAGAGGTGTCTAGAGGGGGGTGATTAGACACTAAGTACCAAAGTTACAGTTTTTAAATTTCTTTAAAGTTTAAGTGGAGTTTAGGCACAAGTTTAACATTCACAACACATATCAAGCAAGCATGCAAAGAGTATATGAGTAGCAGAAAGTAAAGCATGGAACTTGCAAGAATGTAAAGGGAAGGGATTGGAGGATTCAAACGCAATTGGAGACACGGATGTTTTTGGCGTGGTTTCGATAGGTGGTGCTATCGTACATCCATGTTGATGGAGACTTCAACCCACGAAGGGTAACGGCTGCGCGAGTCCATGGAGGGCTCCACCATGAAGGGTCCACAAAGAAGCAACCTTGTCTATCCCACCATGGCCGTCGCCCACGAAGGACTTGCCTCACTAGCAGTAGATCTTCACGAAGTAGGCAATCTCCTTGCCCTTACAAACTCTTTGGTTGAACTCCACAATCTTTGTCGGAGGCTCCCAAGTGACACCTAGCCAATCTAGGAGACACCACTCTCCAAGAAGTAACAAATGGTGCGTTGATGATGAACTCCTTGCTCTTGTGCTTCAAATGATAGTCTCCCCAACACTCAACTCTCTCTCATAGGATTTGGATCTGGTGGAAAGATGGTTTGAGTGGAAAGCAACTTGGGGAAGGCTAGAGATCAAGATTCATATGGTAGGAATGGAATATCTTGGCCTCAACACATGAGTAGGTAGTTCTCTCTACGAAATAGGATGCTGGAAGTGTAGGTTCAGTCTGATGGCTCTCTCCATGAATGAAGAGGAGGTGGAGGGGTATATATAGCCTCCACACAAAATCTAACTGTTACACACAATCTACCAAACTCGGTGGGACCGAATCGTTAAACTCAGTCATACCTATTTAGCAAATAATGTGACCGTTAGGGTTTTCGGTGGGACCGGAATGCAACTCGGTAGGACCGATTCGGTTAGGGTTAGGGCTTAACGTAATCTCGGTAAGACCGATTACACAAACTCGGTGGTACCGATTTTGGTAATAAGCTTTCCAGAGAGTTGGTCAGGCAAACTCAGTTTGACCGATTATCAAACTCGGTGGGACCGATTTTGATAATAAGTTAACCAAAGAGTTTGCACTGTAATCTCGGTAGTACCAATTGCTCAAACTCAGTTAGACCGATTTTGATAATGGACATACACAGAGAGATTACAATCCCATCTCAGTGAGACCGAGATCCCTATCGGTGAGACCGATTTGCCTAGGGTTTGTGGCAGTGGCTAAGACATCCAAACTCGGTGGCGCCGGATAGAAAGAATCATTGGGGCTGAGTTTGACTTTAGGTTTAGGACATGTGTGTGGAAGTGGGAAAGCAGTTGAGGGTATTTGGAGCATATCACTAAGCACTTTGAAGCAAGAGGCTCATTAAGCAACACCTCATTCCTCCTTGATAGTATTGGCTTTTCCTATAGACTCAATGTGATCTTGGATCACTAAAATGTAAAATGAAGAGTCTCGAGCTTGAAGCTTGAGCCAATCCTTTGTCCTTAGCATCTTGAAGGAGTTCCCACATCCTTTAGTCCATGCCACTCCATTGTTGAACTTATCTGAAACATACTAGATAAAAGTGTTAGTCCAACAAGAGATATGTTGTCATTAATTACCAAAACCACCTAGGGAGCACTTGTTCTTTCAATCTCCCCCTTTTTGGTAATTGATGGCAACATACATCAAAGCTTTAGATAAAGATATAAAGAATAGCAAGTAAAGCTTTGGAAAGACATGTAACAAGCATAGGCTCCCCTTACATGTATGCAATCATGTGAATATGAAATATAGAAGCATGTGATAGCATAACCATGATAGAGCAGGCAATGTGTTACATGTATCTTGGCTATATGCATCAGAGCAAAAAGTATTAAAGAGAATACCTTCATGCCCATGAGTCCTTCTTGCAAACAGTATGTACATCAGCAAGAATTCCTCATACACATGATTGTGATGCATATACTTACCTTGTGGTCTTGAGTTGGCTTAGGACGGAATGAACCTGTGAAAACAAGGTTAGATAACACAGATGCATCTACTAGCCAGAGCAAACAGAAGAAGCCACAAGAATACCAAGACTGGGATGGCATGTAGAGAGTGAGTACTGAGTACCACATTGGATTAGACATGTCCCCAAGAGTAAAGATATGCAATGAATTTAAATGATCTCTTTCCCTTAGATGTCTTGCTCCCCCTGAATCTAACATGGGATACTGGGAGAAGATAGGGAACAGAAAATCAGAGCTGAAGGAAAACAGAGCTGAAAGATATGAATGATGATCAGAGCTAAAGTTCAGAGCTAATGTATGCTAATGCAAAATGAGCACAACAGATCATATGAACATGTCTCTCCCCTCAAGAAGACATGTGGACATCTCTCCTCTTGAACACCAAGCATCTGGGATCCTTAAGAAATACTTTCTACTTAAGTATCCTCTCCCCCTGGAGATCTCTCTCTCCCCCTGAAGGATCTATCTCCCCCTATAAGATGTGATCTCTCTCTCTAAATGATAAGCTTTGATGTGATCTCTCTTTCCCCCTTTGACATCAATTTCCAAGAAGGGCTTGATAAAGATGTAATCTCTCTCTCTCCCTCTGGAATTTTTCGTGAATGGGTTTGATCCTTGAGTCACAACATAAAGCAATGATTAAAAATGTGATGCTTGTAGAGGACAAGATTCATTGAGTGGAGCTGGATCAGAAGAAACACAGAATGAGTGGCAAACTGTTTTTCCTGTTGTGAAATAGGTGGCACCGAGTGGTAGGCTTCGGTGGTACCGAAAATTTTCAGTTGGACCGAAAGTAACAAATCGGTGTAACCGAGTTCATCACAGAGAAAACACTTGTCACCTCAGCTCACTAAACTAATAAGATCTCACAAAGATTTGCAAGGAATTTACTGAATGATATGCAAGGAATTAGATGCAGAAAATGCAGAGAAAACAGAAAGAAATCTAGATGAAGTTTAAAAAAAAAGGGGAAACACAAATGCAAAAACTCAGAAAAGAACACAGGAGAACTTCATCTAGAGATGGTCGGCGACAAAGTCACCTATGTTAGAGTATATTGACTTAGGAGTCAAGTGAGATCACTTGATCATAGGCCATACTCATTGTTTAAGCTCAAAATGGGGTTGCCATTTTTGGTTTAAGCATCTTGATGTATTCACATCTTGTCGAGTTGCTTTAACTCATGACTCGGAGTAAATCTTCTTTAATATGGAATAACATACCTTGGTTGGTGGTGTTGTCCATGTAGTTGAACTTGTGTGGGTTGCTCAAGGTTGATGTAGCTCATCAAGAATTTGGAGCACCACTTGGAATTTGAGTCCATCTACCTACATGGGTTAGTTCTTGTAAGGAAGAGCACTTGTATATCCAAAAATGACAATCATGAAACTCAACATAGAATTTGTCAAAGGATATGTTTGAATGGTTTCGTGCTTCCTTGTCTTCAACCACCTTTGTATAGAGACTTGGTGATGTAGAGATTGCTCAAGATGTGAGTAGGTTACAATATCATGGAGTTTGATTCAACCAAGTACCTACATGGGTTAGCTAACATGCAAGATACAAATATATCCAAGACATAAGATTTTCATCATAAGAGAAATATCAAGGATTAGTCATAAGCTCATGTCTTGCATGTATCCAATGAAGTTTCTACTCCAAGTTTGAAGCATTAATGATGTTCAATTCTCCTCTTAACCTGCAAAACACTTTCTCATCAAGAGGTTTAGTGAATATATCCGCTAATTGCTTTTCAGTGCGAACATGCTTAAGATCAATGTCACCCTTAGCAACATGATCTCGAATGAAATGATGACGAACTTCAATATGCTTAGTTCAAGAATGTTGCACGGGATTATGACCAATTTTGATAGCACTTTCATTATCACAAAGCAATGGAACATGTCTCACATATATCCCATAATCTTTAAGAGTTCGAGTCATCCAAAGTAATTGAGCACAATATGAACTAGCGGCAATATATTCAGCTTCGGCGGTGGATAAGGATACCGAGTTTTGTTTCTTGGAGGACCAAGACACAAGAGATCTACCAAGAAATTGACAAGTACCCGAAGTGGACTTTCTATCAACCTTGTCTCTGGCATAGTCCGAGTCGGAATAGCCAACAAGATCGAAAGAGGCCCTCTTAGGATACCAAATGCCAAAATTTGGTGTCTGGATTAAGTATCTCACTATCCTTTTCAGGGCCTTAAGATGACATTCTTTAGGAGCATCTTGATATCGTGCACACATGCACACACTTAGCATAATATCGGGATGTGAAGCACATAGATATAACAATGAACCAATCATCAAGCGATAAACCTTTTGATCAACCGGTTCACCATCTTTGGTTAAATCAAGATGTCCACTAGTAGGCATGGGTGTAGACATACCTTTGCCTTCTTGCATATTGAACTTCTTGAATAAGTCCTTAGTGTACTTCATTTGAGAGACAAAAGTACCTTCCTTAGTTTGCTTGATTTGCATCCCAAGAAAGAATTTGAGTTCACTCATCATAGACATCTCAAACTTCTCCGACATTAGCTTCCCAAACTTTTCACTAAAATGAGGGTTAGTTGAACCAAATATAATATCATCAACATAAATTTGGCACACAAAGAGTTCACCATTAACCCTTTTAGTAAAAAGAGTAGAATCAATTTTCCCAATTTCAAAGCCTTTTTCAATAAGGAACTTGGTCAAGCATTTATACCATGCTCTAGGAGCTTGTTTAAGTCCATAAAGAGCTTTGTGAAGTTTGTAAACATGATTGGGTTTCTTAGGATTGACAAAGCCAGGAGGTTGTTTAACATAAACTTCCTCCTCTATTTCACCATTTAGAAAAGCACTTTTAATGTCCATTTGGTACAAGGTGATATCATGGTGATTAGCATAGGCAAGTAAGATGCGAATGGACTCAAGTCTAGCAACGGGGGCGTAGGTCTCACCATAGTCCATAACTTCAACTTGTGTGTAGACTTGGGCGACAAGACGTGCTTTGTTGCGAACTACTTGTCCATCTTCATCTTGCTTGTTGCGAAACACCCATTTGGTACCGATGATGTTGTGGTTGTTGTCGGGCTTCTCAACCAATGTCCAAACTTGGTTCCTCTCAAAGTTGTGTAGCTCTTCATGCATAGCATTTATCCAATCCGGATCTTCCAATGCTTCTTCGACCTTCATAGGTTCAATGCTAGAGATGAAAGAATAGTTTTCACAAAAGTTAGCTAAACGAGTTTTAGAGTGAGTGATTCTCCCGGCTTGAATATCATTGTAGATTTGCTCGACGGGATGGTCTTTAGCAATTCTTGCTCGAACTCGTGAAAGCTTTTGCTTGGGTCTTCGTTGAACATCTTCTTCATCATGTTCTTCTTCTTGGCCTTCTTCATTGTTGGCGTTGTCGTTCTCTTGTCGTGGTGGAGAAGGAGGTTGTTGACGTTCATCTTGATGCACTTCCTCGTTTTCTTCATCTTGGTGTGTCCCACTTGTGGATGCTTCCGTATCAACTCTTGGTTCACCTTGTCGTGAAGTAGAAGCTTCCACTTGGACGGACGAGGTACTCTCCTTCACCTCCGTTGGACGGACCTTGCCAATAGACAAGTCTTGGATTGCTTCCAAAGGTTCTTTGTCTCCTACATCAATTGGCAATTGCTCTACTTGCGAGCCGTTAGATTCATCAAACTTCACATCTACCGTCTCTTCAACCTTTCGGGTGAAATTGTTGTAGACACGGTAAGTGTGAGAGTTTGATCCATAACCTAGTAGGAAACCTTCATGAGACTTAGGAGCAAATTTAGAACGATGATGCTTATCAAGAATGTAGCACTTTAAGAAAACAGCAATTTGGGTTGGGCCTCGCCATGGAACACCACCACCTCCACCACCTCCTCCAACGTTCCTCCACCACCACCAAGCCATGGAACACCATGAACTAGGCTTCCATGGAGGGCCTCCTACATTGGGACTTCTCACCCGGCCTTGCGGTCGCAGATCAGGTGCGTAGACGGTTTGGATCCTCTGTTCATTTCCTCCCCGATGGATCTACCAAGGAATTTTTCTTGGTTGTGTATTTTTCGTCTGCCTCCTTCCCCTTATCTGAAGAATTTGTGGCCATTGCCTTGCAATGTTGCATCGGGGGTTTACCTTCTGGTCTCAATGTGCATCATCTTGAGGGTCGGTCCTTTCGATTCTCGGTGGCCTCTAATCGTGTTGGACATTTTATCTATGGTCTCAAAGATCGAGTTTGGCCAGACTTCGTTTGTCACTTTCAACTTTATCGCCATGGCCGTACTCCTCCAAGATGTTTAGACAATGTTTGGCATTCCGATGTTCACAGTCCTGAGGTAGCTTCACGATCCCCAATTGCCCTAAGAACCAATCTCTCATTTCTTGCTGCTGGTCAGAGTTCTGATCTCAGTACATGTGCTGAACTACAAAAGTTTAATCTTATTGCACCGTCGACTATGACGGCCGAGCCAGTATTGTCGCCGGCGAAGGACCTTTCAGCAAATGTGTCAAATTCAAACTCTTTTGGCAAGGCGCCATCCAAGGATCTGGGTTCATCAGCATTAATGGCAAATATTTCTTTTGGAAGTCTCCCTTCTTTTCAGTGTGGCAGTGTTATGGCTCATAATACAAGATTTGAAGGTTGTCGGTTTAAAAAGGACAATTGGCAATCTATCCCTAATTTCATTCTATTGCATATTCTGGACTTTCGTCGTGTCGGCCACATGGAGCAACATATTGCGAACGTCTGGAAGCTCAACAGTGTACCATCTCAAGATTATATCCACACGAGATTGAATTTGTGCTCATCTTGCACAGCCTCGGGTCATTTGGCTGACTCCTGCCCTGACAAACATGGCACTACCTGTGAGCACTCACCCTGTGTTTGTGGCTCCTTGAATCCAAATACTTCAAACAAGTTGGAAGGCATTTCAACCAGCCCATTGCCTGGCCCATCTTGCTACATTTGTGGTGCTACTACCCACTTCACTTTTGGGTGCCCGGGCGCGCTTTACTGTAGATACTGCACCTTTATGGGCCACACCGCCAACTGTTGTGATGACCACAAGGCGGCTCGCTTCTACTGGAGGCCCAAGCTTGAGCTGGCCCAACAGGATGTTATCTCTGCTAGCTCACATGACAAAAGTGACATCTCTCGACAGGTTTCAACTGAGGGGTTGGCAAGTAATCGCATTTTCCGGATTTTCCCTTCTGCTAAGGATCACAAAACCACTTTGGAAACAAATGTGAATCCACACAATTATCGACAAACTGCATTGATCAGGAATTCTACTTTGGGCAAGAATAATTCCCATGCTAATCATAATCAGCCATAGAATCATTCTTCTGATCTACCCCCACCATTTACCGCACCTACCAAACTGGACTGGAATTCGCAGCGGTCGAGTGGGACCCTACGATGTCACAACTGCGGGCGCGATGGACACGTGGCTTCATCCTGCTTCATCAACAGAGGAAAAAAGGGGTGGCGCTGGGTCCCCAAGTCTCTCCCAAGGGCCGCCGCTCCGCATTCTACCTTGACCTCCACACCGTCCTCTGCTTCGTTGCAGAGCACCACCACAACCATGGCTAACTTTCCAATCAATGTCATCCCCTACCTCCCGCCGGGCATGACCGTCGAGCTCGGGCCGCCTGACCGTAGGGTGCGTGACGACATGGTGGTTGGTCCAATCCCTCCGCTGCGCCACGACTTCCTCGCCATTGCTGAAGCAAACAGGGACATCCCCTTTCACCGCAAGGCGGCTCTCCGCCACATCATTGAAGGTTTGCTTCATGAATCCGAGTTTTTTCCAAGTGAAGTAGGCGACCACCCTCTTGGTGTTGGTATCTTTGGTTTTACCAACACGCTCATTAGGGATGCAGTAGTTGGTACCACCTTTGAGCTCGATGAGGAGGAGTTTGATGAGCCGGTAGTGATATCCTTTGTTCCTCATGATGCTGCTCTAAACATGCGTCTGACTTCTTTCGGGCCGGAGATCTGGTTGCTGTACATTGGTTTTCCGTATGATTATCAGACTCAACACTATATGCATAAATCTGTCGATAAGTTTGGTTAGTTGGTTGAATGGCATAACCCGAGAGGGGACCGTCGATTCGTGCTTCTGAAAGTCAGGGTGATACATCTTCGATTCGTTCCTAAGAGTATGGTGTTGCGCCAGCTTGGAGGCGCTCGCCAGAGCTGGACTGTGGCCGTCACTATGTTAAGGAGCAGTGACTGGAATGCGCACATCCCAGATGTCCCACCGGCCACTGAGGATCCTCCTCCCGAAGATGGAATTCCACACCCACTTCATGGAGAGAACCTCACTGCTGAACAGATTTATCAAATGCAGCTTCACAATTGGATCGCTCAGAATGTGGCCGCCAATGCCAATGCTCAGCCAGGAAATGGCAATGCAGAACAGGGGGTAGATGATGAAGTGCAGTTTCAACCTAATTGGGGAGTCTGGCCCCCATCCCCACCACATACACCTCCCGCAATGTTCAACTTCCAGGCCTGGCTTGCTGGAGAAGGTTTGCAGGTGCACCATGGCATTCATCCTCTCAATAACCTGCAAGATAGTCCGGCTGCTGCTTGGAACGACTCAATCTCTATTTTTAGCAGCTCGGACTCCAGTGCTACTCTGTCTGATGGTTTCGCCATCGTCCCTTTAAACATCTTCAACCAACTGCTTTCTGTTAATGGATCGGCCTTGGGTGTTTTGTCTGTCGACACAACTCAGTCCAGTGATTCTGTCCAGGGCCCGATCACGGCTCCACCTGAGGTAAACAGTATTGAACTGACCCTGACTATATCCAATGCTGGTATGCAGTTCTCCATGCTTTCAGATCATGACAGCTATGCCTCGCTCTTGCTGAATGAGTGTGTGCCTATGCTAAGGCTCAACACCTACCTCACTGCTGCTATCCGGCCTATCATTGCTGCTTTTGGCCCTTGGAGTTCAGGTTTTGGTTTTCGGGATAGTTCAGTGCAATTCTCGGTCAATGTTGAGGAGACAAATGGGCATTTCTCTGTTCGGTCAGCATCTAAAACTATCAAACACTCTGCTGACTCTGCCTCTCGTACTATCCTCATTCCTGGTCACACCTCATGGGCTCTACACCAGGGAGATGATGCACCTGTTACTCTTGAGGAATCTGCCATTCTCCCCCGGGCTGCTACTTCCAAGGTTGTCATTACTGAGATTGATGCTGGCCTCGATCAGGATGTGCCGTCAGATGTGACCATTCCTACTAACACTAATGCTTTGAGCCTAACTGCTCCGGATGATGCAGTGCTTCCTCAGCTTCCCAATGCTACCACTGAAGCATCAACTGAAGCCACCAAGACTTTGATTGCTCCTCATGCGGTGGATCTGGGTGCAGGCACTTCAGTAGTCAGGAAAGGCAAAGCCAAAGCTCCAGCATCTGTGCTGGAGGTGCGTCGCAGCAATAGATCCAACAAATATGATGGGTTTAAGGTACCCTCTGTCTCTGACACTAAGCCAAAACCCTCCAAAGTTAAACCCCGAGTTGTACCCTCTGCTACTGATACTCCTATGGAGGTTGTTGATCACACAGTCAATCAGGGGGACTACATCCCGCCGCCTACTCCAATTCAGGTTCTGCAGCACATTGGAATTAGCAAGTGCGCCATCCCGCCAGCTGAGGTCTCTGAAGAAGCTCTCATGGAGGATTCTGCGGACGGCCCGCCCCAGGCTTGAAGTATCTGAAAGTGCCTGCTGAGAGGCTTACCTATTTTGCTTTATCCTTTCATGTCTTCTTTGTTGAATTGGAACATCCTATGCTGGAATGTACGTGGCTTAAACTCTGAACCTAAACTTTTAGCGCTATCTAATGCTATCGCTTCTAGTGGTTGTGCTATCATTTGTCTACAAGAAACAAAAAAACCCACCATTGATAATATGTTCATTAAATCTTGCTGCCCGAAGAGATTTGACAAATTTGCTTACATACCCTCGAATGGGGCCTCGGGAGGGATCGTCACAATCTGGAATAGTGCCATCTTTACTGGCTCTGTGATTATGGAAGAAGATTTTGCGTTGGCCATTAAGTTTCGTTCCACACAGTCTTCCCAGGAATGGACACTGGTGAATATTTATGGCCCATGCCAAGGGGATTCTAGAGTGACTTATACAAATTGGCTCCGACATCTTAATATTCCATCTAATGATGATTGGCTTTTATTGGGAAACTTTAATTACATACGTGGCCCCGGCAACAGGAACAAGCCTGGAGGTAATCCAAATGACATGATCACTTTCAACGACATCATTCGATCGAATCAGCTAATTGAACTGCCAAGCAAGGGCAGGGCCTACACATGGAGCAATATGCAGATTGATCCACTGCTCGAACAGTTAGACTGGTTCCTCACTTCCAACAATTGGACATCTTCATACCCCAACACACTAGTGGTGCCCTTGGGAAAACCAGTTTCTGATCATATGCCGTGTGTGGTGAAAATTGAAACATCCATTCCACGCAGTAAAAATTTTAGGTTCGAATCTTATTGGACTGAACATCCTGGTTTCTTTGAGTTGGTCCAATCGGTCTGGTCAAGAACCTTCAAGCATACCTCCAATGCAGCCACTTTGCTAGCCAGAAAATTCAAAGCACTCAGATATGAGTTGAAGCGGTGGAGTAAAAGAATCTCTAAACTAACAGTGGCGATCGACAATTCTAATCTTGCATTAGCCAATCTTGATGCTCTTGAAAACATTAGAGCCCTCTCCACGCCAGAGCAGAACTTCAGGACAATCCTGAAAAGGCACCTTCTTCGGTTGTTGGGCTATCAACGACAATACTGGCAAAAAAGATGCACTATCCGTTGGATCAAATTTGGAGATGAAGACCCTAAATTTCTGAAAGCTCTGGCATCAGAGAGATACAGACGAAACACAATACCAACACTCAAACTCTCGGATGGATCGGTCGTAGATGATCACGCGGGTAAAGAGGCAATCATTTATCATACATTTAAAGAGCGGTTGGGGAAATCAGGCGAATTCCAAATGAAATTCAACCTCCCTGACATCATCAAAAAAGTTGAGGGACTGGAGACACTTACTGTCCCCTTCACCAAGCAGGAGATAGATGTGATCGTTAACGAAATGCCGACCGACCGAGCTCCAGGACCAGATGGTTTCTCTGGTATCTTTATCAAAAAATGCTGGCATATTATTAAGAACGACTTCTATGATCTATGCAACCAGTTCTATGAGGGGACCCAAAATCTTGAAAGCATCAATGAGGGGTTTATTACACTCATTCCTAAGGTTCGCTCCCCAGAGAATGTCTCTGATTTTAGACCAATCACTTTGTTGAATTGTTGTCTTAAGATTCTCACAAAACTTCTTGCCAACCGACTACAAAAGCTCATTCTTAAAATCGTTCATCGAAACCAATATGGATTCCTAAAAGGCCGATCACTACAGGACTGTCTCGCCTGGGCGTTCGAATATATCCATCAGTGTCAAGCCTCCAAGGAAAAGATCATCCTCCTAAAACTGGATTTCGCAAAGGCCTTTGATACGATTGAACATGATGTTATGCTTATGATTATGCAGCATATGGGATTTGATGACAGATGGCTCAATTGGGTAAAATGCATTTTCTCCTCTGGCAAGTCAGCGGTGCTTCTAAATGGGGTCCCGGGTCGTCAATTCAATTGTAAATGTGGTGTTCGACAGGGTGACCCCTTCTCTCCATTGATTTTTGTATTGGCGGCTGACCTCTTACAGGCCGCAATCAATGACGCTTTCAGACATGGCCGAATCCAGCTACCGTTCCCCAGAGAAAACCAACACGACTACCCTGTGATACAATACGCGGACGACACGCTCATTCTTCTTCCTGCATGCCCGGTCCAAGCCCTCACAATCAAAAACATTTTCACTGACTACGCTGACTCCATTGGGCTCAAGATAAACTTCCACAAGTCCACACTTATCCCAATCAACTGTGAGGCTGCCTGCTACAATGAGCTATCCAATATCTTTGGATGTAATGTTGGTTCCATGCCCTTCACTTACCTAGGGTTACCTCTCGGGACAACCAAGCCCTCAGTTCAATATTTAATGCCGCTTGTTTGTACAATGGAACGTCGGATGTCAAGCACTCTGGCCTTGATGTCGTATGGAGCCAGGCTATCTCTACTCAATACCATGATCACTTCACTAGTCATCTTTGCTTTGTGCACTCTCAGACTGCCACCAAAGATAATTGAACTGCTTGATAAACTTTGAAGGAAGTGTCTATGGACAAAGAAGACAGAACATGGGGACAAATGCAATTCCCTTGCGGCCTGGAGTATGGTGTGTAGACCAAAACAGTGTGGAGGCCTTGGTATAATCAACCTACGCGTACAAAGCGATGCCCTCCTTCTCAAATATCTGCATAAATTCTACAACAAGCACGATGTACCTTGGGTGGAGCTTGTGTGGTCCACATACTATACAAACAAAATCCCCCATGCCATGGAACCATGCGGATCATTCTGGTGGAGAGATGTTCTCAAGCTCACCCCGATTTACAGAGGGATTTCTAAAGCCATTGTGCATGATGGAGCTACAGTGCTCATGTGGAAAGACCTGTGGCTCGACGCCACTCTCGATGAAAAGTACCAGCGCGCCTTCTCCTTTGCAAAAAATGAAGATATTTCGGTTAAGGATTTCCTGGGATCCAAATCTCTGCATGAAACGTTTCACCTCCCACTATCAGTCCAAGCAATGCAAGAAATCCGTGATCTTCAGCAAGAGGTGAGGCATGTTGGCAACGCTACTGATCCGACCCCCCACGATAACTGGACTTACTGTTGGGGCTCAGTGGATTTTAAGGCGATCAAATACTACAAATTCTATTTTCGAGAGGTGCATGCACATCAATCATACAAGTGGCTCTGGGCGGCCAGGTCAACGCTCAAAATTAAGGTCTTTGGGTGGCTTCTTCTCTCTGACCGCTTAAACACACGTAACATGCTAAAGAGGAGACACTACAATATTGGAGACGATTACAACTACCTTCTTTGTGATCAGCAAATTGAAGAGACTGTCGAACACATGATCTTCCAGTGCCCCTTTAGCCAACGATGTTGGTCCATTCTAGGGATAACTTGGCAGCAAACTGGTTCAAGGCTTCGGTGGATCAGCATGGCAGCTCATGATTGGAGCAGTCCCATGTTCATGGATGTTTTCCTTCAAGCGGCTTGGAGCATTTGGAAAGAGAGGAATAACAAACATTTCAGAAGCATCCCACCAACTATTCTATCATGGCTCCAACGTTTCAAACATGACTTTGCCCTGCTCCAACATAGAACCAGAGAAGATGTGAGAGACTTTATTCTCTATTTTGTAATTAGCTTAGAACCCCCTTGATTGCCCCCCCATATAAAGTAGTAGTAGCCCTAGCCTCCACAGGTGGAGGTAAGGCGCCAGGTAAAAACGCCATGTACATTGTACCCTGCTTTTGAGTAATACAAACACAGTGGGAGCCTCTCCCACTGTCCAATTCCTCAAAAAAAAAAGAATGTAGCACTTTGAGCCGAATACTCGAAAGTATCCAACTTGGGGTTTGTTACCGGTGAGTAGCTCGTATGCCGTCTTGCCGAGTAGCTTGTGAAGATACAAGTGATTTGTTGCATGACAAGCTGTCTCAACCGCTTCCGCCCAAAAGTGCTTCGGCGTCTTGTACTCATCAAGCACCGTTCTCCCATTTCGATGAGCGTCCGGTTCTTCCTCTCAACAACTCCATTTTGTTGAGGTGTGTACGTAGCCGAGAACTCGTGTGAAATCCCTTCTTCGTCAAGAAAGGTGTCCACATTTGTGTTCTTGAACTCCGTTCCATTGTCGCTGCGAATCTTCTTGATCTTCACTTCAAATTGGTTTTGGGCCTTCCTAGCAAAGTTTTTGAAGATCTTTTGGACCTGCAATTTATCATCGAGAAAGAACACCCACGTAAATCTGGAAAAATGATCGACTATAACTAGACCAAAAGAATTTCCACCGAGACTCTTGTAAGAGTTGGGACCAAAGAGATCCATGTGAAGTAGCTCGAGTGGCGTCTTCGTGGTCATGATGTTCTTCACGGGATGCCTTCCTCCAACCTGTTTACCTGCTTGACAAGCACTGCAAAGTCTATCCTTATCAAATATGACATCGTTAACTCCAAGGATATGATTCCCCTTAATAAGCTTGTCAAGGTTTCTCATGCCAACGTGACCTAATCGTCTATGCCATAACCAGCCTTTTGAGGATTTAGCAATGAAGCAAGTTTTAGGTTGAGCCTTTTTAGTTAAATCAACAATGTATAGATCACCTCTACGCACACAAGTAAAGACCATTTTATGATTGTCTCGATGAAACACTTGGCAATCTACTTCAGTAAATAGAACATTGAAACTGAAATCAGCAAGTCTAGATACTGAAAGTAAGTTGTAACCAAGAGATTCAACGAGCATGACATTTTGTATGGAGCTATCATGTGAGATGGCCACCTTACCGAGGCCAACCACCTTACCCTTTGAGTTGTCACTGAAAGTGACATACTTTCGAGGACCATCATTATCAGCAATCTCACGAAACATGTCTTTATCTCCTGTCATGTGATCGGTACATCCACTATCAAGAACCCATTCCTTTCCTCCTGACATGTATCCCCAAAGATTTGCCATAAGACCAAAATGTCTCATTGCATCATCAAGATCGAAGTCACTATCATCATCCTCATCATAGTATGCATGTTCAACATCGTCATGTGGTGGATCAAATCCTAGAGAGGGTGATTCGTTAGAGTGAGTTTGACAATAATCTTGTCTATGAATTCTTATAGCTTCGGAAATAATGTCACTAATAATACCAACATTTCCTTTGGCACGCATAAGGTTTGTAAGCTGAAATAGGCGATCACCAAACATAGGATCACTAGTATTCATTTTACTCAAAGCAATAGACTTATGGATAATTTCATCTAGATTTTTCAAAGAATAATCAGGAAATCGTTCCACAAGAAATTTCCATATAGTGTAGGGACACTCAAGAGTAGGCAGTTTTATAATCAAGTTTCTAGGCAATCCTCTAATGATAAGTTCGGCAGTTCTAAGATTCCTAACCATGTCAATTGACTCATCATGGGTAGGATGCATAGGATCAACACAAGGTGCACAAGGACTAGCAATGTACTTGTTCAAATGATATTGATTGAAAACAACAAGCATCTCATTTTTCCACTCATGAAAATACTCTCCATCAAGAATAGGCACTCTATGTCTAAGACTCCCCAAAGTAGACTCATCCATCCTCCTCCAATGGTGATTAAACCAAGGCAATGGAGACCAATGCTCTGATACCACTTGTAGGACCTTGAGAAGAGGTGTCTAGAGGGGGGGGGGGGTGATTAGACACTAAGTACCAAAATTGCAGTTTTTAAATTTCTTTAAAGTTTAAGTGGAGTTTAGGCACAAGTTTAACATTCACAACACATATCAAGCAAGCATGCAAAGAGTATATGAGCAGCGAAAAGTAAAGCATGCAACTTGCAAGAATGTAAAGGGAAGGGATTGGAGGATTCAAACGCAATTGGAGACACAAATGTTTTTGGCGTGGTTCCGATAGGTGGTGCTATTGTACATCCATGTTGATGGAGACTTCAACCCACGAAGGGTAACGGTTGCATGAGTCCACGGAGGGCTCCACCCACGAAGGGTCCACGAAGAAGCAACCTTGTCTATCCCACCATGGCCATCGCTCACGAAGGACTTGCCTCACTAGCGGTAGATCTTCATGAAGTAGGCGATCTCCTTGCCCTTACAAACTCCTTGGTTCAACTCCACAATCTTTGTCGGAGGCTCCCAAGTGACACCTAGCCAATCTAGGAGACACCACTCTCCAAGAAGTAACAAATGGTGCGTTGATGATGAACTCCTTGCTCTTGTGCTTCAAATGATATTCTCCCCAACACTACACTCTCTCTCATAGGATTTGGATCTGGTGGAAAGAGGGTTTGAGTGGAAAGCAACTTGGGGAAGGCTAGAGATCAAGATTCATATGGTAGGAATGGAATATCTTGGCCTCAACACATGAGTAGGTAGTTCTCTCTCAGAAATAGGATGCTGGAAGTGTAGGTTCAGTCTGATGGCTCTCTCCACGAATGAAGAGGAGCTGGAGGGGTATATATAGCCTCCACACAAAATCTAACCGTTACACACAATCTACCAAACTCGGTGGGACCGAATCGTTAAACTCGGTCAGACCGATTTAGCAAATAACGTGACCGTTAGGGTTTTCGGTGGGACCGGAATGCAACTCGGTAGGACCGATTCGGTTAGGGTTAGGGCATAACGTAATCTCGGTAAGACCGATTACACAAACTCGGTGGGACCGATTTTGGTAATAAGCTTTTCAGTGAGTTGGTCAGGCAAACTCGGTTTGACCGATTATCAAACTCGGTGGGACCGATTTTGATAATAAGTTAACCAAAGAGTTTGCATTGTAATCTCGGTAGTACTGATTGCTCAAACTCGGTTAGACCGATTTTGATAATGGACATACACAGAGAGATTACAATCCCATCTCGGTGAGACCGAGATCCCTATCGGTGAGACTGATTTGCCTAGGGTTTGTGGCAGTGGCTAAGACATCCAAACTCGGTGGCGCCGGATAAAAAGAATCAATGGGGCCGAGTTTGACTTTAGGTTTAGGACATGTGTGTGGAAGTGGGAAAGCAGTTGAGGGTATTTGGAGCATATCACTAAGCACTTTGAAGCAAGAGGCTCATTAAGCAACACCTCATTCCTCCTTAATAGTATTGGCTTTTCCTATAGACTCAATGTGATCTTGGATCACTAAAATGTAAAATGAAGAGTCTTGAGCTTGAAGCTTGAGCCAATCCTTTGTCCTTAGCATCTTGAAGGAGTTCCCACATCCTTTAGTCCATGCCACTCCATTGTTGAACTTATCTGAAACATACTAGATAAAAGTGTTAGTCCAACAAGAGATATGTTGTCATTAATTACCAAAACCACCTAGGGAGCACTTGTGCTTTCAGCTGGGGTGGACGACGGTGCAGCAGGAGCGGGACAAACCACGCAAGGTTTTCTTTGACAACTATCTGTAAGAGAAGTAATTTTGTAAGGGCTCGTTTGAATGGGAGGATTCCTACAATGCAGGGATAGGAAATAGACAGGAATAGGATAGGAATGCACGTGCAAAACAGAGAATTTAAAAAACACAAGATTTCTGCCAATCTGGGTGTTTGATTCAGAACAATTGGAAGATCACAGGATGCAAAGAAGCATGGTGAGATTAAGTCAAACCACAAGAAAATGTATGGTTATAATGCTATTATGCTACTATCTCTTACTCTTGTGCTTCATGAATAGGAATTTGAAAAGGAGGACAAGTGGATATTAAAATTCCTACAGTTTTTCTTTCAAGGAGACACTAAAGGAACAAATCCTGCAGTTTTCTTTGCTCCATTCCTTTGAACCAAATCCATGAATAGTAGTACCATAGGAAACTTTTCAATTCCTATTTTTTTCATTCACTTTTCCTTTCAAGCACTCGCGATTCTAGTAGGCAGGCTTGAGCAAGGAAAAGCCTACACTAAAAAAATGTTTTTGTGCTACTTCTATTACTTTGGACCCAGGCCACTACCCTACTAGCTCAACTCCTAGGCCCATCGACAAATGCACAGCTCAAACACGCAGAGATAAATTCATCGGGGTGGCTCCTTAGAGGTGGAGGATGGGGTGGCCGAACCGGCGGGACACCGAGATCGATGACGGATCCTCATCTAGTATGATGGATGAGGGACGTCGAGGTGTTGCTGTGGACGACGTCGTCGGGGAAGAGGCTCTGGCTGGGTGGCGGGCCGAGGAGGGTGTGGGGCTTCGTCGCGGGTTTTCGCAGCCTCGGTGTACGAATGGGTGGGCGGATGGGATGGGAGTGGGGAAGACGCGCTTGTCCGAAATGTGGGGTAAGTTACAAAAGTACCCCCACCGATTTGAGGCGGTTCTTTCGGTTCAGGGGTACCACTGGCATTTCGCGTGTAGGGATTTCATAGGAGGTGGGATTTTTCACACGCATTGTAATTTCAGAATAGCAAGGCGCGAGTTGAGATGGAGGGAGTTGTCGGAGCACAACGAGACAAAGATATATCTTAAATATTTCGGTCTAACAAGGCGCGGGTTGAAATTTCCGGACAAGCCTAACATGTACTGTACCAAATCAATTCGCACTACAAATGTCATTCAAAACTTTTAATTCATGTTATGTTCAATTAAAATATTTTGCTACGTGTATAATGCATGCAACCTACTACTCAAATGATCGTTTTAGTGCATTCCAAACGTATATACTACCGCTTCAATATGAACTAAATTTGAATTCGTTTCTCTATTTGAATAAGATCTACAGTAATGATTGTTGTGAAGTCAAAGCATTTGAATTTGTTTCTTTGTTTTAATAAGATCTACAATCATCATTATTGTCAATTTAAACCATCGTTTGTGTATTATCTTCACAGCACACCACATGATTAGTCTCGAGTTACATATGAACTATGTGTACTATATGAACTCGAACTCAATTTTTTGAATCCACTTTATGTTGATTTCAAATCACATTATATTTCTAGCTCTAGCTAGATCTTCATAATCTAAACCATGTCTCATATGTATAATGTGTTTATCACATTATGTATGGTGCCCCTCCCCCTACGCCTACAAGTATTTAGATGTGAGTTGCAAACACCACACATTACCACAAATTTAAATAAAATGTGAGAATGTTCGATATATAGTATTGTTTAGATTGTTCGATATTTAGTTGAAAGCTGTAAATGCCACACATTATCACAAATTCAAATAAAATGTGAGATTGTTTGATGTATAGTATGGTTTAGATTGTTTGACATTTAGCTGTGAGTTGCAAACGCCATGCATTATCACATTATGGTATAACATGTGCACATCACGCGTATCACCGCTATATTCAGGCATGCATATGTTGAAAACACTATGATCTCCTATTCAAATATATGAATCCATTTTCATATCAAATTATGATCTTTGTTAGTCTCTTACACCCACACAATCCTCTATCCTTTGTAGCTACCACTAAATTTCTCTCATTCATGCACACGCCCTCCTCGCCCCCCCTCCCTCGGCATTCTATCCACCGGGCACATTCATTTTTTTTCTTTAGGTCATTCTCCCAGAGTCTCCACAACTTCTTTCCGACACACACCGATTGATAAACCTCTCCAGCGATGCCTGCCTACAACATACACACGCACCTTCAATCTCCTCCTTTATGTGTCCTTGCCTTGTGTCTCTCATACGGTCACACACACGTGTAAACTCTCGTCCCTCTTTTCATCGATATCACAACTGCACACTCCTCCCCCTATCTAGCTAGTAGCTGGGCCTCTCGAACCACCTCCTAGCTCCATTCTCTCTGTCTATCCATCTCACTGGGCCTTATTTGCCTCTAACAAATGGTCGTACACCGACCAATCTCCCGCTATACATATATCTAGCTAGGTCCTTATTACTCGTTTTTACCCACGCGTCGATCGATCTACCTCATTAGTTATGTCTCTCTTCCTCTAACAAACAACAATGGGTCTATCGATCTAGTTAGGTTTGCTTACCAAACACATGGTTCCCCTTCATCATCCATGGATGCATCCCGACAGATCTATCACGCACAGGCACACACAGAAACACATCCCCACTCTTATTGATAACATTACAGTTCCACCCTCAGTTTGTCTAGTAGGCCTCTCCCACCATCTTCGAGAAGCAACTCCATCACCCATCCCGCACTCTACCCCTCTCCCTCCCTCTCTCTCTCCTATCTCTCTCTGTCCCATCATATTTCCCGTCCTTCAGTTATGTATGGATGTTGGCCGATCTCCCTCAAGACATAGCTGGGTCTCTCCTTCTCAACACATATACGAGTCGTTCTACCTCTATAGTTAGGCCTCTGCCTACCCCTCCCCCAGCCCCCTCCCCCCCACACACACCAATACATCGAGCGCCCTAGTCATGTCTCCCTGCCACACACAAACTTGACCTGTGCCCTTTGACATTCCGGTAGGTCAGTCGACCTATATCTTTGACTTGCACACACAAACAATTTCGATGGCTCTCTTCATCAATCTCGCACCCACCCACTTGATCCTCTCTTCGACTCTATCGATATCTATGACCCCTCCCTCTCTTCTCGTGGATCGCACAACCCTCTATATATGATATGGATAGTCCTCCATTTCACATACATTGCATGCAAAATTTTGTTTGAGATGTCATCGACACATATCCCACAAATACATTCACGAAATCAACCCCCCCCCAAAAAAAACACTCACTAACGCGGTTTGTATCTCTCACACACACCCACGTAGGTGGGGGACGTGCACGAAGAGAGAGGTGCATGCACGGCGCACGTACTCCCGTCTGTTTCCCAACCACACCCGCGCGGGTACACGGTGGAGCTCATTTCTATACGAAAAGGCAGACCACATGGTAATTTGGCACGTGTACTGGTTGTCCACTTGGTGGAGGGAGGATCGTCTACCATGGGTGAACAAACAAATTGCGACTTGACGCGTTATGTTAAAAAAAGAGGAAAACCATGTGGGGCCTACCTTAGAGGCAAGGCTCTATACACTGGAGTACTTTTGATGTGTCCCCTCAACTCGCAGAATGAGGAGAAGCTTGCTTAGTACGCCGTCTCCCGCGCCAACGGGCGCGATGGCTCGCAGGATGAGGTGAAGCTTGATTAGTACTATACGCCTTACGCCTGCTCCCTCGCCCACGCGCGTGGTGGCTCGCAGGACGAGGAGAAAAATTTACTACTCCCTCCATTTACTCCTGGTCCCTACTACCTTGGTTATAGAGATTATATCATATTGTTTGGAATATATATGTCCTTTAGTAGATTTCAATATGAACTACTAGTACATACTCCAAACACTGATGTATATAGACGTATTTTAGAGTGTAGATTCACTCATTTTGCTACGTATGTAGCACTCTCCCTTGCCCCTCGACCCTTGCCACGTGGTGGGCATGCAGCAATTCATTTGGTCTCATATAGCTAGAATGATATATACTGCACTACCATTATTGCTCGACTTCCCGAAGAGGCGAAGAGCCAATCGCAAGGTTAATATTTTGGAGATGCCAAGCGCAAGGTTATAGCAGAACGAGTAGTACGTGCGGCGTCATTTATAAATGAAGTCTTTTTTTCTTTAGTGGCACGTACGCAATATGATAGGTTCGTATGGAGAGAAAAGGAAACCGCTCCACTATATACATAGTCAGGACGGGCCAGCCTACACGGTTGCTTGCTGGGGTTGCTCTCTTCACACTCTCTCACACAAAACGACTGTGGCCACATCTCTAACATCCCGGCGGATCACGTCCGCCGGGGAAGGGGTGGATGCTTAGTGTAGATGCGGTCGCCGTCGCCGACGGCGAAAACCCACTGTCGGCACGTCCCGATCAGGGGTCCCCGCCGTTCTCTCTCACAAAGCCGATGTGGTTGCCTTCGTCCCTTGCTTACTGTCGTGACGTGGGCAGTTGCCGCCTCCCGCCGCCCTCCTCAAGGTTGAGCTACATCCCGACATCCCTCAGGTACAACTCCCTTTACAACCGGCTTCCACCACTGCTCCAGCTGCCCACATCACTCCATGTGGATATTTCTCTACTTCTTTGCCCTGCACATACCTCTACTGGCTTCTACGTACTGTATTTTTGTGAGTTTATGTCTCATCAACTAGTCCCATTAATCTTATTCTAATCACGCTTCTTCAATTTCTTTGTCACATGGATGCTCATCTCGATTTTGGTGAAACTGCACAAAATGATCCAATGGTCAAAAGGTTGCAAACTTCATTTCTTAGGAAGCTCGAACGTTGCCAGCAAATTGAAGCCTGGTTAGGGTTCACGGTTCAAGGGCTAGGGACTGCATGGATCATTTTTTTCTTTAGCTACCTTTGTTCCAAAATAAGTGTCAACTTTAGTAGTAGTACAACTTTGTACTAAAGTTTGCATAAAGTTGAGACACTTATTTTGGAACGGAGGGAGTACATATTTGCTATGATCTGTCTATCATTGAGATGCAATAGCATGCATGTTAGTCTCCTTTGTATTTGATGAAATGTTGCAATGGGCAACCTTGGACGCAGGATACATGTAACAGAAGCTGGAAGCTTCATAGCATGGTACAAATTTATCTCGCTGATAAATTACAGTACGTACTATACTAGTACTTCCTCCGTTCCTAAATATAAGTCTTTTGTAGAGATTTCACCATGAACCACATGCGGATGTATATAGATGCATTTTGTGTAGATTCATTCATTTTGTTCCGTATGTAGTTCACCTAGTGGAATCTCTACAAAGACTTATCTACTAGTAATAGCTAGCCCCCACTACTAGGAATTCTCTATCCTCTCCTTGAGCCACATCATCAAAATTAATGTAGCCGTTAGATGAACTAAATCAGTCCATAATAGCCGTCTGATCTAGACGTTGAGAGGCTCCGCACTAAGGCACATGCAAGCATGCAGAAATACCGTGGCATGCATGTGAGTGGGTTTTAAATCACATCAACATGTCTGCATGCAAGCATGCACTGGTAGCATGCATGTAAGTGAGCTTTTAAGTCCCATTAACATGTCAAAAAGAAAAATATAATCCCATTATGCAGTAGGAGTTGGCTGATCTTTTTTCCTTACATGGGATGATCTAAATGATGATGGGAGTTTTTTTAGTTTGGCTACCACATTTGTCATGCGGTTATAGAGTGGTTTTTTAATTCTATGAAATTGATAATTTTACGCAGAGAGATATACGGCTGTTCCGCAGCAACGCACGGGGACTCATATAGTATTTAGGAACGGAGGGAGTACTATGTAAAGAGTTAGGTGTCGCACGGTGTCCAGAAAATATGGTGATAGTGTGAGGTGGGCCATGTAATCACTGAGCATGCATGTTTTCACTGCTCTTGCACTCCTCCGCTGTAAGAATGGAGAAAGTGTAATCTAGTAGTACCTCCTTTCGCCGAAAGCGTGGGACATCCAGCAGTCCTACCACCTTAGTAATAAAGACCAATGAGCCGTCAAATCACATAGACCCAGCAGTAAGTTGGACGGACGAAGCAACCATCACTCTTGCTCTAGTGAGAGGTCGCGTCCGCTCTTCCCGGGCATGAATGCGACACCGATTCTTTGGAGCGGCGCTGTCCATTTCGGGTGGGAAGCGTGTGCGGGCGATGGAGGGGCTTTGGGTGGGCCAGGCTGGTCAGGAGCGGGCATGGCAGCTGTCCGCCTGTCCCTACCGGACACACCCGAAAATGAGAGGATTCATCGACTCTCGTGGCTAAAATCATACACTACACACCATCTCTCTGTAGGAGTAGGTCGATCTGTCGCTCTCTCTAACACACACATGCTGTTAAACACACACACACACACACACACACACACACACACACACATGCACCTTGGTCCCGCTGCACCTTCTAACGTGACTTATTACACCTAGACGGAGGGAGTAGTAAGTATGAGATACGGTGGCACACTGACTTAGGTCGAATACAAGTGCCCAAAATTGTGTGCATGTTATAATAAGGATTCACTTAAAATAGTACGTGAGCGAACAGAGGGATCAATTGGACAGTGTTCCCGAGCAGTAGCGAGATGTGTGAGGTAAGATACACCGCTGGCGCTTTTAATTTTTCTTATTAATTTGTTTGTTTCAACCTCTGACTGGTGGGACCCAACGTACTACATGGAGAGAGGTAAGGTGACTAAGGCTGCATTATTTCTACACCACTATGGATAGTCTTACCACCAAAGCCACATGACACGATTATGATTTAAATCCCAATGACTCCCACACACATAAAAAAACACGGCATGCTTGTCACACGAATGCAGGAATGTATAAAATGTTATTTTCCTCTCGTTGAACATAACGGGAGGGTTGTGTAGCTGGTTAGCCTGTTCGCCCATCAAACTTGAGGTCTCGGGTTCGATAACTACACTTGAGCATAAGTTGTGCTAGGAGGATTCTTTGACTGGTCAAAATGGATGGATACAGAGCTATACGATCTCGTAGTGACCGTATAATCACCTCATCACGTATAAGCTGCAGCCTCGGCGCTTGTTTTCTAGTGTTTGCACGCTTCACACACTCTCTCCAGTATATATATACACACACTGGAGCCGCATCGCTTGTAGTTGCTCTCTTCACACTCTCTCACCCTCTCTAGATCTAAACAAGACTTCATTGGCCTCTCTCTCCCCTCACTACTGGTCAAAAGCCGGCATGATCCGTCCGCCGGGAAGGGAAGGAGGCTTAACGCTGTCGCCATCGACGAGGGAAGAATCCACTACCAGCACAGCTGTTCACTTTCACCCAGTGGCGGTGCGGGAGGGCCTCCGACCCCTTCTTCTTCGCTGCCGTCCCGTCGCCCACCGAACGACGCCCCAAGAACCTTAAGGTATAATTTACTTATTCCACATGCATTGCTCTAGTTGCATGTATACCATGAATCTAGGACGTGGTTCAAAGAGGAAAGGAGTGGGGGAAAGTAGTGGGAAAAAGTTGTATAGCATGAATCTAGGACGTGGTTCAAAGAGGAAAGGAAGGGGGAAGGTAGTGGGGAAAAAGTTGTATAACATGAATCTAGGACGTGGTTCACAGGGGAAAGTAGTGGCGAAAGTTGTATTGCATAAATCTAGGACGTGGTTCAAAGAGGAAAGGAAGGGCCGAAAGTACAAGTACAGAGTGGCTATCCAGCACCTACATTGGTCGAAAAGGGAAAACAATGACAAACGCAGTACGCACATCTGTAACGAACTGATCTCTTGTTTTGGGGGACAAGGCTGTAGACTTTGAGCAGGACTAGATTTGCTGTGCTCACATACGAAAAGGTGTCTAAAGATAACAAAACTGGGACCAACACAAATATGCTCCTTGGTTGTTTGTTCTTTGTTGCAACAGACTGTGCATCACCATAGTACATCGGTAGATGCACATGGTGCTGGTGCGTCCACTGTCCTGTGCAACTCTTTAGCTGTTTTTAATCTAAGGCCCTGTTTGGTTAAAAACTCCCTAGCCCCTACCTGCTTGGTTCCAGGGACTAAACATGGACTAGAGGTTATTAAATGACATGCTAAAAGACCATGTTACCCCTAGTAATGAACTAATAGAGACAAGGTGCGATGCGTGGCAAGGGCAACTATTGGAAAAAGTTCCAAAAAGACTCCCTCGGGGTCTTCTTTCTTTAGTCCCAAATGCCCACTTTTAGTCCCTAAAAGTCCCTCCTATTTGGTTTAGATGGGACTGACGCGGAGTGTTTTTATTCCCTACACCAAAATGTCCTTGTAAACAAACACCCTCTAATAATGCCGCTGGAAAATTGATGCAATGCCACAGTTAAAAGAAAATTACATGTTTAACGAATTTTATTGTTAATATAATCTCTATGTTAATATTAATCAATGCCACCGTTTGAGAAATGCTACTATCTTGCTTTCTTTCCCATTTAGATAAGGTAGATGCTTCTTTTTGTTGGCTTCTGTGTCATCCACCATTATTGACCACTAGTTGTTTCCTTTGCACCTCTATGTAAACATGGTTATCTACTTCACCTCGTTGCCATTATGACCTTTTGTTGCACTACACAAAACACTTTTCTTTTAAGAGTGTTTTGTGCAGTTCAACCAAAATGTCACACCGACAACGTTGCTTGATTGCTTGATCTTAGTGGAGCTGCACAAGAGGAGATCTTACTTCTTATCCGTGTTGGCAAATTTGGTTCAGATCTTTTTCTTGTGAGTTGTTTGAATTCCGCATCAAGAGAGGTCAGTACTAGCCTTCTTTCACATGATTCTGTAGTGTGCTTTCATATGTTGTGCTACTTGTACGGTAATGTTGGTTGATTTTAGTGAACAGCACAAATGGAGACAAGACTTCCAATCTGTATGTGCACCGTAATATCCCATTGAGGTAAGATAAGGATATTTCACAACTGTTGGCCTGTATTTTGCCACTTTCATCAAAAAATTAATGTCATTGTTTAGTGCTATACTTGTGCTCCCTAATTGGCATGACAAATCTTACATTGAAGGCGAAGCTTGTCTGTTATTGAACCAAGTGACGAAGGGGAAGAACAAGCGGAAGAAAAACAAAAATCAACTCTCGGTGCTGTAATGAAGCACTGGAACTGTGATGACACAAGTAATGATATAGTTTTGCATCTTAATTTATTGCTATGGCTGGAACGAGCAATTGTTTTGCCACTGATTTGATGCCACTCTTAATGTAATACGTAATTATCTCTACTTGTGCAAACAGGGATATTCTTTGAAGATACCATATATTTTAGTGGAACTGCACAACAAGATGTTGGAAACGTTAAACTAATCGAGGAGTATATAGTAAGCATGGCGACCACAGTAGATAGCAACAGATGGTTCCAGAGAAGTGCTTCATCTGTATGCTCTACACAATAAGCCTCATAACAAAGGTTGGTACTCTCCCACTGATTTTATCCATATGATTGAGCTTTGTCATCTCTATTGGTGTTGTGCTACTATTTAGATACTGTCATGAAAAAGTGGTATTGTCCTTGAGAAGTGCTTCATCTGTGCTAATTTAAATATTTCCTTTCCTTTTTTGAGCAAACAGGGATGCTAGCATTTAGTTGTCCTCTTGTCTTTGCACAACAGGATCATCTTCCTCTGAAGAAGAATATGGAGTACGTGAAGTGACTAGTTCCTATTATGCCCGGATGAAGAAGCTCTGTCTATCTTCTCATCAGAAGGAGCAGTTGAAGGATGGTTACATTAATCCCCACAAGACCAAACTAACTTCAGCTCAGAAGGACTGACAAATCTCCATTTTTTTGCTATGATGCGTGAGTACAATGTTGTTCTAGGATTCTTTCTGGTGAGTTCCATTTTTCTAAAAGTGTGCTCTACATGGACCATGTAGGTGCCTGTTTAAACTATCAATTCATAGTACAGTTTGATTTATACTAATCACTTTTTTTGTATTTGTGCAAGCAGGGGTGCTCAGCTTGATTTCAATGGGAATTGCACAAAATGTTCATGAATACATCGAATCATTCATTTCCACCACAAGAAAGGAGGTGCCGATAAGTTCAAGGCGTTGCAACATATAAGGGCGAAATCATACAAGCTACACGCGAACTTGGTTGATTTTGGTGGAACTGCATAAAAAGAATAGCTGGTTTATTTAGCACGAGGTGCCATGTCAATGTCCGAATTGATGGCAAACCCTGCAAAATTCCACAATCGTAGGCATTTGATATTTTGGAATGGGACAACCTTGTCAAATTTTGCTCATTGATTTTAGCAAGAAGACATGTGTTTGATATTTTTGAATGGGACGCCCTTTGCTGTCAGCAGCGTCGATCAATTTTTTCTTTATTCTTTAGTTGTGAAGTAAATATTGCCTCTGACATGTGAGTCGCTGAGATGCATAATCATCGATTGTTTTGAATGTTCTTTATGAATTGCCAGCCCTGTGTTTTTGATTGCAATGTACAGAAGCGCAAAAAAGCTGGTCAAACTCTTTCTACTCCTTGTGTTCCTTTTTACTTCGCACATTATGAAATTGCATACTTTTTTCTATAAGATTGGTCAAAGTAGAGATACTTTGACTGCAGACAAAACTTGTATGCAGACTAGAAAGAACCGGAGGGAGTACATGTGAAACTGCTGGAAACGAGGTGATCACCCTGGGAATAATGCTAGTACGTATTGTTTTGCATGTTCATCCAATGCCAGTGATACGGGAATTCGAACTAATCGAAATAAACTCATTCATACATGGTCGGATTTCGTATAAACATGCTGGATTTCATTACATTTCATACATTCTTCAACTAAAAAGGGGTGCGCTGGAGGTATAATTAATTAACCGAAGCTACCCACCCGTGTCCCGCTGGGCCGAACAGAACCTTCAGTGACTTAACTGCAGGTGCAGTTGTATAGCTGACATGTGGCATGTTGGGCCCATGTGTCAGTCAGCCAACTGCACTAGCAGTTAAGTAGAAGCAGCGTTCTTCTCCAACACAGCTCTCCGACTCCATGTCGCCGCCAAGAAGCTAACCGGCCATCAATGGTCAACCCGCCTAGCTTGGCTTCAACCGGAGGGTAGCAGCGGTGACCTTACTTGGACCCGAGCGGCGGCGACCTACCGTGTTCTACTCTTCCTCGTTTTCTGTGTGGCGTGGCCTCGCTGGCAGCGGGGCGGGGCCTCGGCGGAGCCAGCGATGTCCTCTGTCTCGCTGCCAGCGGGCGGCGCCTCGGCGGAGCGGTGGAAATCATCCCCCTCGTTGCCGGCAAGGTGGGGCCACGACTAAGCCGGTGATGTCCTCTGCCTCGTTGTTGGCGGGGCAGGGCCTCGGCGGAGCCGGTGGTGTCCTCTTCCTCGTTGTTGGCACCGCGGGGCCTCGTCGACGCCAGCGGAGCGGGGACTAGTCGGAGCCGGCATTGTCCTCTGCCTCGTCCTTGGTCTCGCCAAACAGCGCCTCGCCCGCTTCATCGCCCTCTTTGTAGGCGGCCGCAGCCTCCGCCACCCGCATGCGGTATCGCCAGCGCTCGAGGCGGCCCTCGCGGGCGGAGCGGTACGAGTCAAGCAGCGCCTCCTGCTTCGTTCGCTCCACGGCGATCTGCTCCTCCGCCTGCAGGTGCTCCTGGAGGAGATGGTGGTTGTAGGCGGGGTCAGCCTGCGCCTCCCGGAACTGCTCCTCACTCTTTTGCCACACTGTGTCCATGTGTTGGGCACGGTCCTCGCCGATGGTCATGGTGCAATGCACCAGCGAGGATGGCACGGAGGAGGGGGTTGGCACCGAATCGTCGACTACCATGTTCTCCATTGGGATGTCGTCGTCCTCCGGCTACCTGCTGGCCGGCCGGTCGGCAGCAATGGCTGCCATCTCCTTGTGGTCCGTCGTTTGCCCGTCCCGAAGAGCGCTGGAGCGCGAGGAAGCCATTGTGGGCAGTAGTGGTGTGGATAGGAGAAAGGGAATGGATGCGGATGACTGCGGCTATGGCCAGCGCAGCAGTTTATATAGCAATGGTGGGCGGCGGAGGGACGGACGTGTGGTGCCGGAGTAGCCGCCTCGGCAACCGTGTATCATTAATGTGGGCGGCAGATGGACGGACGAATGGCACTTGTGTCGTTTGAAGGCGGAGCAATCGCGTTCACCGGGAAGCGGAGCAGGCGGTGCTGACTGTTTCGGGCAGAAAGTGCGTGCGGGCGAGGAGATGACTTCACTTGGAGAGGATGACAATAGGGACCCACCAGGGCCATAGCCTCACGTACGCAAGTGCCTCCTTATTATATAAAAACTATAATTTTTTTTGCTTCCTCCTGGTTTCCTGACATCACGGTCCCACACCATTGTCAACCTATGTAGTCAATAAACGAGAGAATTGCACAAGAAGCGGCCGACAGCTGGGACCAAGCAGCTCGAGCAGTATTTATGTTTTTGAGGTGTGAGCACTGCAGATTTTTTCGATGTTTAGCCCGGATATTAATTTTTCTCCTCTGAACAATAACGAAAACATCGCTGCAGGTATTAACTGGGCGGGCTGTGGCCCGTCTAGGCCAGGCCAGATATCCAGCCCAGATAGTAAATTTTCAAGCTGAAAATGGCTAGCCCAGCTATAATTTTTTTAGGAATACCCAGGCAAGGTCAAGTTGTTATTCTCCGTCCCGCTGGGCTGCAAATCTTTCCTCGAAGGGATGCATTAGCCTTAACAAGAAAATGTGCTTTAAGAAATAATAAATGGGATGTAATTATAAAAACTGGGCAGTAACTATAAAAAAATGCACCAAACACGTAATTACTTTATAAAATATTATTTTTGGATATTTAAAATTTTAATTTCATTAATTGTTGCGAGCGCAATGTTTCTTTGGATTTTTACGTAATATAAATTTATATTGAAATTGTATTTAATCTGACTAGAAATTTTGGGATAAAAATATTTCGGATCCCATCAAAATGTGGGAAATTTTATTGAATTCTATCTTCAACGGTTGGTTAAAATTATTAATCGTTGTCCTAGCTAGAAAATGGGTTGTAGTTTTAACAAACTGTAAATGGGTTGTAGTAAATTCCATTAGAATTCAAAAATGGGTTGTACATTCTTACAAATCGCAATGGGTTATAAGTTCTCTGCCACACACTTGTGGGCCTACTAAGTTGACGCGTCCCCTAAAAAAATAAGTCGACGCCTATGCAAGGCTTTGTCAACTTATTATAGTCAACACACGGTTCTAGCAGTAGTGGCTGTTGGATGTCTATCCAACGGATGTCGTGCTTCTTCTTCAATCTCGGATATTCTTAGCTTCGGCCGCCCAAAAATGATTCCTCCCCCTGACATCTGGGGCGCATCATTTCAGAGGCTGGCTTGTGGGCCTACTAAGTTGGCGCGTACCAAGGGCTTTGTCAACTTAGTCAATACAAACGATTCTAGCTTCACTGACCGTACGATGTCCATCCAACGACCATAGTGTTTCTTCAACCTCTGTTCTTCTTGCTCCAGCCGCCCAAAG
This sequence comes from Triticum dicoccoides, assembly GCF_002162155.2. Lineage (NCBI taxonomy): Eukaryota > Viridiplantae > Streptophyta > Magnoliopsida > Poales > Poaceae > Triticum > Triticum dicoccoides. The sequence goes on from NC_041383.1 coordinate 459,846,340, forward strand.
CAGCGCCAGTCGTGCCGCCTGCTCCTGCCTCCCGTGGCCGGCTGTGCTGCCGCAGAGCCTCACCGCCCCCATACTACTCCCACCGCTGGCCAGGCCTTCCCTCCACTCACCCACACCCTCTGTTATTCTGCGGCGACGGCAGCCTCACACCGCAGCCAAACCAGTGAACCCTCGTACTCCTCTCTGCATGGGCATCCACTGCCGCGTCTTCCCCGGATCAGCGTCGTCCCCTTCCTAGGCCTCGCCGTCGTCCACAGCCGTGGTGCTCTCAGTGCGACGTGGTCAATGTGGTCAACGACTGACTTCCATCGGAAGAGTACTGTACGAGGAGAGGCTGATAGCTGGGTCCACGGCAGCCGCAAAGAAGTGCCTCCTTATTACGCAGAAAATAATGATTCCTCCACCTGACAGCAGGGACCCACCGGACGGGCCACCGTATTTCGCGGAAAAAACGTTTCCCCCTGACTGCTGGACCCACCAGCTACATCTTCGCACGCAAGGAAGTGCGTTCGGGCAAAAAAAACACGATTTGCCCCCCTGACTGCTGGGACCCACCAGCTACATCTTCGCACACAAGGAAGTGCCTGACAGTCAGGACCCACCTGGTCGAAGTGTATGTAGCGTTGTCATGCTGGTCGTGAACGTGTACGTACATACTAGTGGATGTAGAGGCGCGCACGTGTCGTAGTAGAGGCGCGCACGTAGCATGTACACGTACGTACATCGGCCAGTGTGCAAAAAAGAAAATACGACCACATACATACATACGGGCCGGGTCTGGAACGCCTACTCGCGCATACGTACGGCCAGGGCTCGTGTACATGGCTGGGTCGGAACAGAGAAACAGCGTCGTCGTTGTGTTCATGGGGAGCCAACCGGTTGGGTCGAAACAGAATGCGTCGTCGTGTTCATCGGGAGGGCTTGGACGGAATAGGCGATGGAAACAAGGCCTGGCGTACCGCAGAACAGAGGAAACGGCCTTGTGTTCGACCGGCCACGTTCGAAACGGGATCCTGTTCATCGGGAGGGGTCTAGCGTATCGCAAAACAGAGGAAATAGACCTCCTATGGTCGAAACGGGGGTCCTGTTGATTGGGAGGGGTGTGGCGTACCGCAAAACGGACAAACCGGACTTGTGTTGGAGCGCTACGATCGAAAGGGGTCCTGTTCATCGGGAGGGGTGTGGTGTACCGCAAAACGAGACTCCACGGGATACTGTTCATCTCCATTGTCGACCTCCTCCAGCCTCCATGGGCTATTGTTCATCCACCGTTGACCTCCTCCAGCCTCCACCTGCGACTGGTCATCCACAGGCTCCTGTTCATCCAGCCTCCACCGCGTGCTACTCCACCGGCTACTGTTCAACCACCCCTCTCCACGAGCTCCTGTTCAACCACCCCTCCACGGGCTACTGTTCATCCACCCCTCCACCTTCTACTATTCATCTAGCCCTCCACGGGGTCATCCCGTTCATCCAGCCCTCCACAGGGTCCTGTTCATCCAGCCCCAACCGGCTCGATCGATCGGGGTCCTGTTCATCCACCCCCACCGCTCACTGTTCATCCAACCCCCTCCCCCCGCAACACTCGCTGTTCATCCAGAGGCAGCATCGATCGGCTTCAGTTAGCAGCAGTAGCGAAGGAATCGCTCGATCGGGTTCAGTTAACAGCCATCAATTGATCGCTCGGGTTCAGTAACGCATAGCCTGCAGTGCAATCGACCGGGTTCAGTTAGAGCCCAATGCCTATCTCGGGTTTAGTTAGAGCCAACGCCTCGCACACACGCGCGTACGTGTACGAGAGAAACGCGCATCGCTCGGCCCCCGACCACCCACTGTAACCGGGAACTCGCCGAAATTTTCTTTGCCCTTGCTTCTACCATGGTTTTTTCCGTCATGGACGGCCCAAAGAATGTCATGCAGCTGCATCTCCGGGCTATTGTTCATCCACCCCTCCATCGTCTACTGTTCATCCAGCCCTCCACGGGGTCGTCCTGTTCATCCAGCCCTCCACGGGGTCCTGTTTATCCAGCCCCAACCGGCTCGATCGATCGGGGTCCTGTTCATCCAGAGGCAACGCCACGGGGTCCTGTTCATCCACCCCCCCCCCGCAACACTCACTGTTCATCCAGAGGCAGCATCGATCGGCTTTAGTTAGCAGCAGTAGTGAAGGAATCGCTCGATCGGGTTCAGTTAACAGCCATCGATCGATAGCTCGGGTTCAGTAACGTGTAGCCTGTAGTGCAATCGCTCGGCTTCAGTTAGAGCCCACTGCCTCGCTCGGGTTCAGTTAGAGCCAACGCCTCGCACACACACGCGTATGTGTACGAGAGAAACGTGCATCGCTCGGCCCCTGACCATACACCGTAACCGGAAACTAGCCGAAATTTTCCTCGTCCTCGCTTCTACCATGGTTTTTTCCGTCATGGACGGCCCAAAGAATGTCATGCAGCTGCGTCTCCGGCCCGCCCAGGATGAAAAGCCCATTTTCTGTCATGATTTTTTGTCATAGAAGTAGGATCACACCACATCTATGATGATACCGGGTTTTGTCACAATTATCATCATAGAAGTGTCATAAGTATGGCAGAAAAAAAGTCGTTCGGCGCAAAATGTCATGGATGTGTCTTTGTTGTAGTGTATGGACCCCTAGGTCTGAGGTAAACTACTCACGCTTCATCGGAAGGGTAATAGAGTTGATGTAGAAGCCCTCCATGGTCGAATCCCCCTCCGGTAGGACGCCGGAAAAGGCCCGTAGATGGGATCTCACGGGTACAAAAGGTTGCGGTGGCGGAAAAGTGTTTTCGTGGATGCCCTTGTTGGTTTGGGGATATATGTAATATATAGGTGAAATAATTAGGTTAGGAGGTTCACGAGGAGCCCACAAGGGTGGGGGGCGCGCCCTACCCCCCTGGGCGCGCCCTCTGTCCTTATGGCCAGCTCGTGGCTCCTCTGACTTCATCTCCAAGTCTCCTGGTTGTCTTCTAGTCCAAGAAAAATCATCGCGAATGTTCGTTCCGTTTGGTATTCCTTTTCTGTGTAACTCAAAAACAAGGAAAAACAGAAACTGACACTAGGCTCTAGGTTAATAGGTTAGTCCCAAAAATAATATAAAATAGCATATTAATGCATATAAAATATCCAAAACAGATAATATAATAGCATGGAACACTAAAAAAATATAGATACGTTGGAGACGTATCAATGGCGCATCACAGAGCAGGCAAGGCGTGTCTGCGTCGATAGGCTGCGGCTCGCTACACAGCGAGACTATTCGGGCACCGCAGAGCGTGAGGCGCGGCGTGCCGCACAACAAGAGCGGATCCATCGGTGCTTGCCTGCTGTTGACAGGGCGTCGCAGCTGGGTACACGTCCCGTTAGTAACCCCATTCCTCGTCAGGACTGCGTAGAGGCTCTCTACGCCATACTTGCACCAGAGGCCAGCCACGCCGTACTTGCACCAGATGCGCGCCGCACCATTCGCATGGGTCGCGCCATTCGCCTTGTCCGCGGCCCGCTCGATGCCAACGCACTGGTCGCTAGGCTCGACCGCCTCCTTGGCCCTAGTGACCACCTGGGCGCAGTAGAGGAACATGGCCACTTGGAGCTCGAGATTGCACTCCATATGTACCGCGAGAGTGTTGACCACTTGGACGAACGCCTGCATGAGTTCATGCAGAGCCAAGAGCTACCGTAGGCAAGGACTGCTGGTCATGGTCCCATGGACGTGTTTTATTTTGTTGAGTCGTTTCAACGTGGATCGCTATGTATTCACAACAATCATAATATTGCTCTGTTTATTGCTTTGTTTCAATGTGTGTACTCTATTTTTCATTCTTGTATGTTCTGTTTCAATATGTGTATATATGCTTTCCATTGTGTATATGTGGATGATAACAGCTACTCCCTCTGTTCCAAATTACTCGTCGTGGTTTTAGTTCAAATTTGAAGTAAAACCACGACGAGTAATTTGGAACAGAGGGAGTAGATACAAATTAGTATACAAAAACAGATAGAAAATGGAATTCATAATATATATATGTTAATTGCTCATTAGTTCATCAAAGAATATATATAATATCATCACATATATGTGATGATACTTAACTACTAGGTACAATGCATAAAATTGAAAACGAACAATACTAAAACTAATAATCCCTCCTGGGGGCAGTATTCCGGCAGCCCCTTGCCAGCAGCTCACTGGTGCGTGGCGTCTTCCTAGCGGGGAGGCAGTACTCCGCCTCCTCCGCTTCGCTGCGCTTGACGTACCGATCTGCCTCTTGCTGGCCGACAATCGCGAATGATCTTGCCATTTTGTTGGGCGCCCATCGGAGCTCCTCGTCGGTGGCACGTTGGAGCTTACCGACCCACCTCCATGCAGCGATGAGGCGCCTAGCTCCTTTGACCTTCCTCGCAAAGTACCCGTCTTCGTACACCTCCTCCGCACGACGACAGGCCCGCCCCAAAGTTCCACCGCCTCCTTTTTCCAGGTGGCATCACGGGCTTCATAGGCTGCCTGGTACCTGGCTTGCTCCTCTGCCATCTCCTTCTTGAACACCACTTGCATGGTTTTCTCAGCCAGCGGCAACAACTTCCACAGACAATGATTGTACTGGCCCCAAAACCACTCAAAAGTTGGAGGGTCCGGCGCAACCTCGTCCAGCGGTGCATAGGGGTCCGGCTCGTCGCTTCTCTTCAACTGAGCGTCCTCAAGGGGCAGCGCCTCCTCGTGGGCGTGTGGCCAGATCGGCGGCGCCATGGCCGAGATTT
>NC_041383.1:459851526-459864613 GCF_002162155.2 Triticum dicoccoides
GAGAGAGAGAGAGAGAGAGAGAGAGAGAGAGAAAGAAAGAGAGAGAGAGAGAGGGGGGGTGAGCGAGGGGAGGATGTAGATGAGAATGCAGGCTGGACGACATGAGCAAGGTAGTATTTACTAGCGGCCAGAATCTATCGACGGGAATAGTACACACACCGTTCACCGAAATTTACGAGTACTGTAGTTTGAATTACACATGATTCCCGCAACAAAAGTCGTGTGTGGACTTAATAGCTGACCATTTCCAATACAGAACCGGGTCTGATTAATAACCCGCGCCACTCACCTTCCAAACCTCGAGGCGTGAAATAGAGTGCCAATCGTGTGGGGCTCGGTTGTCTTGCCAGATCTTTACATTTGCTTTTTTGAAAACCGGATATTTGGAATTTAAATGCCATGGCACTCCATGCATGTGTCCAAGCCGTGACACCAATATGTTTGAAAATTTGTTCCAATTTACTGCACATGGAATTAACTTGCACACAAGTACACAATTTTTTTTCAAACCGTTATGGTTAGCCGCTACATGTAGATGTAGTTCAAATTTGGATTGCGGTCATTAAATGGCTAGAAAATCACTTAAATGTCTTAAAAAGGTCAAATGACCCCTGAAATTTTCCAAATTTTGACATGACAGTTGTATTAGTGCATGTTAATTGTAGAATTTTTTTGAAGCCCATAAGAGGAAGCTATCGCCCGTTCGTCATCAAACATGCATTTTCCCTCTCGAAACCATGAGCCTTCTAGTGAGTTGCTCCGGTTTGTGAGGGGTGTGTGTGTCCAAACTTTCATCAAACAGACCAATTTTTTTACCACATCATCTGGTGGCATGACATTACGTCAAGCAAGGTTTCTTGTGTTTCTGATCATTTTTTATTTTTTTGGAATTTAAATGGCATGGCACTACATGTATGTGTCCAGGGCATTACACCAATATGTTTGAAATTTCCTTCCAATTTACTGCACATGGATTTAACTCGCACACAAGTACACAAAAATATAATTTTTCAAATTGTTATGGTTAGCCGTTGCATGTAGATGTAGTTCAAATTTGAATTACGGCCATTAAATGGCTAGAAAATCACCTAAATGTCTTTAAAAGGTCAAATGACCCCTAGAATTTTCCAAATTTTCACATGACAGTTGTATTAGTGCACGTTAAATGTAGAAAAAAATTGAAAGCCATAAGAAGAAGCTATCTCATGTTCGTCATCAAACATGCATTGTTCCCTCTCGGAACCACGAGCCTTCTAGTGAGTTGCTCCGGTTTATGAGGGGTTTCTGTCCAAACTTTCATCAAACAGGCCAATTTTTTTACCACATTATCTTGGTGACATGACATTACTGATCTTTAAAAAAAATTGGAATCTAAATGCCATGTCACTCCATGTATGTGTCCAGGCCGTGAGACCAATATGTTTGAAAATTCGTTTCAATTTACTACACATCAAATTAACTTGCACACAAGTACACAAATATGATTTTCCAAACCGTTATGGTTAGCCATTGCATGTAGATGTAGTTCAAATTTGAATTACGGTCATTAAATGGCTAGAAAATCACTTAAATGTCTTTAAAAGGTCAAATGGCCCCTGAAATTTTCCAAATTTTCAAATGACAGTTGTATTAGTGCACGTTCACTGTAGAAAAAATTTGAAGGCCGTAAGAGGAAGCTATTGTCAGGACCCCGACTCAATGCCACATCGATCTAGCATGTAACACCTCATATCACTTTGCGGCCTCACGCACGGTATTCCCACGGGTGTCGCCTTACCTTAGCCCGGAACCGTTTGCGCCTTTTGGCACACGTATATGACAGTGTCGCTAGCATCCATATGATAAGGAGCCCGGGCTGACATGGCTAGTCGTAAATCCAAAGTGGCACAGACTTACAGGGACAGGCATCCATGACCCAGCATCGAACGTGTCGGTCATCAACGAGTGAATCCAGGCTGTAGCACTGGGCTAGCAGGACTCCGGTGAACCGGGCTGTAGCAGGCTAATAGGACTCCGGTATTCATCGCATGACATTTCCCCGAAGGGACAGACACAGGAACGAAGAAGGACACATGCCGGCCAGCCTAAGTGTTCCGGAGCAGTAGCAAGCTACCATGGCTCGGTGGAAACACTAGGAGACATTTCCCGGTAAGAGAGGCTACTAAAGATAAACAACTAGATAGTCAGATCCCACACATACCAAGCATTTCAATAACATACACACAATATGCTCGATATATGCAAATACAACATGGCATCACAACATGACTCTATGACTCGAGTAATTTATTCAATAGGCTCCGAGGAGCGAGATATTACAAACAGGGGTCTCATGACCCAACATTCAGAGCATACAAATCAAGCACAAGCGGAAGCTATCATGTCTGAGTACAGACATCTATAAATGAAAAAGGCTGAGAAGCCTGACTATCTACCAAATCCTGCCGAGGCACAAGATCGTAGCTGAGGTAACAAGCTAAACGTCGAAGACCACGCGGAAATACTAGTGAGACTGAAGTCTCTCTGCAAAAACATAAAATAGGCAAACGTGAGTACAAATGTACCCAGCAAGACTTACATCACAACTATCTACATATGCATCATTATCAACAAAGGGGATGGTGGGGTTTAACTGCAGCAAGCCAGCTTTGACTCGGTGGCTATCCTGAACTACGACTGCAAGCAACTCTTTTGAGGTGGCGCACACGAGTCCACATATTCACCATATCAATACACCACTATGGATCCGCTCCCGTCTCCCTACGAGAACGCCATCCATAGCACTCACGCTTATCTCGCGTATTTTAGAGTATCCACTTTCACTTGTCTATGAACTGATATAAGCAACCCAGAAGTCCTTTTCCGCGGACACGGCTATTCGAATAGATCATATTAACCCTGCAGGGGTGTACTTCTTCACACACGCTCTCACCACTTACCGCCGTTTACACGACATGTACTCGGCAACCTTCAAGCGGAAGCCCAATGTGGGTGTCGGCCACGGCCTGCCTAAACACTCAAGTCTCTAGTCCAGGTTTATCGCCTATTCGGGTTCCATCCATGAGGAGATCCGGCCGGAGTTTCGCTCACAGCCCCAAACGATGTGAACAGGGTTCCGTGACACCAAACGGGCGCCCGGTTTACCCGGCCACGTGCCTACTGCATCACAGCCCACCCCTACGGTCAGCGATGCGCACGGCCTCCAGCATACTACAAACACCAGAAACTACTTGCAACTCCTGGACAGAGGACAAGGGTGATCAAGAAGCCGAGAGGGTCCATTGGTTTCGGGCCCAATGCGTGGTAGTAGCTGAATCATGGATCACAAACACAGAACTCAGTTCCTGAGGACGGCTGCAATGAGACAACCCACCATGTACTCCTACATGGCCTCTCACCGCTACCTTTACCAAATCGTGTTCACACACTTAGCTCACACACAGTAGGACATGTTCACACACCTCTGATTCATCCCCGATGAATCAGTCCTGACTCAACTCTAAGCAGTAGCAGGCATGACAAACAAGCATGAATGAGTAGGCACAACAGGGCTCAAACAACTCCTACTCATGCTAAAGGGTTTCATCTATTTACTGTGTCAATGACAGGTCATGCAAAGGATAAAGGGGTTCAGCTACCGCAGCAAGTAACAGATGAATCGGTGTTGTCTTAATGCATTAAAAGAGAGCAGGAGCGAGAGAGTAGGATTGTATCAGAAGGAACAAGGGGGTTTTGCTTGCCTGGCACTTCTGAAGATAACATTGAGTCTTCATCAGTGTCAACGATCACAACGTCGGAACATCGTCTACCGGGAGGGGACAGATACCGGCAACAAGGAAGAAATACAATCAATGCAATGCACAATATGATGCATGCTCATGACATGGCAATATGAATGTGTTTTGGGCTAATGCAACTAAAACCAGATTAAATGAAGTTGGTTTGAATCCAAGATTCAAATTCAAACTCCATATGTGATTATTTAAATGCCATTTATTTGTTTTGTCCAAAACAGAGGACAAACATTGTTCAAACATGCATGAAAATGGTACAGATGGATTCCTTGAATTTTTCTGATAATTTTTCATATATAATTTATTTAATTTGGAGTTACGGTTGAATTTCTATGATTTATTGAAGTTTAGAAAATATTCTGGAATTATTAAATCATTTAAGATTTATTTAAATTCCAGAAAGGAATTATTGCGTCAGCATGACCTTATCCTGACGTCAGCAAGTCAACAGGGGCCGGCTCGGGTCAAACCTGACGTGTGGGGTCCACACGTCAGTGACACAGGGCTAATCCCGCGTTGACTCGGGCTTTGACCCGCTACGGGGCCCGCTGTCAGTGTCACAGGGTTAGTTAGCAGGGTCATTAGCCCCTAACGACGACGCCACGTCAGCACGCCGGAGACCAGCCGACGGCGACCACAGAACACGGCGGGGCACGCCGGACTTGCGCTAGAGGCGTTAGTTTGGCGCGCTGAGGGCACCAGGGGATGGCCCTTGCTCCCGCGCATCCAGAGGACCGAGTGGGAGGTCGTGGGGTCGCCGGAACTCATGCCGGCGACGAGCTTTGGCGGCGATGGTGTTCGGTGGTGCTCGGGCGCGTCGCTACGGTGCATCAGTGAGCAAATGGAGAGGCTGGGCAGCACCTGCTAGACATGGGGAGCACTAAGAGCAGCTCAGTGAGGCCAGGGGAGCACGGAGGCTATGCGTGCAGCAGCAATGGCGGACGGTGGCTTCGGTGCTCGTGGGGAACGGCGCTACGGCACGGAGGGGAGCATGCTGAGTTAGGGGAGAGGGTCGGTGACTCACGGCGATGACGAGGGGATGCTCGGCGAGGTCGGGGACGGTCCGGAGCCGGCGAATTTGACGAAGATGGCCGGCGGTCCCGAGGTTGAAGAAGGCATCGAGGGTGGTGTTGTGGCACGTCCAGGGCCTCGTGGCTCGTTGAGGAGGTAGAGGGAGGACCGGCGGAGCTTCCTGGGGTGTCGGTGAGCCGTGGGGTGGCCGGTAGCCACGGTGGCTCTCGTCGGTGGCGGCGGCTCCGTTCGGTCGCGGGAGGGGAAACAGAGGAGCGAGGGGGAGGGAGGTCCAGAGAGCGAGGGGGAAGTGAGAGGGGGTCGGGGCTGCGTGGCGTCGCGGGAGGGACCAGGGAAGGAGGAGGCAGCCAAGCAGGGAGGAGGTGGCCTCCTCGGCCGCGCGCGTGCGAGCACGCAGCTGCTCCCACTGGCAAGAGGAAGACGACAGGGGGGGAGTAGCGGTGGCGGGCTGGGCCGCGCTGGGCCGGTCCTGTTGGGCCACCAGGTGGGCTTCACAGGTAAGTCCTTCTCTCTTTCTGTCTTTTATTTTAATTATTGTTTTCTATTTTTCTGTAACTGTGAGGCTTTATTAAAAATACTTAGGCATCTCTAAAAATCCAGAAAATAATCAGGGGCTCTGTTTAGATTATTTCCAACAGCCCACACTTACTTTTAGAATTATTTGGGCATTTAAGATATTTACTAGCATTTAAATGCCCAAAAGCAAAGTACATATGATTTTATTCAGTGACCAAATATGTCATGGAAAAAATGTGCAACCCTCTGGTTATGGTTTCAAGCATTTTCCAGAAATGATGAACATTTTTGGAAGCTATTTGGATCACTGAAAATATTTTTGGGTTGAACCTATTTGAATTCCATTTGGTACTAGGGTTTAGGCAATCCCCATTTCAAATTTCATAAAATTTAAACATGTTGGATGGATGCTAAAGCAAAAACAAACAAGGGCTGATCTGGGGCTGTGACAGCTCACCCCCACTAAACAAAAATCTCGTCCCGAGATTCAAGCGTAGGGTAAGGTGAAGGGGAAACGCAAACTAGTACAATCTTCATGATCCAGGGTGCACTTCAAATGAACGTTGATTTGAACACCATCATTGTCTTGAGCTCTTGCTCTGAGAAATCCTGTCAACATGACATGGAGGGAAGAAGACTCTAGAAGGGTCGATCTCCTCGAGGATCGAACAACTCAGGATTAACTCACGGAATGAGACATAGAACCATCTCTCGAGCTGAGAGACGAAGCATACCTCTAGAGGGATGGGGTGGAGCAGGTGACGAGGTTCACTAGGTAGACAACAATTCCAGACTTAAGAATGTGGCGATTGGTTGTCAACGTAGCGAGGAGTTGAATTGCCATGATACCACGACGAAACATCCTGGAGAAGGTGATTCGTAGATTATTATCTTAAGTGGCAAAAAGAATTACCTTTGATTCAGAGATCATTGAAACTCTTTAAACCAGCCTAAGGCAATTCTCGAGCGATCATTTGGAGGGGGTCGGTAGAATGGCATACTCGGACTTGGATGATGTGGATTACCTTGTTGAAGACAACGCAATGGATGAATTTGCTTATCACCGGAAATGGAAGAGACCCATGGTAGAATGGCACAATGGCGGTGCAAGCTGGGAACAGAATGCAAATGCTGGGAATGATTCTGGTAACTGGGGAAGAACCCAACAATAGCGAGTGAATTCACTGTTTGAAAGGTCATAGCATAACCGAGGAAACTGAGAGGAATCCCAGTTAGTGCCGATGATAACACGTAGCGCTTGTGCATGCTCTCAAGAACTTGAGCATTTCCACAATCATCAAGGTTTTATCAACATCCGTGTCAAGGGTCCTGGCAACACAACTTGCTACCATGATGAATGATGATGGATGATGTAGATGCAAAGGAAGATAACACCTTCTCAGATTTCACCCTTGACGGGGCCAAGGAAATAAAATCTGGATGATCGACCGAGAGAAATTTAGCACTCCGCTTCTAATGTTCTCCTTGATGTGCTAGCGTATCCCATTCATTGAAATGGTTTGGTATCTAGAACATCAAGTAAAAAGGTCGGACTTCGGGATCTCAAAATCCATAGGGGCAACTAGGGAGTAAATCCTACGAAATCCCTATGGGGAGGTGGCCAACTTCCTCAATCAATATATTATAATAACAGGTCTTCCGGCTGGGTGTGTTGGCCACGACATCCACTTTACCGGTTTTCGAGGGACCGATATTATAGTTCTTGGGAAAAGTTCCAAACCATCATATCTGCCTGAGATTCAGATCTGGTTGGTGTCAGGATATTCCAGACTCATCGAGTCTAGGAAGAAAAATGAAAGTTTGCAACACAAATCGACGAGATGACGTTGCGGGATTCTCGGGAGATGAACTACGATAGCAAGCTCCAAAACATGAGCTGGTTCTGCTACAAACATGTGAACACGTTGTCCCAGACAAGCATGCCCACATGGTAGTCTTACAGTAAAAACACTACTGAGTTCTGGTTGGGAACCATCAGCGAGGATATCGAAGTTCTTTCATAAGTCCGGATTAGCTCTTATGAAGATACTCCTTCTCCTTGAACAAATCAATCAGTGGCTTGGTGTGCTAGGGATACATATAGATTGAAGGTTGCAAGTCTTCAAACCACAGAATTCTTCGCACGTGTGCATGACTGATTTGGAATGATTCCAAAGAAAGCAACATTGACTTTCTCGAATCCACGGCGGCAACTTGCATCAGATGCACATGAACTGGAGGAAGTCACTTCTTACATCCGAACATATGCTTCATGAACTAGCATGAACAAATGCTTTCAAAAGTTTCCAATACTAGCTTAATGTTCAACAAAATCATGGAGGAGATAAGGATGTTGTCAATGGGCTCAACAACAATTCATCTAGGTTTCCTTTTAAAAGGAATTCCATAGTTAAGTGAACACGGTGATAGCATTGGTCAGACCAAAGATGTAATGGTGTATGCTCGAGGGATCAACCATGAATAAGACAACATTACGAGCATCGTTGGTACTGATTTGACTTGACGATGGCCCACACTCAAATCAAAGGATTGATAAGACAATAGGTCCAACAACTGATCACAGGGACCAATCGATGAAGATATCATCTTTCTTCAACACACACTACACCAGAATATCCCTTTGGAACGAACTAAGTCAGGCAAGCTCTTATCTTCCAACTCTCCAAGTTGTTGTCTAGCTTAACCAACTAGCTCAGGGGTATCCAACACGGATTCTTGGAGAAAGGGTGGTTTACAGGATAAACCAACTTGATCACGAGCTCAGCATAACAGTCAGGTGACAACCCGGTAACACTTCCAAGAAGATATTTGGAAAGTCACGAACCACCGGTATGTTACTAAGCTCTAGAACAATCTTGCTTTTGAGGGCAAGACGACATGATCAAATGAGTGAGGACTTGACAAGATCCTAACTCATCAATCGAAGGGTGCACCGAAATAAGAACTAGATAGCACGATCAGTCTTAGGGTGACGATTCAATAATCAATACGCTGAGAATGAGGTTATCGTCCATTTAGCTACCAAGCAACAAAGTTGCTAGCAGTATTGATTTCACACGCCACGATCCACTTGTCGGCATTCCGGTTACAATAACACAGGAACCGAGGAATGAACAGTGATGGCAAGAAGTATCACTGTACCAAGAGTTCATAGGATGGTGTGCAATTCCTATAACAATCTCGATATAAAATATGTAATACTCCAAGGTAGAGCAGAACAAAAGCTGGATTAGCAATTTGATCTGCGGAGCACAACTTCTTTGACCCAATCCTGGATATGGATGAGGTACTGGAGTTTGTTTCTCCAAGTCATTCAGGACAGAATGGCTTGACGGACCACAAGGGTAATAGGCATCGATAAACGAACGCACGCATACTCTTGACTATCAATTGATAGGCGAGGGTCGGAAACAACTAAGATGGGACAACTCAAAAGAACATATGATTTTCTGAGTTGTGGATGCATGGATTAGCATGTCGAACGAAGTTCAACATATTTCTTCCGGATAACCCATGCAGAAAGGTAGAACTGGCAGAGCCATAATATATAATGGAGAACTCATCAAGAATAATCCTGTTGTGATATTTCAGTTCAACGAGGGACTTCTGCCATAAGTAGTTCATGGTATTTGGAAGAAGAAGATACCACGGACTTCAAGGACTATCGCAAGGGTTACTAATATCCTAAAGGCACTAGCAATTACTATCAACATGAAGTAGGTAGAGTGAATCTCGGGTTCAAGAACCCAGGAACAGAATACCTATTACTAAGTAGCATCACGGGATGCTTTCGAGAATGATGGCCAGAATCATCACACTGGGAACACAAATCATGGCTAAATTACTAGATGATCCCCTAAGACACCTAGGGTCATAATAATATCTCCAACATATATGTCAAGGTAACGGAGTACCTCAACTCACTGATTAGTGTGGTTAGTCTGGCCCATGGGAACATTGAAACGGGAAGAAAGGATTTGCAAATGCATCGGACTATTTAGAAACCTGGGATGACTCAGACAGCATAACGGCTGTAAATGCTCAGAAAAGATTTGAGACATTCACAAAAATGGTGGCATAACCACTCAGAAGCACAATATCAAGGTTTCGAGATCAACAATTAACATACGGAAGTAGTAGGAACTGAACTCAAGCTTAATCCAACAATCTTATAAGTCTACGGATTAGTAACACGTGATCCTAATAGAAAGAAGAGATAGCCTAGTTCTTAATCCCCGTAGAAGAGAAGATGATGACTCAGATCAGAAGGCCATGAGGTATAAGGAGTAAAAAGAGCCTTACGTTCCATCCCACAATCAATTCCCTTATATAACTAAAGAATTTCTAGACTCAACTTCGACCAGTTTGGCTTGGTAATCCTACAGGCAGTCAAGCTCTGATACCAACGCTGTCAGGACCCCGACTCAATGCCACATCGATCTAGCATGTAACACCTCATATCACTTTGCGGCCTCACGCACGGTATTCCCACGGGTGTCGCCTTACCTTAGCCCAGAACCGTTTGCGCCTTTTGGCACACGTATATGACAGTGTCGCTAGCATCCATATGATAAGGAGCCCGGGCTGACATGGCTAGTCGTAAATCCAAAGTGGCACAGACTTACAGGGACAGGCATCCATGACCCAGCATCGAACGTGTCGGTCATCAACGAGTGAATCCAGGCTGTAGCACTGGGCTAGCAGGACTCCGGTGAACCGGGCTGTAGCAGGCTAACAGGACTCCGGTATTCATCGCGTGACATTTCCCCGAAGGGACAGACACAGGAACGAAGAAGGACACATGCCGGCCAGCCTAAGTGTTCCGGAGCAGTAGCAAGCTACCATGGCTCGGTGGAAACACTAGGAGACATTTCCCGGTAAGAGAGGCTACTAAAGATAAACAACTAGATAGTCAGATCCCACACATACCAAGCATTTCAATAACATACACACAATATGCTCGATATATGCAAATACAACATGGCATCACAACATGACTCTATGACTCGAGTAATTTATTCAATAGGCTCCGAGGAGCGAGATATTACAAACAGGGGTCTCATGACCCAACATTCAGAGCATACAAATCAAGCACAAGAGGAAGCTATCATGTCTGAGTACAGACATCTATAAATGAAAAAGGCTGAGAAGCCTCACTATCTACCAAATCCTGCCGAGGCACAAGATCGTAGCTGAGGTAACAAGCTAAACGTCGAAGACCACGCGGAAATACTAGTGAGACTGAAGTCTCTCTGCAAAAACATAAAATAGGCAAACGTGAGTACAAATGTACCCAGCAAGACTTACATCACAACTATCTACATATGCATCATTATCAACAAAGGGGATGGTGGGGTTTAACTGCAGCAAGCCAGCTTTGACTCGGTGGCTATCCTGAACTACGACTGCAAGCAACTCTTTTGAGGTGGCGCACACGAGTCCACATATTCACCATATCAATACACCACTATGGATCCGCTCCCGTCTCCCTACGAGAACGCCATCCATAGCACTCACGCTTATCTCGCGTATTTTAGAGTATCCACTTTCACTTGTCTATGAACTGATATAAGCAACCCAGAAGTCCTTTTCCGCGGACACGGCTATTCGAATAGATCATATTAACCCTGCAGGGGTGTACTTCTTCACACACGCTCTCACCACTTACCGCCGTTTACACGACATGTACTCGGCAACCTTCAAGCGGAAGCCAACGTGGGTGTCGGCCACGGCCTGCCTAAACACTCAAGTCTCTAGTCCAGGTTTATCGCCTATTCGGGTTCCATCCATGAGGAGATCCGGCCGGAGTTTCGCTCACAGCCCCAAACGATGTGAACAGGGTTCCGTGACACCAAACGGGCGCCCGGTTTACCCGGCCACGTGCCTACCGCATCACAGCCCACCCCTACGGTCAGCGCTGCGCACGGCCTCCAGCATACTACAAACACCAGAAACTACTTGCAACTCCTGGACAGAGGACAAGGGTGATCAAGAAGCCGAGAGGGTCCATTGGTTTCGGGCCCAATGCGTGGTAGTAGCTGAATCATGGATCACAAACACATAACTCAGTTCCTGAGGACGGCTGCAATGAGACAACCCACCATGTACTCCTACATGGCCTCTCACCGCTACCTTTACCAAATCGTGTTCACACACTTAGCTCACACACAGTAGGACATGTTCACACACCTCTGATTCATCCCCGATGAATCAGTCCTGACTCAACTCTAAGCAGTAGCAGGCATGACAAACAAGCATGAATGAGTAGGCACAACAGGGCTCAAACAACTCCTACTCATGCTAAAGGGTTTCATCTATTTACTGTGTCAATGACAGGTCATGCAAAGGATAAAGGGGTTCAGCTACCGCAGCAAGTAACAGATGAATCGGTGTTGTCTTAATGCATTAAAAGAGAGCAGGAGCGAGAGAGTAGGATTGTATCAGAAGGAACAAGGGGGTTTTGATTGCCTGGCACTTCTGAAGATAACATTGAGTCTTCATCAGTGTCAACGATCACAACGTCGGAACATCGTCTACCGGGAGGGGACAGATACCGGCAACAAGGAAGAAATACAATCAATGCAATGCACAATATGATGCATGCTCATGACATGGCAATATGAATGTGTTTTGGGCTAATGCAACTAAAACCAGATTAAATGAAGTTGGTTTGAATCCAAGATTCAAATTCAAACTCCATATGTGATTATTTAAATGCCATTTATTTGTTTTGTCCAAAACAGAGGACAAACATTGTTCAAACATGCATGAAAATGGTACAAATGGATTCCTTGAATTTTTCTGATAATTTTTCATATATAATTTATTTAATTTGGAGTTACGGTTGAATTTCTATGATTTATTGAAGTTTAGAAAATATTCTGGAATTATTAAATCATTTAAGATTTATTTAAATTCCAGAAAGGAATTATTGCGTCAGCATGACCTTATCCTGACGTCAGCAAGTCAACAGGGGCCGGCTCGGGTCAAACCTGACGTGTGGGGTCCACACGTCAGTGACACAGGGCTAATCCCGCGTTGACTCGGGCTTTGACCCGCTACGGGGCCCGCTGTCAGTGTCACAGGGTTAGTTAGCAGGGTTATTAGCCCCTAACGACGACGCCACGTCAGCACGCCGGAGACCAGCCGACGGCGACCACAGAACACGGCGGGGCACGCCGGACTTGCGCTAGAGGCGTCAGTTTGGCGCGCTGAGGGCACCAGGGGATGGCCCTTGCTCCCGCGCATCCAGAGGACCGAGTGGGAGGTCGTGGGGTCGCCGGAACTCATGCCGGCGACGAGCTTTGGCGGCGATGGTGTTCGGTGGTGCTCGGGCGCGTCGCTACGGTGCATCAGTGAGCAAATGGAGAGGCTGGGCAGCACCTGCTAGACATGGGGAGCACTAAGAGCATCTCAGTGAGGCCAGGGGAGCACGGAGGCTATGCGTGCAGCAGCAATGGCGGACGGTGGCTTCGGTGCTCATGGGGAACGGCGCTACGGCACGGAGGGGAGCATGCTGAGTTAGGGGAGAGGGTCAGTGACTCACGGCGATGACGAGGGGACGCTCGGCGAGGTCGGGGACGGTCCGGAGCCGACGAATTTGACAAAGATGGCCGGCGGTCCCGTGGTTGAAGAAGGCATCGAGGGCGGTGTTGTGGCACGTCCGGGGCCTCGTGGCTCGTTGAGGAGGTAGAGGGAGGACCGGCGGAGCTTCCTGGGGCGTC
>NC_041383.1:459864841-459874814 GCF_002162155.2 Triticum dicoccoides
GTGACTCACGGCGATGACGAGGGGACGCTCGGCGAGGTCGGGGACGGTCCGGAGCCGGCGAATTTGACGAAGATGGCCGGCGGTCCCGAGGTTGAAGAAGGCATCGAGGGCGGTGTTGTGGCACGTCCGGGGCCTCGTGGCTCGTTGAGGAGGTAGAGGGAGGACCGGCGGAGCTTCCTGGGGCGTCGGTGAGCCGTGGGGTGGCCGGTAGCCACGGTGGCTCTCGTCGGTGGCGGCGGCTCCGTTCGGTCGCGGGAGGGGAAACAGAGGAGCGAGGGGGAGGGAGGTCCAGAGAGCGAGGGGGAAGTGAGAGGGGGTCGGGGCTGCGTGGCGTCGCGGGAGGGACCAGGGAAGGAGGAGGCAGCCAAGCAGGGAGGAGGTGGCCTCCTTGGCCGCGCGCGTGCGAGCACGCAGCTGCTCCCACTGGCAAGAGGAAGACGACAGGGGGGGGGAGTAGCGGTGGCGGGCTGGGCCGCGCTGGGCCGGTCCTGTTGGGCCACCAGGTGGGCTTCACAGGTAAGTCCTTCTCTCTTTCTGTCTTTTATTTTAATTACTGTTTTCTATTTTTCTGTAACTGTGAGGCTTTATTAAAAATACTTAGGCATCTCTAAAAATCCAGAAAATAATCAGGGGCTCTGTTTAGATTATTTCCAACAGCCCACACTTATTTTTAGAATTATTTGGGCATTTAAGATATTTACTAGCATTTAAATGCCCAAAAGCAAAGTACATATGATTTTATTCAGTGACCAAATATGTCATGGAAAAAATGTGCAACCCTCTGGTTATGGTTTCAAGCATTTTCCAGAAATGATGAACATTTTTGGAAGCCATTTGGATCACTGAAAATATTTTTGGGTTGAACCTATTTGAATTCCATTTGGTACTAGGGTTTAGGCAATCCCCATTTCAAATTTCATAAAATTTAAACATGTTGCATGGATGCTAAAGCAAAAACAAACAAGGGCTGATCTGGGGCTGTGACAGCTATCTCCCGTTCGTCATCAAACATGCATTGTTCCCTCTCAGAACCATGAGCCTTCTAGTGAGTTCCTTCGGTTTGTGAGGGTTGTGTGTCCAAACTATCGTCAAAAATGCCAAAAAATTTACCACATGATCTTGTGGCATGACATTACATCAAGCAAAGTTTCATGTGTTTCTGATATTATTTTTTATTTTTTGGAATTTAAATGCCATGGCACTCCATGCTTTGTGTCATATCCGTGAGACTGATATGTTTGAAAATTCTTTCCAATGTACTGCACATGGAATTAACTCGCACACAAGTACACAAATATGACTTTTCAAACCGTTATGGTTAGCTGTTGCATGTACATGTAGTTCAAATTTGAATTATGATCATTAAATGGCTAGAAAATCACTTAAATGTCTTCAAAGGTCAAATGACCCCTGATATTTTCCAAAATTTGACATTACTATTGTATTAGCACTACAAATTTTCTGATACATTTAAAACACCATCCATAGCCACTTTACTTCAAATTCGTCTTTCCCAGCTAATAAAAATATCAACATCACACATAGTTTTTTTTGTAGGAACCGTTTGCGATGAAAATTTGTGGGTCTATTTAAGTCTTCCTCCTTAAGCTTTGCCGGCTCGTCTGCTCCAGTGCCGGCAACCCATGAATCCACGAATGTCGATCCCCATTCTCGCAACCCCTTCTTGCAAAGATGACGCCATGGAAACGCTTCGTGAGGGCCCGTACGGTGGCCGCGTCCTCCCCGAGCGCCGCCGGCTGCGCCAAGAGCGCGGCCGCCTACGCCGAGAGTGACGCCACATCTGCAGTGAGCGTGGCCGCATCCGCCGAGAGGGAGTCTGCGACAGCCGACTGGGCAGCTGCAGCTGCTGCTGCAATGGTGGCTACAAATTCCAAGAGCGCTCGAGCTGCCATCTATGCCGCCGATGTCGCCTTGGCCAAGGTCGAGGCCATCCATGCAAAGATTGAGGACACACATGCCAAGATATTCCGGGCCACCTTGTAATCTAGCATGCAATCCACGTCCGAAAATGCGGTGGTGGCCATGGAGCACCTGCTTCCTCATGAGATCGCAGAGCAGGAGTTGGAGATGCAGGAGGCGGCGGAGATCTAGGAGCGCCATGAGGAGGAGTTGCGCGTGGCCGAGATATAGGTAGAGAAGAGTCTATCCATCAAGGAATCAACAGTGGAGTACCAACGCGAGCTTTGGCGCAACCACTACCATGAATACTACAACCTTGAGGGCGGTGCCAAGGACGAGAATGAGGACGCGGTCGACTTCAGCAGGGGGGACGCGGAGTCCACCAATGGTGGCATGTCGCCAGGACAAGTCATCGATGTCTCATCTCACACCGGTGATGTATAGGCCGGCGCGGCGGCGGCTTTGTTAAAATTACCGGTACTTAGACTTTGTTTTTAATGCTGGTCTTTTGTTAGAGCAATGTCTAGGTCAATTGGCTCTGTTTAATTACTAAAATTGCTCGATTCAGTAAGTGTGGTCTGTGTGTTGTACGCTGTTTTGTGTGCCCAAATTAGCTAGCGATGTTAAATTATGCAATGACGTGGACGAGGACAGTACCCAGGGAAATTTCCACCAAAATTTGAATTATCAAACTCATTCCATGCGCATAAAGAAGAAGAATCATTTGAGATGCACACAATCATCCAAAGTGAATGGTGTCCGGCGGCACCGCGTGCAAAGTTTCCCTCCAGATTTCAAAATTTTTGGCGTACCGCTGAAATATCTACCCCCACCCCCTTTTCTCACCGACCACAAGTTACATTTCCCATGTTTCATCCTTACTTCCTTCCTTCCTAAGCTATTGCCGCTTCCTCGCTGTCTTCCTCGCTCTCGCCATCTCGCATCCTACCGCCGGGGTCGCCATGGTCTTCTTCAATGACCTCCCCAGTGGTTCCTCCTCCGACGATGACTCCTTCACCACCCGGGTATGCCTCTCTTCTCTCTCTCGGGTTATGACTTGGAATGAAGGATTTTAACCCTACGGTTGATTTGAGTCATTTCTTCCTCTTATAGCTCCTTAGGACCATCAGTTGCAACGAATGGAGTAGGGTGGCTGAAGATCTGCCTGCTTGTTGTCACCATCAATCTTCATGTGTGAAGCTAGTTGAATTTGAATCTGTGGACAGTGGGAGGAAGTTTCTGGCATGTGCAGAGAAGGTTAGCCCCACTTTTGTTGTTACAAATCATTTGTTAGATGTGATTCATGCATTGTCACTGTGCTATGTTATTCTGGATGTTAAGACAGTGTCACAGTTTGTACCTAGTATCTAAAAATGTTGCCATCTCATCAGTGGTGCCATTACAGAATTATTTGGCACCGCTTCAGCAGTTTGTGCAGCCAACTTTGGTCCACATCCGAGCAGCCAAGCAGTAAAATACTAAGGTTGTCTTTGGTTCAGCTGCAGATTCTAAAAAATGCCTCTGTGAGCTTTGAGCTATGAGAAAGCTGCTGTGAACTTTCAGTTGTGGAAAAGCTGGAAGTTGTTTGGTTGAAACAACTGTGAAACTGTGGATTTGACTGTCAATTGTCTATAATGCCCCAAGGGCCTGAGAGATTGTTTATATGCTAATTGACCGTAAAGCACTGACCTGTAATATAATTGGCATATAAATGACCATTTTGGGAAGGAAAAATTCAGCTTTTTAAAATGTTGCATTATACACATAAATGACTATACTATGCATTGGGTACTTAATGTAAAAAGTGCATACATGTATGTACAAGTAGGAGAGCACTATACATCTTTGATTTCATATACACATGATATAGAATGTAGCTCGGGGTCCAATTGAACCAAAGGCAAGACAAAGAATTTAATAGATCCAACTGAGCCAAAGACAAGATAGAAAATCTAGATCCAATTGGCCAAAGGAAAGAAAACATCAGCTAGTGTATAATAAATTTGTCCATAATCAGCTCAACTACTAAACACTATAAAGTTGTTGGTGATCTCCTAGCTTCCTTCAATCTCTACCTTTAGCACCTGAGCTCATATGCAACAAGCCAACAATCATGCTGAATTAACAAGCTTGAAGGAAAACTTTGCTATGCTCTGTTGTTCTTCAAGAAAATACTTTATATGTAATGTGTGCGTGGTTTAGGTGCACAAGAGGTCAAAACTGAACCTTCTTCAAGAAAATACTTTATACCAACAATGAAGGAATTAGAGTCCTAGCAACAAATAATGTATAGAAAAGGAGATGTTATCTAATTCAAGTACAAGATCAAAGCCTGAAAAATATACAAAAAATGTACCGAATATTTGTTGTTTTACATCAGACCAAACATCATCAGATGGAGAGAGGAAAAGGGAGGTGGGAGGGGGAGGAGGGTGTATGGGGGGAGAACGGAGGACCGCGCACCGGCGCCACTGGACGGCCGTCCGGACCAGGGCTGCCGGGAACACGGGAGGGAGGGGAGGGAAGAGGGATGAGGGAGGAAGGAGTAGGGGGAGAAGAGAGGAGGAGGCAAAACTCCGGTGCGCCAGAGCAGGCGGGGGCGACAGCGACGACAGGTACGCGCGGCAGCTCGATGCTGTCGGTCGTGCGTGTCCTGCGAGGCTCCTACATATGTGTCCTGCGAGGGTGTGAGAAAACAGATCAAAACGGTATCACTTGGTAGTGGCATTGGTGGGCAAATAACATTCAACTTTGAGGGAACAACAAAAAGTGGTTGGTTTACAAGTTGAGAAGTTGGGGTACCCCCAGCTGTGGAATTTGCACTGCAAAGAAGTTACAGATTCTCAAAAGTCGATGTTAGATTTTATCCCTTTGGTTAGCTTTTAGCTTCTTCAAAGCAGAAGTTGGTGAGAAAAGCTCAACCAAACATATCCTAGATCTTTATGGCACGAAGGAACTGGGCATCAGAGCAACTAGGTGCTCCGGAGTCTGGGTCCCTTATTTCTTTCCGCTGCATTGGCTCGCAAGTGCAGGGCACCGGTGCCAAATGTAGCAACATTTGTCTTTACACTTGTTTTGGCATACATAGTGGACGACCTTAGTGCTATTAGTTCTATGTTACTAAATGTGTGCATGTACATGCCTGTTAGTATCCCTTTGTTGTCATCGAAACACTGTTGCTATGCTGTTGCACTTATATTTAGCTTCCTCGTTAAATGTTCACTTTGTTATTTATAGTACATGACTAAGAACATGTAGCGTTGTTGTAGTTAGCTTCTGATGTTTTAGAATTTGGTTGTTGTCTCAGTAGCAATTAATTCATTTGCACATTTATCTTTTTGAGAAGATATGTCATAATTACCATGTTTCTTCAGTTTTTCAAAATATGTATTTGGTGATTTTCTATATTGCTAGAAACCCATTTCCCCTACAATTGTTACTGATCTAGTTTTAAATATTGTAGGATGAAGGGAAGTGTTCTTACCTAGAGTGGGATGATCAAGAGTGGCCACAGTCTTTGAAAGATGTGCCTAGCAAAGCTCTGGAGCATGTATGAGGAAGAGAACAGAGGTAGGCTTAGAGGAAGTGTTGTCAACGCGGAAGAATATTTGAATATGCGGGATAAAAAGAGGAAGATGGAGAATGAGCTCAGATTTTTTTAACTAGACTTTGCTAAGATGGTGTTGGCGAAGGAGGAGGCACTTTCCCAGTTGGCCAGTGCGAAACAGGTTCTTACTGAACTAAAAGCAGAGGTGGATAAAACGAGCCTGGATGATCTAGATTAGGGAAATGAATATATTGTTCTAATATTGTTCTTATGAAGGTGAACTAGCTATATGTTGTACTGTGCTGTTTTCAGGTAGCTATCGTACTATGATGTTAAAGTATATTTATGTGCTTGATATGAAATTGGCAAACAGCTAATCGAGATGAAATGTGAATTTGCTTAATACTGGAATAATTGATTGTAAACTAATAAACCTGCTAAATGGGTCATGGAACTTTGCAAACGGTTCTAGCAGTAAAAGCGCTTGTGATGGATAGCCCAATGCCATACAGTTTTCTTCATCAAATTGTGTGTGATGTAGTTGAATAAAATCAAATGGTCCACCAAGGCAGAGTGTGTGTGTAGTTACACCTATCACACACGAGGCTGTACATAAAACTGTATGGTATGTATTATACTAACGAAAATGTTTTCCCTGGATTGACTGTGTGGGATGTAGATACGAACGGAAACATTTTCCCTGGATTGACGGTGTGGGATGTAATAAGAACGGAAACGTATTCCTTGGATTGACTGTGTGGAATGTACATAACAAACAGATATGTTTGTTTGTGCCTGACTATGTAGGATGTCTTACGACCGGAACCAATTGGGAATGTATAACCGTATTTGATCGCTCGCCCATCGCACACAACCTCATTTTTCCGAGCGTGTGTGACCGGTAAGGATGGCAATGGGTAGGGTATGGGGCGCGTAGAGCAATACCAAACCCATACCTGTGTAGTCAATGGGTACAAAATTCTACCCATACCCGTACCCATGGGTATGATACTTTACCTGTACCCATACCTGACGGGTACACATACTCATTGGGTACCCGGCGGGTATATCAAACAGTACACAAATTATTCGTAATTTTACATTCATCTATATCACATTTGACAAAAAAATATTGATCTCAACTCAATAATAGATAGTTAAGTACATGACAATTATCTCAATTCAAATTGACAATTGGTAACAACTTTAACATAGGTTCATAAGCTCATGAGACAACTTTAACATAGGTACTCTTGTGATTGTGATTCACGGGTAAGATTCACATGTCAATATAAAACGGGTAGGGTATGGGTATATCCATGGGTAAAAGGCTATACCCGTGCCCTACCCATGACTTACCGGGTAGGGCATGGGTACTACCCATGGGTATAAAATTGTGCTCATACCCTGCACATGCGGGTACGGTATCCACGGGTACCCGTACCCATGGGTAAAATTGCCATCCTTAGTGACCTGAGGGCCTATCCCTGACAGTTTCTGGGTCGTGTGGGAAGGTCCCCCCTATCCCACACACTCACTTGGCAATGGTTCAAAACGCCGTCGCGGAAAGGGGTTAAAACCCGTTTGTATAGCACCTCGTTGTACCAGTGAAGTTTGGGTCGATTCAATATGATCGTTCTTCTAACATCATAATATCAATGTTGTTTTAGGACTATCGTTTAACACTTAAAATGATATCGTAAGATCCGGAAAACGTGATCACCAACAACTCTTGAGATAGGCCTAGAGGCAAGACTATGAATCTTTTATTTAACCCTTTATCATTCCACACATGCATATGAATGGCGTATTCCAAGATCATAGCAGTTATACCATAGAATATAAACTCTTTATTATAAATATGGAAATATAATAATACAAATATTAATGCCGCTAGGGCATATTTCAAACAGTCTCCCACTTACACTAGAGTCAATAATCTAGTTCCATGCTTTTCTAACAACCATGGCTATCTTTTGTTGCTCATGCTTTACTAGTGGTAGAGTTTTCATCACTGGATTTGGTACTCTTCAAACCTTCATGTTAATTGTGTCAGTAATTCTAGTTTTACACTTGGTAATTCTTATGTTACATTAATGGTAACACTATATCTCTACAGAGTGCATTTTATAGTAACACTATATCTCTATATAGCCCATTTCACTATATCTCCATATAGTCAATATCATTTGGAACTACAACATAGTTTATCAATAAACTTTTATTGATCTAGATTATATTCTATTGAGGACTTCTCAAGCCTCAACCTCTATCATTTATAAGATCCACAATTAAGTTCGTTTCCTGAAACCATTTCAAAATTATAGCCCGATAGTTTATATCAATCATGAAGTTGTCTTGTGTAATTTTTACCACAAACAATTTTGTGTAACTATTTACAAAAATATCTTCATCTCCTTTATGAAGAAGTAAAATCTTTGTTCAACAGAGGTGCTTAATCTTTAAGCAATCACCCAGGTGAACCTCTATAGTATCACTTTGGTATTTTACAACTAATGATTAGTTTATACGAAACATATGGCTTTGTACATTTGATGACACATATAATGAATTCAATCTCCGGATCAAAATCATCCACACACACGCTTGTCAACTATAGATTTCTGCATAGTATTAAGCTATGTGATCTTTTTGAGAAAATATTTTCTCCTTTTTTAAACTTCTTTAAAACTTTGTCACAGTACTTGTCTTAGTATAATCAGATGTTTCAATCTATCTATATAGACTTCCATCCAATAATTCTAAGTCCTATTTAGAAACATGATTTTTAATCTTTGTTCACCTTTTATTTATTGTCTAAAAATTTCAGAAATATTTCAAAGAATAAGAAAAATGTTGAGGAGGTTGCTAAGGGGTTCTTCGAGCTGAGGTTTCGAGGGAACTTCGAGGGGAGCACCTGGGCTCAATCGTCCTTGCAATGCCGAGGTACGGCCATGCGAATGGCCATGTGACACTTTCATGAGCGAAGCCGGTTTCCGAGATGATTTGGAAAAATTCGTGGCAAACACTGGTTTGACCAACTTCGTTGGAAATAAGTGTGATCAGTATCAACTCCTCAACAATACTTTTGTGCAAAATTTCTGATTCATGCCTAGGCAGGAAGTTCCTAAGGTGTCATTTCACTTATATGAGAAAACCTTTGAAATATCATTTGATATTTTTTTGTGAAATTTTCATGCTTCTAGTTGAAGGTGATATTATTGAGCCTCGATGATGCGGAGCATCCCACGTTCATCCCCATGTACACTCCGACTACTCTCCAAGCCCCAAGAGAACATATGACGAGACCTCAAACATACGCCATTGTACACAAGGTACAACCGTGACGACCATGGAGGATCCAAGGACCAAGGCCAAGCATGGAAGACGAGAAGGAAGAAGAAGCAGGGACAAGCTTCTGGAAAGCCCGGAACTTCCGGCCTCAGCCCGGAACTACCGGCCTACCCGGAACTTCCGGCCTCCGACGACTTCGACCAGCCCGGGCGTGCCAACTCTCTGGTTAGCCCGGAACCAACACGGAACTTGGCCCGGACCTTCCGCCCCCCGGAACCTCCGGACCACCCGGACATTCCGGCCCCCGGACACCAGCCCAGCTCCACCCGCGCCAACTATCGGGTTAGGCCGGACCCTCCCCGGAACCTCCGGCTCCAGGAACTTCCGGCTCCGCCCAGAACTTCCGACCTGTCTGCGCACAGTGTATTGGGCCGAGCCCATGTACCCCATCGCCTCACTTACCCCTTCGTGGCTCTAGACTATATATACTCCTCCACCACCTCCTAGTTAGGGTTAGCATTGGTTTAGCTCATTTGAGATAGAGCATTGCTCATCCATTAGGATCTCCTCCTCGTGAGAGATCGCGGCCTCTTTGGAGAAGATCCACTTGGATTCAAGACCTCCATCCAGAGAAGACCATCATCAAGACCTCCTATCGGAGAAGACCGGTTACACTTTGTATCGTCCTTTGTTGACTTTGGATCTTGTATCACTTTGTGCCTCGATGATCTAGCGCATGTGTGACTTTGTTCTTGCTGGTTGAGTGTTCTCGTGTGTTTTTCTCTCGTTCCCCTCCTCGTGTTCTTCGTGCCCCTCGTAGGGATCCTCTCCAAACGTGAAAGATCGGCCCCTAGGGTTCCTTCCTACATCATCTTGGTATCAGAGCCACGTTGATCACGTTTTTGGAGCCCCTACCCTTTGTTTTCTAGCTTGATTTTGTTGATTTCGTCCTAAATCCGAAAATCCCCACCAAAAATAGCCCCCAATTTTTTTGCGATTTATTGGTTTTGATGATGTTTTGTTGATTTTGATCCATGGATTCGTTGTGTTACGAGTAGATCTAGCTTTCCCCATCTTTCCCCCCATTTCCATCCACGAAATCTCCCCAATTTTGACCCTGAAAATCAAGTTTTTCTGCCCCGTTCTCAGATCTGGAATTTAGGATTCGTCCTGGAAGAAATTCCACGACCCCCGGAACTTCCGGCCTCCCCC
>NC_041383.1:459875047-459880983 GCF_002162155.2 Triticum dicoccoides
GGGCTAAACAGAAAGTTTACCCAAAAATCCCCCTGAACCCCGCACTTTTTCCGGGACCCCCGGAACTTCTGGCCCGCCCGGAACTCCCGGATCCCGAAACTTCCGCCCCCCCGGAACTTCTGGCCTAACCAGAAGCTTTCCCCACAATTTCAGCATCAACCTTCTTCACCGTTTTCATCATAACTTTTCGCTCCAAACTCCGATTTGAGTGTTCTTTGGCTCGTTTTGAAGCTATCAACGTGCCCGAGGTCCTCACATTTTAACACCTTTTGACACCATAATTTTTTTGGAACTTTGGCATTTTTGCCTAGGCCTTCCACAATAACATCAACATTGCCACCACCGACTTCCGCAACCTAACCCATTTTGTTCCCCGTAGCATTTGAGGTTGTTTGAGTAGTGACTTGAGTCTCCTAAGGTGTTTAGGCTACTTAGGGACGGTTGCTTCTTCATTGACCACCACCATAATTTCCGCATAGGCTTGCCCATCATACACTTCCGCCACCCCAACTTAACCCAATTTTGTTTGAGCTTGTTTGAGTTGTGGCTTGTGTCTCCTAAGGTGTTTCGGCTACTTAGGGACAACAACTTCAACTCCGACGCGTGTATAGCCCATCATTTCACTTCCGCATTACCAAGTGCAAACCACCACCGCTTTCCACTACCACCATTTTGACATTTGACGTTTGAGATTTTGAGTTCGCGGTTTTTCCGTTTCCTAAGGTGTTTCGGCTACTTAGGGATGATTCTCGATCATCTTGGTTTCTACATGAACACCGCCACTCATCATCGCCACGGACGGTAACCTCCATATCATCTTGGTATCGTGGTATCCCTCCATTGTATATTCCCTTGCCATTGCATTGTTAACCCCTAGCCCATTTTGCGTTACTTGCCTACCGAGACTAGCCATTTGAGTATTGCTGACAACATTACTTGTGCACATTAGTGATCTATACTTCCCATAGCATACATACCATATCATCGTGGTGCATATATTGGTATCATATCTTGTGTCACAAGTTTGTTCCCGCATATACACTATTGCTATCTTGGTTTGTGCATTGTGCAAAAGTGGCCATACAAAAAAAATAAAAAAAAAGCTTTTAAGCAAAAGAGAGAGAGCAAAGAAGCTTGTAAGCAATAGCCATAGCATCATACCACATTGCATAAGATTGTCATATCCGATCATCTTGGATCAAACACCGGGAACCATACATATATAGCATACTTGGGTAGAAAGTTTATCCATTTTGCATCTTATATGTTGTGCACAAGTGTCGTATCCGCCTATAAAGAATCGTGCTAGCGTGTCTCTTGAGTTGTGCAACACGAGCATTTTCCGTGGATTCCACATTTTCTGCTCATTCCTTGGTTGCATGACCCCATTTATCTATCCGTGTGTGCATTTCCGTGTGCCACATATTGCTATTGGTCTACTTGTTTCACTTGCGAATTTGTGAATCTTTTTCAACATTTTTGACTCTAGCTAACATTTTGCATCAAATTTTTGTGCCACTATCCTCACCGAGCTCCACCATAAGCCTTACTTGTGTAGGTGTGAGAACCGACAAGAATTGGTACCAATTATGCTATTTGCTTGTTACACATTTGAGTGATCATTGATCCATCTTCAACATTGGTCAAGGTACATTTGGTATAGTTATTCTCTTTCTCCCACTCATATTTGCTCGAGTCTTGTGATGGATAGGCAAGGAATTTCATCTCCGGTCTACGACAACAACGACGGCGTGAACACCTATATCACCAAAGCGTCCATCTTCGATCTACAACGACAAATGCAAGGCGCACAATAAACATTGCGCGAGCGCCTCAAGAACATCTCCATCGACATTCGGCACTCTGAAGCAAGGAAAAGGGACTACATCGACAAGAAGCTTTCCGCACATAAAGAGGAGCAAGATGCAAGGATGGAGGAGATTCGGGCCTTGATCAAGTCTACTTCCCTTTAATCATCCTAAAGGCGGCGACGGTCAAGCCATAAGTCTCCGGAGCACGAAATCAATGCAAGCGCAAGTCGTCCACGTCCACATCCACATGGTGATCATCATCAACATCGTCATGAAGAGCAAGTCACCTCCAAGCAACGTGTGCACGACGATGACGAACGACATCTACTACGAGCTCAAGAACGACAACGACATCATCATCATGAAGATGCTCCACAAGCGCAAATGCACAAGTCCCAACAAGGCCTACTTCACACCAAGTCTAAGCTTCATGAGCAAAAGAGAAGAACACGAGACGAGCACCACCAAGACAGAGATATGGCTACCACCACCACTTCGGCATCTTCACCAAGTGCTATCAAGGCATCTTCACCTTTGGACGTACGCCATCTTCGCCTACTTCCCACGAGTACGCCTACATCGACTTCATCAAGTCCAAGGCGACCACCTACAAGTGAGGGTGACACTTCTTTCTTTGGAAGCCCCTCAAGGACGATGGCCGAGCATGGGAATTTCCCTTCGGTCACGGAGACGAGCTACGAGGTGCCACATCATATGGACCTCCAACACCAAGACGGTGACGAGAAGGTCGAGCAAGGGCCATCCCCTTCGACCATGGCGATAGGAGTTGAGCATGGAGACATTTCCACCTACATCTCTTCGACACCCACATATGTCGAGATGCCCCATTTGTCATGTGAGGAGAGCCACCACCCCATGAGTGAGATGAGTGACTCCACCATATATGACATTGAGAGCATTTCCTATGAGAGGATGAGTGTGACCACCACTAGCCCCACACATGAGAGCATGCCACACATCCTATGTGAGGTTGAGCGCCATTTGAGTGACTCCACCAACCATATGGGTGAGAGCGTCCTTGAGGGAGTGAGTGAGCCACAACAATTAGTGAGTGAGGTAGTTGACACGGCATGTGAGGCCACTATGATTTCTAACGACTTAACCTCTACTCCTAGTGTGTTTTCTTCTTTGGTGCAAGGTCTCATACATGACGACATGCCTATCCTCGACGATTCTATACCCCCAAAGGAGACGATGATGGCCATGGTGGACGGTGATACACCCCCCACATGGTTCCATCAAGATGAAGATGACAATGAGTGGATCTTCAACACCTCACCTACAACACATGAGCGATGCTCCAATGGTAACATAGGTGATGGTGCTTCTCTTGTCCCACTAGTGGACTCTCTTGATAATGATTGCTTGCATGATGTTGATCCACCTATTCCCATGCTTCATGCTAGTGCGACTTCCTCGTGTCATGACTTACCTATTTATGATGAATATGATGATGAGCATGTTGAGTTGCCTAGTTGTGATGCTATGCTCCATAGGATATCATGTGAAAATTCTCTTGGTCATGTCATGTTTGAAAATCCATTGAACTTGTCATATGCTATGAGTGAGATCTCCCATATTGCATCTTTCCAATCTCAACATAGTAACTATGCATGCCCCATTAAAATAAATCCTATTTGCACTTATGGCATAGATGACGAGATGATGGTCATTGGCTTTTGCTTCTCTTGTGATGATATTGCCATGCTTCCTTTACATGATTTGCGCAAT
This sequence comes from Triticum dicoccoides, assembly GCF_002162155.2. Classification (NCBI taxonomy): domain Eukaryota; kingdom Viridiplantae; phylum Streptophyta; class Magnoliopsida; order Poales; family Poaceae; genus Triticum; species Triticum dicoccoides. The sequence continues at coordinate 459,878,611 of NC_041383.1, forward strand.
TCATCTACTATGCCATGCCATGATCACATTGTTCCAAATATGCATTGTTTTGGATGTTGTCAATATTCTCCATGTGATGTTTCCATTAATGCTCATGAGGAGACCCCCATAGTTTCCTCATACATATTAGGAGATTTTGAAGCATTCCATACTTTGCATGATTCCCATGATTGCTTGCACCATATGCATTCCATGAATAACAATGCTCTAGATACTTCTCATGATGCATTAATCCCTTTGAGTCTCCATTATGCTATATATAACAACAAACCTCTCATGATGGATGACATGTTTCTATATCGTGCATCTCATTTATTGAGCATTTGATATTTTGTGCTAACCGACACATGCATGTGCGCATCATGATGGATGATGTGTACATATACCATGCACACACAATTTTCCCTTTGTCTTTGTTTTGTGCAGGTACTCACATACACTTTTCAACCTCTCAATCCTAAGAGTTGACGAAACGAGCTCTTGAGAGCAACGTCACGTTGGGATCCCGTGGACTATCCTTACCACCATCCCCTTTGCGACACGACTACGCGCATATCTTTTACTTGGCTCTCACACGGCTATGGGCTATTTACCATTTGTGACATTATGCCCATACTATTGTGTTCACTTTGCATGTTATGCTTGCTCCTATGCCTTTGCCATGCAATTGTGACCCTTGCTTCCATCTACCCATGATTCACCATTATGCTACTTCTATGTGTATTTGCATGCTTGGTGGAGATCCTTGTTGCTATTGCCATGTTTACCATGTGCTTCATGCTATTGTTGATTGTGGTGTTGGGAGAGTCATGATCCCCCATTGCTATTCACATATGGCCTCTCGCCAATACATTGATGATATTTTTCTCATATCTTGATTTCATGCTTGTGATATGTCATGTGCATTATTCATGTCCACTAATTACACACATGACATGATTGCCATGATTCCCTCTAGTATGTTGCATCTTCGCACTACTAGCTTGCTTGACTTGATCGCTATGATTGCTTGCTATGTTGCATCACCCATGTTCCACTCTTACTCGCTTTCTTGGGTTGATGACATATATGCTCATGCCTCTCACATGATATATCTTGTTCTTTGTCACTTGCCTCCGTTAGTTGCCTATCTCATATCCACTTGTATTGAGTGCAACCATACTATGCTTCTTGATCTCGGAGACTTTGACACTTTACTTGTGATGCATGCTTGTTTACTTGAGCCTATTACGTTTGGTTGTTCTCGCATCATATGCCTCCATACTATGAAATGATGCCTTGTCCTTTCTTATGATGAGCATGATGCATACACTTGTTGGGTATCTTACCTCACGAATGATAGGTGTTGCATTTGCACTAACCTCATTTGCTTTTCCGAGTGTTTGGCATGTTCTTTTGTTTTGAAGGATTCACAAGGCGGTACCATGATGAGACGACTTGGTCATGTGAAGGTATACACGATGTGTGACACCAACATTTTCGGCATCCTCATAAAGGTGAACTCCTTCTCTTTGAGCCATCCTCAAATACGCATATTGGATGGGTCATTCTTTCATTGTTGTTTCCTTATTCTTGTCTACATGATACATATATTGGATGGAGGAGCGACATTGGCGATTGGCTCTATGAACCTTCACATTGAGGAGTGCTCGCGCTCATTGGATGCACCTTCGGAACTCCACTCATGCCACGACATCAAGCTTTGATACACCAACACCTCCATATTTGTTGATTGTGCTCATACATGTCATGCTCTTTGGACATATCATACTCACAGAAGTTTGCACCCTATGCATGGATTGACTCACATTATGATTGCCTTGTTGCATCTTGTACTCCCATGTCATCCATGATATATGAGCTTGTGCATTTCCTTAGCAAATTTGTTGTGGTCTGCCTTGATGGCATTTTCATACATCATGATCATATTGTCCACCATCAATTGCATGATGACATTCACATATTGAGCATCCATTGCCATGTTCATGCTTTTGATGCACCATCCTATTATGACATCATTATGCACCGTGGTTGCATTGCTCATATTCATAACACATTTGTGTGCACAATGATTGCATTTGCTCCCATGAATGCTTTGCATACCATTCTAGATCATCTTGATAAGCTTCATGCACTTTGTCACGAACTATCTTGCCACACGGACTCATTCCTACATGATGGACACTTTGTGTGTGCTAACCATTGTATTTCCGAGTGTCGCTTGTCTTTGCTCTTTTTGCAGGTCTATCACTCCGGAGACACCTTGGACTACTTGGATTGCGCCATGTCTTCAACTTCGTCCAACTACAAGTCCTTCCACAACAACCGTTTCCATGGTGATGAGGATCACGATCCGAGGTCGGATCTTTCCCA
>NC_041383.1:459881151-459940851 GCF_002162155.2 Triticum dicoccoides
GGGGGAGATGATGCGGAGCATCCCACGTTCATCCCCATGTACACTTCGACTACTCTCCAAGCCCCAAGACGACATATGACGAGACCTCAAACATACGCCATTGGACACAAGGTACAACCGAGACGGCCATGGAGGATCTAAGGACCAAGGCCAAGCACGGAAGAGGAGAAGGAAGAAGAAGCAGGGACAAGCTTCTGGAAATCCCGAAACTTCCGGCCTCAGCCCGGAACTTCCGGCCCCCGGAACTTCCGGCCGACCCGGAACTTCCGGCCTCCGACGACTTCGACCAGCCTGGTTAGCCCGGAACCCTCTAGACGCCAGCCCAGCTCCACCCGGAACCTCGCCTGGATTTTTCGGCCCCCGGAACCTCCGTCCCACCCGAACCTTCCGACCCCTGGACGCCAGCCCAGCTCCACCCGCGCCAACTCTCGGGTTAGGCTGGACCCTCCCCGGAACCTCCGGCTCCCGAAACTTCCGGCCTGTCTGCGCACAGTGTATTGGGCCGAGACCATGTACCCCTTCCCCCTCACTTACCCCTTCATGGCTCTAGACTATATATACTCCTCCACCTCCTCCTAGTTAGGGTTAGCATTGGTTTAGCTCATTTGAGATAGAGCATTGCTCATCCATTAGGATCTCCTCCTCATGAGAGGCCGCGGCCTCTTCGGAGAAGATCCACCTGGATTCAAGACCTCCATCCAAAGAAGACCATCATCAAGACCTCCTCTCGGAGAAGACCGGTTACCCTTTGTATCGTCCTTTGTTGACTTTGGATCTTGTATCACTTTGTGCCTCGATGATCTAGCGCATGTGTGACTTTGTTCTTGTTGGTTGAGTGTTCTCGTGTGTTTTTCTCTCGTTCCCCTCCTCGTGTTCTTCGTGCCCCTCATAGGGATCCTATCCAAATGTGAAAGGTCGGCCCCTAGGGTTCCGCCCTACATCACTCGACCTAGTGAGTTCAAGGGATCCATCCACACATTGTCGCTGTACTAAGATTTGGGTCCTTAGTACCCCTAGACTTATGCATAGGCAGTAGCAGCCTTCCGGACGACAAGGCTTGTCGGAGGACAACTAAAGACAACTCAAGACTAGATCACAAGAATACAAAGAAGATCATAGAGACAGAGGTTAGAAATGCTGAAGATCTAGCTTGAAGACCCGACAAGATCCTTGCCGAGGAGAGCTGGCGAAGTCCGCCAAGTACCAAGCCCGGCAAGCTCTGATCATGGAAAGAATACCACTACCTTGCCACTGCTCCACCTCATCGATCAGGTTGTCACTTGTCGATTAGGTGTTGAGCAAGTAGGTAGTTAGGTGAGTTTTGTCTGGGCATGTGGCAGCTCGCCACCTAAGATATAACTTTAATTACACCCATCCCAGGATCGTGTCAAGGAAATAGAAGGTAGATGGAAGAACGACACAGAAGGAGAGTCCATCCTTGACGGGGAGCTCCACCCACAAGACACCTCACATCGGAGTTAATGTGTTTGTCCTAACCCATCAGAGTTAGGTAGATAACACTAAAGCCAGTATTTACAGTGCAAATTTACCATTTTGCCATTATGGTGACCCCTTATTCTATAAAGGATGCCCATGGCTACCTTGACAAAGGTCGAAACCCTGTCCATTTGCACGCGTAGTTTCACCCTTCGAGCGCCTTGCCGGGACATGCGCACCTTGTAACTGGACATATACACATCCAATACACAAAGTAGGAGTACGATTTTACGCTTCATAGCAGCCCGAACCTGGGTAAACCTCGTGCGTTTCTGCTAGTTCTACTCTTTGTACTCGTCGATCTCCCTAGTCGGTCACAAAGGGGCCTTTGCTGATCCCATAGATCATCGTACGCACGACATCTTTGGTGCGCCAGGTAGGGGAATCGCTTCTGCGAACCAGAGCTAGCAGTTAATGTGTCAGATTCTTCATTGTTTTCATCGCCGTGTCTCCCAAGAAGAAGGGGGCCATGGTGGTTGGTCCGTCGACGTCCAAGCCACCAGTGCCTTCACAGACAAGCAACGACACAAGCGATGGCGCGAGTGGAAGAGGAGGAGGCGGAGGCCAGGGAAAACCTCTGCGGTGTTCTGGCGATCACAGCTAGGTGAGTGGCATCGTCCACAACGAGAACAACAATCCGCATGCCACCAGGTATTTGGTTCTTCCTTCTTTCACGTCCATCCGGCGGCACGGCGAACTCCAGGGACAATAGGGCGCACTCCAAGACGCCTACACCGGTGCCCACGCCATTGCCAGCTCAGGTCGCGCACGACTAGTAGCACCATGGTGTCAGCGGTTCCAAGCGTACCCACGACAAGGGTCCTACAGATCATCCCCAAGATATGCAAGGTCAACATGCACGCCAGCGCACTAGCAACATCAGGCCGAGGTCACAGGTTCGAGATGGGGCTACTTCCAGATTAGTTAGAAGTAAGAACACCTCTCCTTCCTCGCGCCTTTCCATGTCATCCATGCCAGAAGAAATGTTAGCGCATGCACAACTACTTTTGGAGTTTCCTCCTACCGCGGAGAAGATAGAGGAGTGGAGAGCCACCATCCAGACTCTTGTTGGTTTCGCCAACAACTTTTTCGGTAAATGGTTCACTAGCAACAGTCAGAGTTTTAGTTTTACTCTTCTTTTTCTTCTTCTTTGGTGACCTAGGAGCACTATCATTAACCATTTGAGAATCATGGTCGATTATTTTAGGATGTTGTATCCTAAGTAAATTTCTCACCCCTAGTTCCAACTCCATAAGCATGTTTATTTTGTTGTTTAGAAATATACCTAAATAAATCTTGTTGAGATCTAGAAACTTGTTCCAGCTGAGTTTGAACCATAAAAAAATGCTTACATAGACCTTTAGCATCATTGGAAATTCATCCTAACACATCATTCAAACGTTCAATAATAGTAGCATTTTGTTGTATATGATCACATAATTTCGTATCAAAATGATGTTGTTTACCAACAAAATTATCAAATTCCCCGAGCATTGGTTGGGAGACTTCTTATAAGGAATGTCACCTTCATCAAATTTATGGAGAGAATGTAGCTCAACTACCTCATTTTTAGTGGTAAGCTCACATAATTCTTCAATGGGAGGTAAATTTGTGACATATTCATCTTTGATACCTTTTTCTTTCATAGATGTGTTAACTTCCTGCATATGTTCAGGATTTAGGAATAGAATACCTCTCTTCTTAGGAGTTGGTTTAGGTGGTGGTTTAGGACTGTCCAATCATTGGCATTTTTAAATAAATTATCCAATAATTCCTGGGCTTGTTCGACTGTCCTTTCCCTAAAAAATAGCCATCACAACTACCTAGGTTGTCCCTAGATTTAGTGGTTAGTCCATTTTGTAGAGCTCTAAGTAGTACGCAAAGCTAGCCCCAAGCTCGAGGAAGACAGTCCTCCTCAAGTTTCTTGGAATTATATATGTCCTGCAAAGTAGCTTGTTTCATATGTGGAACAAAATGTTTTTCATTAAACATTCTAACCATGTCTTGATGGCTATTTATGCTACCAGGTGTGTTAAACAAAGACTTAGCATCACCCTTTAACAAAAAAAAGGAAATAACTTGAGCATAAAGTATATTGCATCTTTTCTCGATGATCAAATTAATAAATAGGCTATGGCGTTTAGTTTGCATAGATGATATGTAACTTTCTTATTTTCATAGCATGGAAAGGATTTGATTCTACAATAGTAATAAGTGAAGGATCAACAGAGAATTCATAATATTTATCATTAACATAAATGAGACAAGTGTCAAATTTAGGGTTAGCTTTCATCACTTTATTCATAGCATTTTCCTTAAGTATTGCAATCAAGCCCTCTATACCATTTGCACCATCATAAGCCATAAATTCTCTAGTAAACTCCCCATCTAACACATGTGGTGTATCAGGTAGATTACCTGGTATTATTTTAACGGGAGAACTAGATGTTTTTTAACATTAAAGATTGTAGGAGATGCTCCTACAGTCAAAAGGAGAAGTAGGTGTTACAAGTTATTAGAGATTTTTTGAAGTTTCAATTTCTTTAGGTTTAGCAATACGAGCATCCAATAATTCTCCAAGTGGGATAGATCACTAAATGAAGTACATGCATCATCACAAGTATCATCAATAGTAGAAGTAGTACCTATTGTGTGTGACATAGCAGTGTTTGAAGCAAGTGTTGGTGGTGTCACAAGCTGACTCAAAATAGTAGGTCAATCAAGAGTAGATCTAGTTTGTTGAAATATATTGCCCGCCTCCCTCCATCAGTTCAAACTTTTGGATGAGTTGGCTGGAGCATGAATTCAATATGGTATCCGAGCCAAGAGGTCTTGAGTTCAAGACCCTGCCAACGCAGTATTAAATAGAAAACAATTCTGCGGTCTACATCCATCCCACGTCCAAGGACTAAAATAGTCTAGACGTGAGGGGGAGTGTTGAAATATATTGCTTGCCTCCCTCCATCAGTTCGGACTTTTAGATGAGTTGGCTAGAGCATGAATTCAATATAGTTGGAAGATCCTTACATCCTCTTGTCTTAGAGGGAATAATCTTGGTTTTAGAATCGAGCCTATTCATAGTGAAATATAATTGCAGCAGACAAATAACTCCCAAGTGAAACTAATAAATAGAGATATGCTCCCCAACAACGGCGCCAGAATATAGTCTTGATGACCCACAAGTATATAGGGGATCACGACATCTTCCAGGGAATTATTCCAACCCAATTTATTGATTTCACACAAGGGAAGCCAAAGAATATTGATAAGCCTTATAAGTTGAGTTATCAATTCAACCACACCTCGATAGGTAACTTGCATGCAACAATTTATTAGTAGCACAATAATATGATAATAGACGTGATATAGTAGCAGTAATAGTAACACTATTGCAGAATAGTAAGAGAATGCAACAATAGTCATTGTAGCAAGAGCAACAATAGTAGAAAGTGTAGGCATGGAAGTAGATAGTGAGTTTCGATCAAATGAGATTCAATATGCAATCGTCATAACATAGAGCGACATCAAACTAGCTCCAATTAATCAATAATATGTAGGCGTGCATTCCATAAATAGTTGTGCGTGCTTGTGACAATAACTTGCACAACATATTTTTTGTCCTACCCTCCCGTGGCAGCGGGATCCTAATGGAAATTAAGGGTAATTAAGGCGCTCTTTTTAACAGAGAACTGGAACAAAACATTAGCATATGGTTTATACATTTGATCCTTAAGGTAAAGTCATCGTCGTCGATATCCCAATCATTGTCACTTTGGGGTCTAGGGTTTAGAACGATAATATGTGCATACAAGTTTAAGATAAGACCAAGAACGCTTATGTATTCATGAAAACATAAAGAGTTCAGATCTGAAATCATAGCACTCGGATCCTAATGACAAACATTAACCATAGAATACTCATAGCAACATCAATGTCAAAACATAATGTATACTAGGCATTAACCCTAAAAAAATTGACATCGATTACATAAGAAATATCATCCAATCGCCATCTACCTACATAAGAAATATTCATGATTTGAAAATGGTCGGGAAATATTAATTTTTATAAATTCAAAAAATGTTCGTGATTTCAAATAAAATATTCCTGTATTCACATAATATTCACAATTTAACTAATGTTCATCAATTTTTAGAAAAAATGTTCAAAATCTTAAAAAACGTTGATGATTTGAAAAATCTTTCGTTCATATAAATACTTATGGATTCAAAAATGTTCGTGAGTTCAATTAAAATATTCGTGTATTCGAAAAATGTTTACAATTTTACAAATGTTCATAAATATCTGAAAAAATGTTAAAAATATTACAAAATATGTTCATGATTTGAAAAATATTCCGAAAATGATAAATTCTCGAAGCATACAAAAAATTCAAGTTTTCAAAAACAATGTTCATGAATTCAAAAACTGTTCACAATGTACAATAATTTTTAGAAAATGTTAAAACTATTAAAAATGATTGGAAATTTCGCAATTGTTCCCAAATTTTAAAAAAGGTTCACCAAATTTTAAAAAATTCATGGATTCAAAAGCATTTATCAAAAACAAAAAAAGTTCCAGAATTTTAAAATGTATTCCAAAATTTCAAAAATTGTTCGCCAGTACAGAAAAATTGTTCCCAGGTTTCAAATTAAATAAGAATTTAAGAAAATGGTAGTGAAATAGAAAAATTTTCACGAATTTAAAAAGTGATCAAGACTTCATAAAAACAGGTTAATGAATTAAAAATATTTTCATGATTTCAGAAAAATGTTCATGTATTTGAAATATGTTCATGATTTTAATTAATGTTCACGAATTTAAAAGATGTTTGAATAAATAGAATTAATGAAAAAAAGAAATAAGAAAACTGTAAAGAAAAAGAAAAACCAACAAAATGGAAGTATAAAAAAATAAATATAAAATGAAAGGAAACAAAAAAAAAGCCAATTCAAGGAAAGTTCTAGAACCTTTCCAACACCGGTGGATATGAAATCTTGAAATAGGCCCATACGAAAATAGTGTGAGAGGTGTGTTTGCGCTAGGCGGTTTCATGATAAATATGAAATTTCGGAAAATGTTAGTGAATTAGAAAAAATTCTCGAATTTGAAAAGTGTTCAAGAGTTCATAAAAACAGGTCCGCGGACCAAAAAAAGTTCATGGTTTATAAAAATGTTCATGAATTTGAAAAATATATTTATGATTTCAATTTAAAACATGTTTGCAAAAAAATTAACAAAAATTAAGAAATAAGAATGATAAAGAAAAAAACATAAGAGAAAAATAAATAAACAAAAAAGAAAATGAAATGAAAAAAAATTGGTTTAGGGAAGGTTCTAGTTCCTTCCAAAACCGGTGGATAGAAATTGTGGAAATGGGCGGGACCAAATGAAAATAGTGTGTGACGAGGGTACGCGCTAGGCCGCACGGAATAAGAGTGGCCGACTCGCAGCGCGTGAGCCCAATTCATATTAGGTGCCTTTTGTGCGGGTTAACGTGTATTTTGTTAACTCGCGCCTAAAGAGGTTCTGCATGGGCTTGTCCATCTAAGGTTTGCATCAGATAGGGTTGTTAAAATCTTGGGAAGCTCCCAGTCGATATTTTCCTTTTTTTATTTGGTTTTTCTGGGCTAGTTTTGTTTGGTTTTTTCTTCCTTTTTATTTCTTTGTTCTTTTTTATTTTTCTTGTTCCCTTTGTTTTTATTTTATTATTATTTTTAAAATGCGTGAACTTCTTTCAAATTTGCAGCTTTCCTCAAATTGATTAATTTTTCTAGTATCCGCGGATTTTCCTCAAGTCGGCGAACTTTTGTGAATTTTGTGGAAAAAATTCTAAATCAATGAACTTTTTACAAATTTGTGAACTGTCTTTTTAAATCGCTGAATTGTTTTCAACTATATGTATTTTTTATTGCAATATTGATTAAAATTTTCAAATTCATGATTTATTTTCAAAATTGATGATTTTTTAAAATCCTTTTTTTTCTTCTAAAATCAACAAACTTTTTCTAGTCTACGGACTTTTTCTGCCTTTGCTACCTTTTTAGGAGATAGTTTTTATTTTTTGTGTGACTTTTTTAACTCATGAACTTTTTTGAAAGGTCATTGGTGAACCAGTAAATAATCAACCAGTGAACGGTCAACGATCAACCGTGAAACCGAATGGGGGAGCAGCCATGCACGAGACCTATATCTCACGAAACCTATATCTCGCGTAGCACGAGATGGTAGCTTCTCTCGCCTGAAGCGCGGCGCTAGCAGGACAACCCATTACTGCAGCAACGTGTTTGTTTTTTTGTTCTCTATGTCTTATTTTCATTTTCTCACTATTTGGGCTAGTTTTTTCTGTGTTGTGTATTTATCCGATTTATTTTTTCTTTTTTGGGGTCTGGTTTTCCTTGTTTTTTTCCTTTTTCTTATGGAATTTTATTTCTTTACCACTTTTCTTCTTGGTTTTTTTCTTCACTGTGTATTTAAGAAAAAAATTCACACACAATGCACTTTTAGATTCAGAATTAACTTTTTATACACATAAGGAACATTTTAAATTCAGGATTAACTTTTTATGTACTTTTAAATTTAGAATTTTGTGTCGCACAACATCGCAACCGGCGAGTGGAGACATAGGCACACCTGCAGTCGTGCGACACGATCGAGCAAGCAGTCGAATCACAGGAGCGCTTGAAGCGATCGTGATGGGCCGACCCATGGAGCTGGCGCAAGAGCGCCGCTAGAGGTAAGGGCATCTCCAACGGCAACCCGCAAATTTTCTCCCATATCTGTCCGCGCACAAGGGGCCAGTCCGTGGACACAGATGCGGGAGACCGCCATCCAACCGTAGCCTCATACATCGGGCCTTCCTCAATTTTTTTAGTCTGCACGATCGAATAGCTGCATACAAAGGGTACAGACATTCAAATAGGTGCATGCAGCAACAGTTCAAAATTTAAAAAGTTCAAATATTACGTCCCAACATTGTTTTCCCCTTTAACCGCCCACTGATACTCTATCAGATCTTCCTTAAGCTGCTCGTGAGTTGGTCGATGCATTTGAATAAACTCTTCAAATGTGGTCGGATTCTGGTCTAGAAGCTGGATAGGATCACCCATATTCTTAAAATCTATAGCCGCGACAGCATTGTCACCCTCATCCTCGATGATCATGTTGTGCGTGATCCCACAACATGTCATCACCTTTCACAAGGTCTTCGGATCCCATTGTTTAGCAGGTCCACAAACAACTACAAAACGGGCGTGCAGAACTCCAAATGCCCTTTCGACATCCTTTCTAGCTCCTTCTTGTCTTTGGGCAAAGTGAGCCTTTTTCTGGTTAACTGGGTTAGAGATGGTGCTGACAAAGGTAGCCCATGGAGGATAGATACCGTCAACCAGATAGTAGTAGCCCATGTTGTACTCATTTCCATTGATAGTTTAGTGGCAAGTGGAGCTTTTCCTTCAGCCAGCCTCACAAACAACGACGATCGCTGCAGCACATTGATGTTATTGTGAGACCCGGGCATGCAAAAGAAAGTGTGCCAAATTCAAAGATCATGTGATGCAACTGCTTCGACAATGATGGTGAGCTTCTTAACATGTCCCTGATATTGCCCTTGTAAGCCTTCGGGCGGTTCTTTCATTTCCAATGCATGCAGTCAAGAGATTCAAGAAAAGCTGGCCACCCTCTTGCTTCTGAGATTGCCAAGAGCCTCTCGGTGTCTGCCGTAGTTGGTTCTCTCAGGTACTCAGGTCCAAACACCTCGACCACGGCAGTTGCAAACCTGACCATGGCATCTCTGATGTGCTCTCAGGCATCCGTAGGTACTCATCCCATGAATAAACAGTCGCGCCATATGCGAGCATCCGGACTGCGGTTGTTGGAATCGGGGCTCCAAGGACCAAAGAAAGGTTCGATTTCTGGGGTGTGCTCAAAGAACTTTGCTAAACTCCAGCTCGCTGCCCACTACCTCACGGCGATGCTCCGGCGTGCTCGAGCTAAGGGGATAAGAACGCAAACACGTCAGTTTACCCAGGTTCGGTCCACCTTGCGGTGTAAGACCCTACTCCTACTTGTGGATGGATTGCCTCACGAGGGAGGATGAGTATGTGTGTACCAGGAAGACGAACTACCTCCGGAGGCTCGGATGGCTCGAGTGATCTCCCAGGTTTTGACCCCGTGGAGTCTAGCCTATAGTTATACTGGGCTCGGTCCTCTTCCCCCAGAAACCATAGGCGGGAAGGGTTGCCACAACGTCCAATTTTTAAGGGGGACATGAGTACAACTTATCATGACTCCTACCATGACGCTTTGGTGGGCTCGGTGATGACCTCCATCCTGGTGAGCTCGTCATCCTGGTCTTCTTGCACCAAAGTGACAACATTTGGGGATTGCTTTGGGAACGGATGCTTGTCCTTGCTCCCTTAGCAAAAAAGAGGAAAACCTCCTTATTCGTGCCTATTGGCACCCTTCTGGCTCCACTCGTTGCCACACGCCTCACCCATGTGGAGGCGCAGGGCCGCGTGACTCCTTCAGCTGATCCTTGACCTACACACCTCCGTGATGGGCCTCGGGAAGCCGTCTCGTGAGGCTATCGATGACGCTTGCTGACGTGCGCCTCGCGAGGGGGCCGGGAGGGGGGGAGGGGGGCTTGCGAGGGCCAGGAAGTCCGAAGGTGGGCCTGCTTGGGCCCCTCGGTAGCACCGCATTCTGGGCCGCAGGAAGACGGGCCTAGGTACCCCCAGTCGCATGGGCCCGACAGTCCCTCGGGCGTGCCACGTGCACGACTCCGCCCGTTGAGGGAGGTGGCGAAACAGAGTGGGCCCCAGCCGCCTGTGGGCAAGACTCGACACGTGGCGTGCAACGGGGCGCGGGATGCCCCCACTCCTCCATGACGCCTCGGCAACTGCCCGGGCTGACATAAAGCCTGATGGGCACTGCGCGCGGCCATCATTGCTCCTCTTCCAGCCAGCATCTGTCTTGTTGTGCCCCATTTCCCTGCGTGAGGTTCCTCCTGATCCAATCTCGGGCATGGCTCTTCCTTTGTCTCACCCGCGGCCGCGGCACATGAATGGCACCTGCCGGAAAGAAGCCGAAGCCCACGGTCCCGGTCGCGAGCCCTCCTGTTATCGGGTCGGCGCTCTTGACCTCCTTTATCACCAAGGAGGAGGATCTGAGCCCGGTGCCCCGTTAATAGCTGGCGACCATAACAAGGGGCAAGAGACCCAAATCTGGTCGGGCTCGAAAGCGCAGAATGACCCGGGGGAGTCTGTTTACCCCTTCTTCCACCACAGCATTTACACCGGGTTGGTCCCTCCGTTCTCTGATTTCTTCTATGCCATCCTCTCCCACTATCAAATTCATGCCTTGCACCTTCATCCCAACTCCGTCCTCCTCCTGGCTATCTTCGCCTTCTACTGCGAGGCCTTCGTGGGTGTGAGGCCCTTGGTGGCGCTCTTCTGCCATTTCTTCAGCCTGAGGTTCTCCGCCCAAGACCAACGCACCGCGTGCGTCTCCTTCGTCGACATCAAGAGTGGGGGCTACCACCTGAAAGCCGGGAAGAAGGCGGAGGGATACCGGAAACTCTGGGTCTTCATGGACACACGTCGGGTCAGCCCGCTCCTGATGACCCCGGTGGCCCCACCTGAGCAGAGCCCTGAGTGGGGCCACAAGAGGCTTGTTGACCTGAGGGCGAAGCCCATCCTGGAGCTTATAGCCACACACGGGGATGTGAAGCTGATGGGGGCGATGATCATCAAGGAGTTCCTAGGGCTGCACATTGCGCCGCTCCAGGCGCGCTCGCAGTCCGTGTGGGAGTACACCAGTGCTGGGGACGCGATGAGGCTGCACGCCACCGGCCTGACCACCAAGGAGTTAGACAGGGCCCTGAGGGCCCTTCTCGGCTACCTCCCCGAGGACCCCCCCGGAGGCCGCATCCCCGTTGCACATCTACGAGGACATGGCGGAGCTGGTCGCGGGGATGCCCACCTTTGATGAGTGGGGGCTTGTATCGTGCGGCTGCGTCAGCCCGTACATGGTGTTATCCTCTAGTGAAAGCGGCAGTGCCGAGGACTCAGAGGGGACGGAGGACGACTCTGACCGAACGCCACCGCCCCATTCCCGCCGATCTCTACACGCCTTCCTGGACGATGACGATGATGCGGATGGGAGGCCCCAAGCAGCATCTACTCAGCCCACAGATGCAGTGAGGGAGGCGAGGCCCAACCCTGCGGTTACCAAGGCACCGGTGCTGGGGGGCCACACGGGCGAGGCGCGACCGCATTCGCAGCAGTCGTGCCCCTGTGGGAGGCTTGTCAGGTCCTCGAGAAGAGTGGGGACCTGGCTGGGCTTGGTGTGAGCCGCACCGAATGCTCCGCAAGAAGCTCCGGAGCGGCACACGAGGACCGCGACGACGCGCTGTTTGTTGCTGAGAGGGAGAGGAAATGGGGATCCCAAGATGAGTAAGTGCCCCGGTCCATTCTTGTATGGCGCGCCTGAGATTTGTCTACCCGTGCCAACCTCTTGCCCGTGTAGGAGCCAGGGCAGCGACGAGAAGAAGAGGAGTAAAAAGGTAGTTACCGGGGTGATGTTGACCCTCATTCCGAAGGAGTCGCCGTCGCTCGGCCGTGGCTTGGGCGGGCGCGAGGGTGCCTTGCATCGCCCCGGCGCCACGCTCCGGCGCACAGGCACCGCTACGCCCGGGAGTGTGGGCACTATGCCAGCACCCAATGCCTCCCCAATACCGCGAAAGGGTCTGAATGCTGAGACCGTGATGGCCCAGCCTATGGCGCGGCATGTCAAGGCTGCAACGTCTCATCCCACGGAGAAGGAGGAGGGGCCTTAGCCTCCACAGGCTATCCTTACCCCGCCACCAAGCATGAAGTAGGGTGCGCCACGACTGAAGAAAATATGCCCTAGATGCAATAATAAAGTTGTTATTTATATTTCCTTATATCATGATAAATGTTTATTATTCATGCTATAATTGTATTAACCGGAAACTTAGTACATGTGTGAATACATAGACAAAACAAAGTGTCCCTATTATGCCTCTACTTGACTAGCTCGTTAATCAAAGATGGTTATGTTTCCTGACCATAGACATGTGTTGTCATTTGATGAACGGGATCACATCATTAGAGAATGATG
Source organism: Triticum dicoccoides (assembly GCF_002162155.2). Classification (NCBI taxonomy): domain Eukaryota; kingdom Viridiplantae; phylum Streptophyta; class Magnoliopsida; order Poales; family Poaceae; genus Triticum; species Triticum dicoccoides. The sequence continues at coordinate 459,893,791 of NC_041383.1, forward strand.
TGATGGACAAGACCCATTTGTTAGCTTAGCGTAATGACCGATAAGTTTTATTGCTATTTCTTTCTTCATGACTTATACATGTTCCTCTTACTATGAGATTATGCAACTCCCTAATACCGGAGGAACACCTTGTCTGCTATCAAATGTCACAAGTAACTGGGTGATTATAAAGATGCTCTACAGGTGGCTCCGAAGGTGTTTATTGGGTTGGCATAGATCGATAATAGGATTTGTCACTCCGTGTATCGGAGAGGTATCTCTAGGCCCTCTCGGTAATGCTCATCACTATAAGCCTTGCAGGCAATGTGACTAATGAGTTAGTTGCGGGATAAATCATTACAGAACGAGTAAAAGAGACTTGCCGGTAACGATATTGAACTAGGTATGATGATACCGACGATTGAATCTCGGGCAAGTAACATACCGATGACAAAGGGAACAACGTATGTTGTTGTGCGGTTTGACCGATAAAGATCTTCGTAGAATATGTAGGAGCCAATATGAGAATCCAGGTTCCGCTATTGGTTATTGACCGGAGATGTGTCTCCGTCATGTCTACATAGTTCTTGAACCCGTAGGGTCTGCATGCTTAATGTTCGATGACGATTTGTATTATGAGTTATGTGTTTTTGATGACGGAAGTTTGTTTGGAGTCTCAGATGAGGTCACGAACATGACGAGGAGTCTCGAAATGGTCAAGAGGTAAAGATTTATATATTGGAAGGACGTATTCAGACATCGGAAGGGTTCTGGATTGTATCGGGTACAAATCGGAGTACCGGAAGGGTTACCGGAACCCCCGGTGGAAGAAATGGGCCATATGGGCCATGAGAGGGAGGCTAACCAGCCCACAATGGGCTGGTGCGCCCCCCACAAGGGAGGAGGCCGAATTGGACTAGGGAAATGGGGCGCCAAGCGCCACCCCCTTTCCTTCTCCTACTCCCTCTCCTTCCCCCTTTCCACCTCCGTAAGAAGGAAAAGGGGGGGGGGCGAATCCTACTTGGAGTGGAGTCCTAGTAGGACTCCACCCTCCCTTGGCACGCCCCTGGTGGCCGGCCTCCTCCACCCTCCTTTATATACAGGGGCAGGGGGCACCCCAAAGGCACAACATTATCTTAGCTGTGTGCGGTGCCCCCGCCATCGTTTACTCGTCCGATAGTATCATCGTAGTGCTTAGGTGAAGCCATGCGTGGATGACATCGTCAACACCGTCATCACGCTGTCGTGCTGAAGAAACTCTTCCTCGACCCTTTGCTGGATCAAGAGTTCGAGGGACGTCATCGAGCTGAACGTGTGCTCAAATCGGAGGTGTTGTACGTTCGATGCTAGATCGGTTGGATCATGAAGACGTTCGACTACATCAACTGTGTTAACATAACACTTCCGCTTTCGGTCTACGAGGGTACGTGGACACACTTTCCCCTCTCATTGATATGCATCTCCTAGATAGATCTGGCATGATCATAGGAAATTTTTTGAAATTGCATGCTACGTTGCCCAACAGTGGCATCCGAGCCAGGTCTATGCATAGATGATATGCACGAGTAGAACACAAAGAGTTGTGGGCGATAATAGTCATACTGCTTACCACCAACGTCTTACTTTTATTCGGCGATATTGTTGGATGAAGCGGCCCGGACCTACATTACATGACCGCGTTCATGAGACTGGTTATACCAATGTGCTTTGCACACAGGTGGCTGGCGGGTGTTTGTTTCTCCAACTTTAGTTGAATCAAGTTTGACTATGGCCGGTCCTTGTTGAGGGTTAAAACAACACACTTGACAAAAAATCTTAGTGGTTTTGGTGCGTAGGTAAGAATGGTTCTTGCTAGAAGCCCGTAGCAGCCACATAAAACTTGCAACAACAAAGTAGAGGACGTCTAACTTGTTTTTGCAGGGCTTGTTGTGATGCGATATGGTCAAGACATGATGTGATATAAATTGTTGCATGAGATGATCATGTTGTGTAACAGAGTTATCAGAAACTAGCAGGAGCCATATGGTTGTCGCTTTATTTTATGAAATGCAATCACCATGTAATTGCTTTACTTTATCACTAAGCGGTACCGATAGTCTTAGTAGCAATAGTTGGCGAGATGACAACGATGCTACGATGGAGATCAAGGTGTCAAGCCGGTGACGATGGAGATCATGACGATGCTTCGGTGATGGAGATCATGAGCACAAGATGATGATGGCCATATCATGTCATGTATTTTGATTGCATGTGATGTTTATCTTTTATGCATCTTATTTTGCTTAGTACGGCTGTAGCATTATAAGACGATCCCTCACTAAATTTCAAGGTATAAGTGTTCTCCCTGAGTATGCATCGTTGCTAAAGCTCGTCGTGCCGAGACACCACGTGATGATCGGGTGTGATAAGCTCTACGTTCACATACAATGGGTGCAAGCTAGTTTTGCACGTGCAGAATACTCGGGTTAAACTTGACGAGCCTAGCATATGCAGATATGGCCTCGGAACAATGAGACCGAAGGGTCGAACGTGAATCATATAGTAGATATGATCAACATAGAGATGTTCACCATTGAAAACTACTCCATCTCACGTGATGATCGGACATGGTTTAGTTGATTTGGATCACGTGATCATTTAGATGACTAGAGGATGTCTATATAAGTGGGAACTCTTAAGTAATATTATTAATTGAACTTTAATTTATCATGAGCTTAGTCCTGATAGTATTTGCAAATTATGTTGTAGATCAATAGGTCACGTTGTAGCTTCCCTATGTTTTTTGATATGTTCCTAGAGAAAACTAAGTTGAAAGATGATAGTAGCAATGATGTGGACTGGGTCCGTGATATGAGGTTTATCCTCATTGCTGCACAGAAGAATTAGGTCCTTGATGCACCGTCAGGTGACATACCTATTGCAGGAGCAGATGCAGATGTTATGCACGTTTGGCTAGCTCAATATGATGACTACTTGATAGTTTAGTGCACCATGCTTTACGGCTTAGAACCGGGACTTCAAAAACGTTTTGAACAACACGGAGCATATGAGATGTTTCAAGAGCTGAAATTGGTATTTCAGACTCATGCCCGTGTCGAGAGGTATGAGACCCCTGACAAGTACTTCGCCTAAAAGGATGGAGGAGAATAGCTCAGCTAGTGAGCATGTGCTCAGAATGTCTGGGTACTACAATCGCTTGAATCAAGTGGGAGTTAATCTTCCAGATAAAATAGTGATTGATAGAGTTCTCTAGTCACCATCACCAACTTACTAGAACTCCGTGATGAACTATAATATGTAAGGGATGACAAAAGCGATTCCTGAGCTCTTCGTGATGCTAAAATCAATGAAGGTAGAAATCAAGAAAAAGCATCAAGTGTTGATGATTAAACAAGATCACTAGCTTGAAGAAAAGGGCAAAGGGAAAGAAAGGGAACTTCAAGAAGAATGGCAAGCAAGTTGTCACTCCCGTGAAGAAGCCGAAAGCTGGACCTAAGCCTGAAACTAAGTGCTTCTACTTCAAAGGAAATGGTCAATGGAAGCGGAGTTACCCCAAATATTTGGTGGATAAGAAGGATGGAAAAGTAAACAAAAGTATATTTGATATACATGTTATTGATGTGTACCTTACTAGTGCTCATAGTAACCCCTGGGTATTTTATACTTGTTCAGTTGCTAAGATTAGTAACTCGAAACAGGAGTTGCGGAATAAATAGAGACTGGTTGAGGGTGAAGTGACGATGTATGTTGGAAGTGGTTCCAAGATTGATATGATCATCATCGCACAACCCCTATACTTTCGAGATTAGAGTTTAACCTAAATAAATGTTATTTGGTGTTTGTGTTAAAGCATGAATATGATTAGATCATGTTTATTGCAATACAGTTATTCATTTAAGACAGAGAATAATTGTTATTCTAGTTACATGAATAAAACCTTCTATGGTCGTACACCCCATGTTGATGGTTTATTGAATCTCTATCATAGTGATACACATATTCATAATATTGATGCCAAAAAAATGCAAAGTTGATAATGATAGTGCAACATACTTGTGGCACTGCCGTTTAGGTCATATTGGTGTAAAGCGCACGAAGAAACTCCATGCTGATGGAATTTTGGAATCACTTGATTATGAATCATTTGATACTTGCGAACTGTGCCTTATGGGCAAGATGACTAAAACTCCGTTCTCCGGAACAATGGAACAAGATAATGACTTATTGGAAATAATACATACCGATGTATGCGGTCCGATGAGTGTTGAGGCTCGTGGCAGGTATCATTATTTTCTGACCTTCACAGATGATTTGAGCAGATATGGGTATATCTACTTAATGAAACACAAGTCTGAAACATTTAAAAAGTTCAAATAATTTCAGAGTGAAGTGGAGAATCATTGTAACAAGAAAATAAAGTTTCTACGATCTGATCATGGAGGAGAATATTTGAGTTACGAGTTTGGCCTTCATTTAAAACAATGTGGAATAGTTTCACAACTCACGCCACCTGGAACACCACAATGTAATGGTGTGTCCAAACGTCGTAACCGCACTTTATTAGATATGGTGCGATCTATGATGTCTCTTACCGATTTATCACTATCATTTTGGTGTTATGCATTAGAGATAGCTGCATTCACATTAAAAAGGGCACCATTAAAATCCATTGAGACGACACCTTATGAACTGTGGTTTGGCAATGAACCTAAGATGTCATTTCTTAAAGTTTGGGGCTGCGATGCTTATGTGAAAAAGCTTCAACATGATAAGCTCGGACCAAAATCGGAGAAATGTGTCTTCATAGGATACCCAAAGGAAACTGTTGGGTACACCTTCTATCACAGATCTAAAGGCAAGATAATCATTGCTAAGAATGGATCCGTTCTAGAGAAGGAGTTTCTCTCGAAAGAAGTGACTGGGAGGAAAGTAGAACTTGATGAGGTAATTGTACCTTCTCCCGAATTGGAAAGTAGTTCATCACAGAAATCAGTTCCAGTGATTCCTACACCAATTAGTGAAGAAACTAATGATGATGATCATGAAACTTCAGATCAAGTTACTACCGAACTTCGTAGGTCCACCAGAATACCGTCCGCACCAGAGTGGTATGGTAATCCTATTCTGGAAGTCATGTTACTAGACCATGATGAACCTATGAACTATGAGGAAGCGATGATGAGCCCAGATTCCGCGAAATGACTTGAGGCCATGAAATCTGAGATGGGATCCATGTATGAGAACAAAGTGTTGACTTTGATGGACTTGCCCGATATCAGTAAGCTATAGAAAATAAATGGATCTTCAAGAGGAAGACGGACGCTAATGGTAGTGTTACTATCTACAAAGCTCGACTAGTCGCAAACGGGTTTTCGACAAGTTCAAGATGTTGACTACAATGATATTTTCTCAACCGTAGTGATGCTTAAGTCCATTTGAATCATGCTACCAATTGCCATATTTTATGAAATCTGACAAATGGATGTCAAAACTGCATTCCTTAAATGGATATCTCTGAGGAGAGTTGTATATGATGCAACCATAAGGTTTTGTCAATCCTAAAGGTGCTAATAAAGTGTGCGAGCTCCAGCAATCCATTTATGGACTAGTGCAAGCATCTCGGAGTTGGAATATACGCTTTGAGAGTTGACCAAAGCATATAGTTTTATACAGACTTCCGGTGAAGCCTGTATTTACAAGAAAGTGAGTGGGAGCACTACAGCCTCTCTGATAAGTATATGTGAATGACATATTGTTGATCATAAATAATGTAGAATTTTCTAGAAAGCATAAAGGAGAGTTTGAAAGGAAATTTTCAAAGAAAAGACCTCGGTGAAGCTGCTTACATATTGGGCATCAAGATCTATGGAGATAGATCAAGACGCTTGATAAGATTTTTCAATGAGTGCATACCTTGACAAGATTTTGAAAGAGTTCAAAATGGATCAGTCAAAGAAGGAGTTCTTTCCTGTATTACAAGGTGTAAAGTTGAGTAAGCCTCAAAGCCCGACCATGGCAGAACATAGAAAGAGAATGAAGGTCATTCCCTATGCCTCAGTCATAGGTTCTATAAAGTATGCCAGGCTATGTATGAGACCAGTTGTGTGCCTTGCTATGAGTTTGGCAAAGGGGTACGATAGTGATTCAGGAGTAGATGGGGACCTAAGAGGACTAAGGAAGTATTTCTCGGTTATGGAGGTGATAAAGAGTTCATCGTAAAGAGTTACATTGATGTAAGCTTTACACCAATACGGATGACTCTGAGTCTCAATCTGGATACATATTGAAAGTGGGAGCAATTAGCTAGAGTAGCTCCATGCAGAGCATTGTAGACATAGAAAATTTGCAAAATACATACGGCTCTGAATTTAATAGACCCGTTGAGTAAACTTCTCTCACAAGCAAAACATGATCACACCTTAGTACTATTTGGGTGTTAATAACATAGCGATGTGAACTAGATTATTGACTCTAGTAAACCCTTTGGTTATTGCTCACATGGCGATGTGAACTATGGGTGTTAATCACATATAGATGTGAATTATTGATGTTAAATCACGTGACGATGTGAACTAGATTATTGACTCTAGTTCAAGTGGGAGACTGAAGGAAATATGCCCTAGAAGCAATAATAAAGTTGTTATTTATATTTCCTTATATCATGATAAATGTTTATTATTCATGCTAGAATTGTATTAGATGAAAACTTAGTACATGTGTGAATACATAGACAAAACAAAGTGTCCCTAGTATGCCTCTACTTGACTAGCTCGTTAATCGAAGATGGTTATGTTTCCTGACCATAAACATGTGTTGTCATTTGATGAACGAGATCGCATCATTAGAGAATGATGTGATGGACAAGACCCATCTGTTAGCTTAGCATAATGATCGATAAGTTTTATTTCTATTGCTTTCTTGATGACTTATACATGTTCCTCTGACTATGAGATTATGCAACTCCCGAATAGCGGAGGAACACCTTGTGTGCTATCAAACGTCACAACGTAACTGGGTGATTATAAAGATGATCTACAGGTGTCTCTGAAGGCATTTGTGGGGTTGGCATAGATCGAGAACAGGATTTGTCACTCCCTGTATCAGAGAGGTATCTCTAGGCCCTCTCGGTAATGCTCATCACTATAAGCCTTGCAACCAATGTGACTAATGAGTTAGTTGCGGGATGAAGCATTACGGAACGAGTAAAAGAGTCTTGCCAGTAACGAGATTGAACTTGGTATGATGATACTGAAGATCGAATCTCGGGCAAGTAACATACCAATGACAAAGAGAACAACGTATATTGTTGTGGAGTTTGACCGATAAAGATCTTCGTAGTATATGTAGGAGCCAATATGAGAATCCAGGTTCCGCTATTGGTTATTGACCAGAGATGTGTCTCGGTCATGTCTACATAGTTCTCGAACCCGTAGGGTCCGCATGCTTAACGTTCGATGACGATTTGTATTATGAGTTATGTGTTTTTGATGACCGAAGTTTGTTAGGAGTCTCAGATGAGGTCACGGACATGACGAGGACTCTCGAAATGGTCGAGAGGTAAAGATTGATATATTGGAAGGTGGTATTTGGACATCAGAAGGGTTTCGGAATGTATTGGGTACAAACCGGAGTACCAGAAGGGTTACCGAAACCCCCCGGTGGAAGATATGGGCCATATGGGCCATGGGAGGGAGGCTAACCAGCCCAGAAGGGGCTGGTGCCCCCCCACAAGGGAGGAGGCCAAATTGGACTAGGGAAAGGGGGCGCCACCCCCTTTCCTTCTCCTACTCCCTCTCCTTCCCCCTTTCCACCTCCGTAAGAAGGAAAAACGAGGGGGGGGGGGGGTGAATCCTACTAGGAGTGGAGTCCTAGTAGGACTCCCCCCTCCCTTGGTGCGCCCCTGGTGGTCGGCCTCCTCCTCCCTCCTTTATATACAGGGGCAAGGGGCACCCCAAAGGCAAAACATTGTCTTAGCCGTATGCGGTGCCCCCCTCCATCGTTACTCCTCTGATAGTATCATCATAGTGCTTAGGTGAAGCCCTGCACAGATCACATCATCAACACCGTCATCACGCTGTCGTGCTGAGAAACTCTTCCTCGACCCTGTGCTGGATCAAGAGTTCAAGGGACGTCATCGAGCTGTACATGTGTTGAACTCAGAGGTTTCGTACTTTCGGTGCTAGATCGGTTGGATCGTGAAGACATTCGACTACATCAACCGCATTAACATAACGCTTCCGCTTTCAGTCTATGAGGGTACGTGGACACACTCTCCCCCTCTCGTTGCTATGCATCTCCTAGATAGAACTCAGAGGTGTCGTACTTTCGGTGCTAGATCGGTTGGATCGTGAAGACATTCGACTACATCAACCGCATTAACATAACGCTTCCGCTTTCAGTCTATGAGGGCACGTGGACACACTCTCCCCCTCTCGTTGCTATGCATCTCCTAGATAGATCTTGCGTGATTGTAGGAAATTTTTGGAAATTGCATGCTACGTTCCCCAACAACGGCACAACCTCAAGCTGCGCTCACTCCTGGGACCCTATGGGCCAGTGTGGCAGTCCCTCCAAGCACGCCATAGGAGCCGAGCGCGGGGAAGGATCCGAAGCCCCCCATGCCCCAGGCGGAGGACGCCGGGGCCACCTCGGTTGGGATGAGAATAAGTGCAGGACACCGCCCCTCGCCAGGCTCTCGCACTCGTGAACTATGACTCCTTGATCAGGTGCGGGGCGTTGGCCGACGCTCGGTTCGCACTCGACCGGTTCGGAGCAGACCTCCAGGATGCCAAAGATCGCCTGGAGCGCTTGAAACTCGCCTTAGGGTGGTGCCGGCTTGACAGTGCCACTAGCCCAGGGTCAGGCCGAGGCCACCATCGCTGAGAGCAGGAAGAAAACTGCAGAGGCAAAAGCAGCTCGTGAAAGCATGCTTGTCGATGCAGGGGCGGCCACAAAGCGCTGTGGCGAAGTGGAAGCTAGCCTGAAGGTGCTCTAGGACGAATGGGCTGCACAGGGGCGTCAACTCCAGCTGCGGGAGGATGACATCAAGACCCAGGAGGTGAAGCTTACGGATTGTGACTCCGAATTGGTGAAGCTGGCGACCGAACAGGTCATGGAGCGCGAGCGCTTGGAGGCATTGCAATGATAGGTGACCGACGCCCAAGAAGCCCACACCAAGCATGTCTCTGAGACCAACACCAAGCTTGATGCCAGGGAGAAGAAGGTCCTGGAGGATGCCAACGCAAAGGCGGCGGCGGACCGTGCCATTTTATCTTCGCTTGAGCTGAGGGACCGCAAGGCGCCGAGTTCCATATGCAGGGAGAGGTTCGAGGCTCCGCTCGCAGCCCCCGATGCCGGCTATGTCGAGCTTTTCTCCAAGCTCGTGGAAGAGCTCGAGGGAGCGGTCCAGAAGGTGGATGACAACCTGGAGGAGGAATGCTGCAACCTCTTCTCCGTGGCTGCGACACGCGTCTTCATCCAGCTCCTTCTTCGTGATCCCGGCTTCAACTTCGGCGAGGTGATAGTCCCCGTCCCCAAAGAACCTCTCGATGACCTAGCGGAAGCTATGGTTTAGCCACATGACCATGCTTCTTGGGAAGTTCTCTTGCAGCAATGTCGGGGGACTCGAGGAGACTGAGGTGGGTGACGGCAATGTCGGCGACAACCCTTCTTCCTGAAACTTCCTTTATCGCCCTGCAATAGACTAACTCTACCTCGCAGAGGCGTAAGCCAATGGTTTAATTTGTGAGATACTTGATGCTTGTAATAACTGTTTGTGATCCGCATGTTTCCTATCTGTTCTTGCTTTTCCTTTTGCTTGCCTTTTTGCTCTATGTCGACAGGGCCCAACCCCGTGCGGGCCTCATCCATTGCTGGAATGTCAGGTCACAATGCCTAGATTAGACCAGGAGGTGAGGGGCTCTGGGAGTTAGTGAAGGCTGCCGAGGCGTGACACTCAGGAGCCCCCTTTGACACGCAAGTGCCCCCCCCCCTCGTGGAGGTCGCCCCAATACACAAGAGGTTCCGTCCCGGACGAAGCGCACTCGCTAGCTTGCACCTGAGTGTTACACGAGGAGATCAGACACCAACGACCTTGGTGAGGTGACATTACATGGGAGCAGGCCCGCAAGGCAAAGCTCAGGTCCCTTGGGTTTTTCGGTGCTGCTGGGACTGATCCGAGCACAAGCACCGTGTCCAGCCCCCGCTCACGTGAGGCTCATGGGGAAGTTGTGAGTCATGTCACAGAGAAGTTGAGCGGCAGACATGACAGGCACATGCCATCCTGAGGTTAGTGCGGCCCATGGGGCACCCTTAGTTGATTAACCACCAGCGTGAAGCATGCGGCTTCCACTTGGGCATGGGCATGGTCGTAGTTTGACCGTTCTGCCAACGCTGTGCATGGGGCTTCCACTGGGCGTGGGCATGGTTGTAGTTCGACCATTCCGCCAACATTGGGCATGTGGCTTCCACTGGATGTGGGCAGGAGCTCTATTCCAGAGTCTCTGGGGCGTGTACAACCCCACTTTGTTCGTATGCGTGACGGGCACGACAGAACTTGTAGAGTGGTCGGATGCTCATGATCCAATGTGGGGCTCAAGAGATCCTTCCTCAATCCTCAGGCGGTTTGTGCCTAGCTCTCAAGGGAGCCGCGTGCTCATGTAACCCGCGACATGGGGGTGACCCGCATCAGATGGCCATCCCGAGGCCATCGCATGAGGAGGTTAGACACCAAGGACCCAAATGAGGTGAAGTGTATGGGTCTGGCCCGACAGACAGAGCTCGGTCACATGGATTTAGTGACGCTGCAGGGACGAACCCGAGCATAGACATCGTGCCAGGTTTTGCCATGGAATGATATGAGGAAGAGCCACCCGACGCACGACGCCCATGGTGACATAACACCAAAGTTGCAGTCATACAGACTAGGCCGTGCCCTTACTTTCTTGGTCGCAATGGTCCCATGAGAGGATGAGACACCAAGGACCTCTGGAGGTGATGTGCACGGGAGCTGGCCCGTGAGACAGAGCTCAGTCATTTGGGTTTATCAGTGCTGCAGGGACAGACCCGAGCACAGACGCCATGTCAGTCCTCAGTCATGAAACGGTCATGAGTAGGGTCATAAGGGCACGAGGATTTTCATGCTGTCAAGGCACCAATCATGCAATTTAAGCCAGAAATAAAACTCCACCAGAGCATAACTAAATCCGCTACACAACCAAAAAATGACGTGGTTGCAGGGACGAACCCTGACTAGCCTGAGGATGATGCTGCCCGCGGGGCGCCTTCAATTGAACAAACCAAAAAGTCACCTGGCAATGCTGCCATGGGAGCGTCAGGGTGGTCGGCAAAGCGTGTTGAGGAGGTTCGCCCCTTAGGGTCCGGCTGGCTCCTGAGGCCCTGGAGGCTCACGAGGGCTCGAAACTTCGCGAGATGCCAATGCGAGCCGCGCCAAGCGCTGTTAGGTGGCGCCCATGTTCAACAGGCTGAAGGGCATGCAGACGCAGTTAGTGGTGATGCCCCCGCTCTGGCTAATGCGCGACGGCCAGAAGATGTCCTGAAAACTGGCCATGTTGAGGCCTAGGATGTTGACGCACACACGCAGCTCACTTCCCGTGTCGGGAGCGGCAGCTGAGTCGACGGGGCACGCGGGGCAACGCTTGCCGCGCATGGCCCTTGCTTCTTGAAGCTTGTGGATCTCCTGGGTGATGAACTGTTGTGCTCCCGATGCCTGGCGCCGTGCTCCATGCTTGCGGGGGTGCGCGTCGAAGCACGCCACCAAGTCATGCCCGAGCACCTCCCTTGTTACACTGGTCAGGTCAGATGCTCTCCAGGTGGAAGCCCCTGAGCCTGCCCAGAGGGAGGCGCTGGGTACACCTCCCTACGTAGGAGGAAGGCAAGCCCTGGCAGTAGGGGCATGGCCCTGGGCGCTGCCACTTGCCGACTGTTTTTTTGTAGGGGCTATCTCGGGAGGCGCAATATCGCCTTTGACGTCGGAGTTTTCAGCCGCAGCGGCTCGGTAGGCATGCTCGAGGGAGCAGACCGCATCCTTCCCGTCACAAGCGGCAGTGATGATGCCGCTGCATGCTGGCATCTTGAGGACATTGTAGTCATGGTGGGTTGCCGACATGAGCTTGGTGAGGGCGGGGTATCCCAGGATGGCGTTGTACGAGAGGCCAATGTGGGTCACTCGAGGTCGATCAACACGGTGTGTGATACGTCTCCAATGTATGTATAATTTTTAATTGTTCCATGCTGTTATATTATCATTCTTGGATGTTTTACAATCATTTTATAGCAACTTTATATCATTATTTGGGACTAACCTATTGACATAGTGCCCAGTGCCAGTTGCTGTTTTTTTGCTTGTTTTTTACTTCGTAGAATATCCCTATCAAATGGATTCCAAACACATCGAAACTTTTTGGAGATTTTTTTTGACCAGAAGACAACTTGGGAGTCAAGAAACACTCGGGGGAGGACCGTGGGGCCCACAAGACACTAGGGCGCGCTAAAGGTCCCTGGTGCGCCCTGATGGGTTGTGGGGCCCACGGGGGTCTCCTCCACTACCTCCCAGCTCTATAAATACCCAAATATTCCAAAAACCCTAGGGGAGTCGACGAAACACAACTCCAGCTGCCGCAAGTTCCAAAACCACGAGATCCAATCTAGAGCCCTGTTCCAGCACCTTGCCAGAGGGGAGCACAATCACGGAGGGGTTGATCATCCTCATTGGTGCTCCTCCAATGATGTGTGAGTGGTTCACCATAGACCTATGGGTCCGTAGGCAGTAGCCAAATGGCTTCTTCTCTCTTTTTGATTCTCAATACAATGGTCTCTTGGAGATCTATTTGATGTAATGAATTTTTGCGGTGTGTTTGCTGGGATCCGATGAAGTTCAAGTTTATGATCAGATTTTTATCCATGAATATTAATTGAGTCTTATTTGATCTCTTATACGCATGATTATTTATAGCCTCGTATTTCTTCTCTGAATCTTTGGTTTAGTTAGGCTAACTAGATTGATTTTTCTTGCAATGGGAAGAGGTGCTTTGTGATGGGTTCGATCTTGCCGGTGTCCTCACCCAGTGACAGAAGGGGTAGCGAACCACATTGTATCGTTGCTATTAAGGATAAAAAGATGGGATCTATTCCTACATGAATAGATCTTGTCTACATCATGTCATCATTCTTATTGCATTATTCCGTTTCTCCATGAACTTAATACACTAGATGCATGCTGGATAGCAGTCGATGTGTTGAGTAATAGTAGTAGATGCAGGCAGGAGTTGGTCTACTAATATTGGACGTGATTCCTATATTCATGATCATTGCCTTGGATATCATCATAATTATTTGTTCTCCTATCACTTGCCCAACTGTAATTTGTTTACCCACCGTGTGCTATTTTCTCGAGAGAAGCCACTAGTGAAATCTATGGCCCCCGGGTCTATCTTTTATCACATTTGCTTTTTGATCTATCTTTTGCCGTATTTGTTTTCAGATCTATTATTCCAAAAACCCAAAAATATCTCGCTGCACTTTTTCTTTACTTATTTTATTTTGTGTTTTTTTCAGATCTATTTATCCAAACTCATACAAATTTATCTATATTTTTACCGAGGAGGGATTGACACCCCTCTTATGTGTCGGTTTGCAAGTATTTGTTCTTTGTGTGCAGGTACCATTTACATAGTGTTGCTTGGTTCTCCTACTGGATTGATATCTTGGTTTCACAACTGATGGAAATACTTACCGTAGTGGTGCTGCATCATCCCTTCCTCTTTGGGAAAATACCGATGCAGTCTCTAGCCACATCAGTGTGGTAGTTGTCGCGAGTGTTGAAGGTGAACGGAAGGCACACCTGCCCCAGGGGAGTGGTGGAGCCATCAGTCACCCCAGAGAAGGGCTTGGTGGGCATCAGCTGGTCGCAGGGCACCGGAAGCGTTTAGAAGGCCGCGATGGAGATGACATTGACGCCAGCACCCCTGTCGATGAGTGTCTTGGTGACAGAGACGTTGCTGATGGTGGGAGTGCACAACATGGGAAGCGCGCCAATGGTGGCTGAGCACCCGAGGTAGGTCCTTGGAGTTGAAGGTGATGGCATACTGCAACCACTTGAGGGGCCACACGTCCTAAAGCCTCGGGAGGGCAACATTCACCTCGCGAGAGAACTGCTTGAAGAGGTGGTTGGACACAGGAGTCTGGGCTCTGCCGAGGATGTAGGCTACCGCGCGAGGCTCTTGGTAGCCCCCATCCCCCTCATCCTACTGTTTGTTGTCGTTTCTCCTGGGTGGCGGCGGTAGCGGAGGAAGGGATGCGTTGTCCCGAGGGCGTGCCTCACGAGGATGATCGTGCCAGGCGCCATCACGAGGCTGATCGTGCCAGCCACCCTCATAAGGCTGGTCGCACCAACCCTGGCATGGGTTGCGGTTGTCCCATCTTCCTCCACCACGACCGCCTCCATGGCTGAAGGCACGATCGTGGCGGTCGGGGCAACGCCCCAAGCGCTCACCGCGGAGTGCCTTGAGCTCCTGGCAGTTGTCGGTGTTGTGGATGCACATGTTGTGGTAGACGCAAAACAGCCGTCCATCATTGACAACCTCATCGTGGTCACGACCGCGCTTCTGTTCAGGCTCTGCCACCAGCACAGCAGGGCCCTTGCGCTTCACTTCCTTGGCTTTTGCCTTCTTGTCATCTGGCTCGGTGTCCGGGTTGTTGAGGAGGAAGAGGCGACCTTGCTCCACCCTGGTGCACTTGTCGGCCATGTTGAATAGTTCTAGCACTGAGCTCAGGTTGTCATTCATGGCGAGCTTTTCACACATCCTGACATCCATGACGCCATTGGTGAACGCCGAGATGATGGCTTCATCGAAGGCCTTTGGGATCTTGTGGCGCACCTGGGTGAACCGCTGAATGTACTTGCGGAGGGTCTCGCCAGGGCGTTGCTTCACACGCCGTAGGTTGTTGATGGTGACGTATGTCACGGTCGTGAGTGCCCTAGAAGTTGGCGATGAACTGCTTGCTGATACGTCTCCAACGTATCTATAATTTTTTATTGTTTTACAATCATTTTATAGCAACTTTATATCATTTTTTGGGACTAACCTATTGACATAGTGCCCAGTGCGAGTTGTTGTTTTTTGCTTATTTTTTACATCGTAGAAAATAAATACCAAACAAAGTCCAAATGCAGCAAAACTTTTTGGAGATTTTTTCTGGACCAGAAGAAACCTGTTGGGCTAAAGAAGTACCAAAGGGGGCTCCGAGGGGAGCACAACCCCCCTGGGCGCGCCTGGGGGCCCATGCGTGCGTTGGTGGGTTGTGCCCACCTCGGCCGCCTCCCGCACTGCCTCTTTGCTCTATAAATACCCTGAAAATCCAAAAACCCTTGGGGAGTCGATGAAACACAATTCTAGCCGCCGCAAGTTCCAGAAACCATAGATCCAATCTAGACACCATCATGGAGGGGTTCATCATCCTCATTGGTGCCTCTCCGATGATGCATGAGTAGTTTATTGTAGACCTACGGGTTCGTAGTTAGTAGCTAGATGGGTTCCTGTATCTCTTTTTATTCTCAATACAATGGTCTCTTGGAGACCTATTTGATGTAACTCTTTTTGCGGTGTGTTTGTTGGGATCTGATGAACTTTGAGATCAGATCTATTTTATCCATGAAAGTTATTTGAGTTTTGATCTCTTATATGCATGATTACTCATAGCCTCGTATTTCTTCTTAGAATCTTTGGTTTAGTTAGCCTGACTATATTGTTTTTTCTTGCCATGGGAAGAGGTGCTTTGTGATGGGTTCGATCTTACGGTGCTCAATCCCAGTGACAGAAGGGGACATGACACGTATGTATCACTGCTATTAAGGATAACAAGATGGGGTCTATTCCTACATGAATAGATCTTGTCTACATCATGTCATTGTTCTTATTGCAGTACTCCGTTTTCCATGAACTTAATACACTAGATGCAAGCTGGATAGTGGTCGATGTGTGGAGTAATAATAATAGATGCAGGCAGGAGTCAATATACTAATCTTGGACGTGATGCCTACATAATGATCACTGCTTGGATATCATCATAATTATTTGAAGTTCTATCAATTGCCCAACAGTAATTTGTTACCCGCTGTATGCTATTTTTCTCGAGAGAAGCCACTAGTGAAATCTACGGCCCCCGGGTCTCTTCTTTATCATATTTGCCTTCAATATCTATTTTTATTTGCTTTTATTTTCAGATCTATTACTCCAACAACCCAAAAATACCTTGCTGCACTTTTTTATTATTTATTTTATTTCGCATTTTTGCGAGGTCTATTTATCCAATCTACTACAATTTTATCTATCTTTTTACCCGGGAGGGATTGACAACCCCTCTTACACGCCGGGTTGCAAGTATTTGTTCTTTGTGTGCATGTACTGTTTACATAGTGTTGCATGGTTCTCCTACTGGTTCGATAACCTTGGTCTCATCACTGAGGTAAATACCTACCATAGATGTGCTGCATCATCCCTTCCTCTTTAGGGAAATACCGACGTAGTTCAAGCCGTATCACTTGCGCAGCTCATCCCTCGAAGAGATAGAACACCCGGGCAGGTTCATGAGCCAGGAGCAGGCACAATCCTTGAGGGCCATGGGAAACCAGTTTGCCATGACCTTGTCGTCACTGTTCGCTGCCTCGATGCTCAGCACGTAGAGCTGGAGGAACTCCGTGGGGTCGGGGATGCCGTCGTAGTGCGGGGCAGTTCTGGCTTGGAATTGACTGGCCAAACCACTCAACGTAGCTCGCGAGTGAAGGCCTGGGAACCGGCGGTGTTCGTGGGCACGCCTCGTGCGTGGGCAGTGCGGTCTTGGTGTCTTGCAGCTACGACCTCTTGGGCGACCCGGTCCACGCGCTTGCGCTACCGCTTGAGGGACACACGCACATCAGGCGGCGCTTGGTGCATGATCTGGCAGCTGGCCTCATCTCAGGATTTTTTTTGGTTTTCTTCTCTACCTCGCAATAGTATCGATTATTGGGATAAGTGCAAAGATGCTTTTATTACTAAGTATTTTCCGGCCGTGAAAACCCTTAGGACATAAATCATGAATTTTAATCAACTTGAGCATGAACATCACACAATCTTGGGAAAGAATGAAATTGATGCTAAGAAATTGTCCTACTCATGGTTTAAATCTTTGGATGATCGTACACATTTTTTATGCGGGATTGAATTTTGTTTCTAGAAATCTTTTAGATTCCGCCGCGGGTGGTACTTTTATGGAAATTACTTTGGGTGTAGCTACTAAATGGCTTGATAATATTATTTCAAATTATTCACAATGACATACCGAAAGAGCTCCTACTAGTAAAAATGTTAATTCGGTTGAGGAAATAAGTTATTTGAGTGAAAAAACTGATGCTCTTATGAAGTTTGTTTCTAATAAAAGTGCTCTATTGATCTTAATGATGTGCCTTTGTCTACTTTGATTGAGCAAAATAGTGATGCCGTAGATGTGAATTTTGTTTCGCAATCTTTTTAATAACATTGCTTATAGAGGTAATTTTAATCCTAGACCTTTTCTGGGGATTTCCTCTAACAATTATGGTAATTCCTACGGTAATTTTTCTTATAATAATAATAATAATAATAATAATAATAATAATAATAATAATAATAATAATAATAATACCTCTGATCTTGAGAATAATATTAAAGAATTATCAATGCTCAAAAGGTTTTCAACAATACGATAGAAGAAAAGTTCAATAAGATTGATGATTTGTCTAGAAGCATTGATAGAATTTCTCATGATGTAGAAAATCTCAAGATGAAAATTTTTGTGCCTAAGGTTGAGGAATCAATTAAAGCTTTATATGTTTCTATGGATGAAAGTAAGAAATGAACCGCTAAGCTTAGAGCTAAAAGAGAATTTTTAGAAAGAGTGTTTTCTAGTGATTGCTTTCATAAAAGTGATGAAGATCTTAAAGTGATTGGTGTTACTTCTATTGATTCCTTGTTTAATAAAATTAGAATTATTGATAAATGGAGTGAATAAGAGTTAACTTTAGCTAGAAGGCGTCCCAACAAATTGGAGGGTGAAAATCTTGTTGAGAAAATTGATAAAAGTGGGTTTGGAGAGGTCAAAACTTTAACTAGTGATGTGCCCACTCTTTTGGATTACAAATACTTTAATTATGATAATTGCTCTTTGATTGATTGTATTTGTTTGTTTCAATCCATGATAAATTCACCCCATGCTTATGAACAAAATAAAACTTTTACTAAACATATCATTGATGCTATGATGAAAGATTTGGAAGAAAAGTTGGAATTAGAGATTTCAATTCCTAGAAAATTACATGATGAATGGGAACACATCATTAAATTCAAGATTAAAAATTATGAGTGTTTCACTTTATGTGATTTTGGTGCTAGTGTTTCTACAATTCTGAAATCTCCATGTGATGTGCTTGATCTTACCGATATCGAAGATTCTTTAAATTTGCACTTGGAGGATTCTACTATTAAAAGGCCTTTGAGAAGAATTAATGATGTTCTTATTCTTGCAAATAGGAATTATGTGCCTATAGATTTTATTGTTCTTGCTATTGATTGCAATCCATCTTGTCCAACTATATTTGGTAAACCGTTTTTACATACTATTGGTGTCGTGATTGATATGAAAGAAGGCATATTAAATTTAAATTTCCACTAAGAAAGGGCATGGAACACTTCCCTAGAACAAGAATTAAGCCCCCATATGAATCAATCATGAGGGAATCTTATGGATCTAGAAATAAAGATGACAACACTTGAATCTTTGCTTTATGCCTAGCTAGGGGCATAAAACGGTATCGCTTGTTGGGAGGCAACCCAATGAATAAAATTTATTTTTGTATTTTGTTTTCTGTCTTTGAGTGTTTGCACAATTATGATACTGTTATGATTGTGTTTTTCATGTTTTAATTAGTGTTTGTGCCAAGCAAAGCCTTTGGGATCATGTTGGGTGATAGTTGACTTGATCTTGTTGAAAAACATAAACTTTTGCGTCTAGTAAAACAATTTTGAAAATTCACAGAAATGATATAAAATCCTGATTATTGTTCGCAAGATTGATATAAAAATTTCCTAGGTTGTCCTATTTCTTCAGAATATTTGGAGTTACAGAAGTATTCAAAGTTTTCAGATTGCTACAGACTATTCTGTTTTTGACAGATTCTATTTTCTTTGCATTGTGTGCTTATTTTGATGAATCTATGGTTTGTATTGGAGGGTGTACGCTATAGTAAAGTTGTAATATAGTATATATAATGCAAGAATAAAATATTAATAGGTTTTCAACAGTACTTAGAGTAGTGATTTGCTTTGTTATACTAACGGGTCTCACGAAGGTTTTGTTGAGTTTTGTGTGATTGAAGTTTTCAAGTTTTGTGTGAGATCACGATGGATGAAGGAATAAGGAGTAAGAAGAGCCTAAGCTTGGGAATGCCCCATGGCATCCCAAGCTATTATCTAAAAGAGAAGCAAGCAACTAAGCTTGGGGATGCCCCTAGTGGCATCCCTTCTTTCTTCCAACGACCATCGGTATTTTACTTGGAACTATATTTTTATTCGTCACATATCATGAGTTTTGCTTGGAGCGTCTTGTATTATATGAGTCTCTGCTTATTTTGCTTTTTAGTTTAAGTCAAGTATCCTTGCTTGACACCCCTATTTGAGAGAGCCAAATTTATGCTATGATTTGCTAGCATTGCTCTATGTGCTTCACTTAAATCTTTTTGAGCTATGGAATTGCTCTAGTGCTTCACTTATATCCTTTTGAGCACGGTTTGCTTTAATATTTTTTAAGAAATGCTCTCATGCTTCACTTAGATTTATTTGAGAGTTAGTATTTTTTTAAGAAATTCTCTCATGCTTCACTTATATTATTTTGAGAGAAGAAAATGTTTATGCTCATGTTCTTCACTTAGATTTGTTTGAGCTATCAAAGCAACATATGCAATTAGTCCCAAAGTGATAGATATTCAAGAGGGATATAATAAAAACTTTCATGAAGATCATTGGAAAAAATCAACTTGATGATTTGTAATAGTTTTGTGATATGCTAATAGTGATATGTGAGTCATGTTGATGAGTAATTTTGCTTTAGTAAGAATATTGATGTTAGGTTTGTGATTTCCTATGCAAGCACGAAAGTCAATAGTTATGCAATGAAATTACATCCTACTGGTGGTGCATTATTGGGTGTTAGTTATGCTTAATGCTCGCTTATGAGATTTTTTGTTTCTTGGTTGGATGCTTCTCAATCTTTTGCTAGCCTTCACTTGTACTAGGTGGGATTACTACTTGTGCATCCAAAATCCTTAAACCAGTTTTGCCATATGAGTCCACTATACCTACCTATATACGGTATTATTTTGCTGTTCTAAGCAAATTTGTATGTGCCATCTCTAATATTCAAAATAAATTTCCTTTTGTGTGCTCGTACCGCTCATGAAATGGTAGGGGGTGGCTGATATTTTTCCATGCAAGATGTGCTATTCTCAAGATGAGTGTTTACTCACTTGTCATTGCACAAGAGTATGACAAAGGTATTAGGGATGCCAAGTCCCGAAATGAAAAATGAATTTACTTTATGTTGTCAAATAATAAATTCCTTGGAAAGTGTTGGTATGGACGACACGCATGGATTCGGTTAGCCGTGGAATGTGAAAGTATGGTGGAAAAAGGAATAAATTTATTTTCTATTTGGGGACTGCCTATTATATATCTAGCATGGAAAGTATTGGGAAGTACTCGATCATTTTCGTGGACAGGAAAGGCATGCCAGCCAAAATGTTTTATCTCTATCTTTTTCGCTTTGAGCTCTGGCACACCTCTGCAAATCCCTACTTCCCTCTACGAAGGGCCTTTCTTTTTTACTTTATGCAAATTTTTATTTGAGTCTCCATCTTCTCTTCTAAAGCACCAACTAAGGGGCACTATGATTGTACTTGAGCATTCGGTGTAGCTAATATGCGAGTGTGTTTCATGAATGGATCAATGATTGAGCATAATGGGATAGGGATAACTTGCTTCAGTGTTGATATTTTGAAAGACATGGTTGCTTGTTGATATGCTTGAGTATTGAAATCTTAATGTCAAAACTAGATTATTGCTTTGAATCATATAAAAGTACAAATGTCCATGCTACAAAAGAAAAGAATATGTGATGAACATGATTGGCAACATCCCACAGCAAAAATTCTATTTTTATCATTTACCTACTCGAGGACGAGCTTGAATTAAGCTTGGGGATGCTGATACATCTCCAACTTATCTATAATTTTTGATTGTTCCATGCTGTTATATTATCAATCTTGGATGTTCTACAATCATTTTATAGAAACTTTATATCATTTTTTGGTTCTAACCTATTGACATAGTGCCCAATGCCAGTTGCTGTTTTTTGCTTGTTTTTTACTTCGTAGAACATCAATACCAAATGGAGTCCAAATGCAGCGAAACTTCTTGGACATTTTTTCTGGACCAGAAGACACCTGTTGGGCCAAATAAGTACCAAAGGGGGCTCCGAGTGGAGCACAACCCACCTGGGCGCGCATGGTGGCCCAGGCGCGCCCTTGTGGGATGTGCCCACCTCGGCCACCTCCCGCACCGCCTCTTTGCTCTATAAATACCCCTAAAATCCAAAAACCCTAGTGGAGTCGATGAAATACAATTCCAGCCACCGCAAGTTCCAGAAACCACATATCCAATCTAGACACCATCATGGAGGGGTTAATCATCCTCATTGGTGCCTCTCCGATGATGTGTGAGTAGTTTATTGTAGACCTATGAGTCCGTAGTTAGTAGCTGGATGGCTTCCTCTCTCTCTCTTTTGATTCTCAATACAATGGTCTCATGAGGATCTATTTGATGTAACTCTTTTTGCTGTGTGTTTGTTGGGATCCGATGAACTCTCTTATATGCATGATTACTTATAGCCTCGTATTTCTTCTTCGAATCTTTGGTTTACTTAGGCCGACTAGATCGCTGTTTCTTGCCATGGGAAGAGATGCTTTGTGATGGGTTAGATCTTACGGTGCTCAATCCCGGTGACAGAAGGGGACATGAAAAGTATGTATCATTTCTATTAAGGATAACAAGATGGGGTCTATTCCTACATGTATAGATCTTGTCTACATCATGTCATTGTTCTTATTGCATTACTCCATTTCTCCATGAACTAAATACACTAGATGCATGTTGGATAGCGGTCGATGTGTTGAGTAATAGTAGTAGATGCAGGCAGGAGTCGGTCTACTAACCTTGGACGTGATGCTTACATAATTACCATTGCCTGGATGTCTTCATAATTATTTGAAGTTCTTTCAATTGCCCAACAGTAATTTGTTCACTGCCATATGCTATTTTTCTCAAGAGAACCCACAAGTGAAATCTACGCCCCCCAGGTCTCTTCTTTATCATGGTTTCCTTTGAGATCTATTTTTATTTGCTTTTATTTTCTGATCTATTATTCCAAAAACCCAAAAATACCTTGCTGCACTTTTTTATTATTTATTTTATTTCGTGTTTTCACGAGATCTATTTATCCAATCTACTACAATTTTATCTATCTTTTTACCTGGGAGGGATTGACAACCCGTCTTACACATCGGGTTGCAAGTAGTTGTTCTTTGTGTGCAGGTACCATTTACGTAATGTTGCGTGGTTCTCCTACTGGTTCGATAACCTTGGTATCATCACCGAGGGAAATACTTACCGTAGATGTGCTGCATCATCCCTTCCTCTTTGGGGAAATACCGACATAGTTCAAGCCGCGCCACTCGCGCAGCTCATCCCTCGAAGAGATAGAACCCTCAGGAAGGTTCATGAGCCAGGAGTGTGCGCCATCCTTGAGGGCCATGGGAAACCAGTTTGGCATGACCTTGTCATCGCTGTTCGCCGCCTCGATGCTCAGTGCTTAGAGCTGAAGGAACTCCGTGGGGTCGGGGATGCCATCGTAGTGCAGGGGCAGTTCTGGCTTGAACTTGACTGGCCAAACCACCCGAAGCAGCTCGCGAGTGAAGGCTTGGGAACCAGCATTGTTCGTGGGCGTGCCTCATGCGTGGGCAGCACGGTCTTGGTGTCTTGCTGCTACAACCTCTTGGGCTACAACCTCTTGGGCAACCCGGTCTAGGCGGTGCACGGAAAGGTGCATGGAGGAATCCTGCTGCTCGTGAGCAGCAGGGTCAGTGGTAGCGTTAGTCGTGGCCAAGGTGGAGTGGTGGCGGTCAACACGACCCACAAGCTCCGTCTGGGCGATGCAAGCTGCTTGGCGTTTGACACGAACATGATGAGTGTCGGCCATGCAGATGGTGGCAAGAACTATAGCAATGCGGAAAGACTTCGGCACACCCCTACCTGGCGTGCCAAATGTCGGAATCGGGGCTCCGGGGACCCAAGAGAGGTTCGAACTCTAGGGTGTGGTCAAAGAACTTCGCTAAGTTCTAGCTCGTTGCCCACTACCTCACGGCGATGCTCTGGCCTGCTCGAGCTAAGGAAAGAAGAACGCAGACACGACAGTTTACCCAGGTTCGGGCCACCTTGCGGTGTAAGACCCTACTCCTGCTTGTGGATGGATTGCCTCGTGAGGGAGGATGAGTATGTGTGTACAAGGAAGACGAACTGCCTCAGGAGGCTTGGATGTCTCGAGGGATCTCCCAGGTTTCGACCCCTCTCTACCTGGAGTCTAGCCTATACTTATACTGGCCTCGGTCCTCTTCTCCCAAAAACCATAGGCAGGAAGGGTTGCCACAACGACCAATTTTTAAGGGGACAGGAGTACAACTTATCCTGACTAAAAGTGGTCTTCTCCTGCTAAAGCTTCCTGCCATGACGCGCCGGTGGGCTCGGTGATGACCTCTGTCCTGGAGAGCCCGCCGTCCTATTCTTCGTGCACCAAAGTGGCAACCCTTGGGGATTGCTTTGGGAACCGACACGCTATCCTTGTTCCCTTAGAATGAAAGAGGAAAACCTCCTTATCTGCGCCTGCTGGCGCCCTTCTGGCTCCGCTCGTCACCACGCGCGTCACCCACGTGGAGACGTGGGGACGCATGACTCCTTCAGCTGAACCTTGACCTGCACGCCTTCGTGGGGGCCCTCGGGAGGCAGCCTCGGGAAGCCACCTCACGAGGCTATTGGTGACGCTTGCTGATCTGCACCTTGCGAGGGGGGAGGGGCTCGCAAGGGCCTGGCTCTTGAAGTCTGAAGGTGGGCCTGCTTGGTCCCCTCGATAGAGCCGTGCTCTCGACCGCAGGCAGACGGGCCTGGGTACCCGTAGTCTCATGGGCCCGATAGTGTCCATGCACTTCCGGTAATTAGAGAGGCCAATCATTCCCACAATGTCCTTCTTCAGGATGAAGTAGTCATCATAGTACCTAGTGCCATTGTACAAACAATCGAAGACAGCCCAGTGCATCCAAAAACATTGGGAAAAATGGTTAGAAAAGAGTGCATCTGGGGCAAAGTAGCCAGCCATCAGTGTCAAATGGTCGCGCGCCTTGTTGCAGTTGATCACTCGCTGACCCTTGATCGAGCCCTTGAAACTGAAAACATGTTCCTCCGCACGCTCCAGATTTTCAAAGACCACCTGCAACATCGCGTCTCATCGGAGTACTCCTCCTCGGTCGACGAGCTGTCAAACAAATCAACATAGTGCTCGTATATGTACTCCAATTCGGAACCCATTGGTAGAAAGAAGAAGGGAAAACTATTTTTAGCCCGGGCGATCCATCAAACAGTTGCCGGGCATGGTCGCGGATGGTACCTGGCGGGGCCGTCGGAGGATAGGGGTTGAATGGCGATGGAGGATAAGTGAGGTGAGCCCTACTGGAGTGCTGGAGGTGATAGAGATGTAGAGTTCCAGCAGGAGTGTGGCGTGGCGGTCGGGGTGGTGGAGTGGAATCGAAGGCAAGAGAGAAAGTAGGAAGAAGAGAAAATCGGGAGGATAGAGGCACGGGGTCCGGGAAGGCTTTTGGGTGGGCCGGGGGTATCATATTCCTACATGTCTGGTATTCGGACTCCTAGAAAGCTCCCCCGCTTTTGTCTGCAGGATAAAACACGCCCAGACCATGGCACAAATCGATAGAAGACCGCGTTGGATGGCTTCCACGGTCCGGACAGTGTGGTCCAGACGTATGCGGGTGGTTTGCGGGTCCGCCTTGGAGATTCCCTAATGGGTGCACAAGGCGCTGGCGAGGAGGGCGTACCTCATCGAGTTGTGATCCCATGTTTCTTGTATCTTTGTGGTTCCAATCCTTAATTTCCATGGATTATAACCCCATAATCATGTGTTGGAACATGTGTGGGCTTAACTATCATGCCAAGCATGTTGCTGTTCACAACGTGATCATAGCGATCGTTCCTTGGATCACATGTCTCTAGGCAACACAACTGAGTTCGATCTTGTCCTCCCTTGTTTTGGAAACTCTTGGACCACAATTCAATGACTTCTTTTATTTACCAGCGGATGACACTAGAGGAAGGATCCTCCGTGCTTGGAAACAAACCAAGATTGCTCTCTCCAATCCCTCGATGGGTTTGTACCGTGTCACAATGCTCGTGTCCGCCCCCTGCTGGTGAACACTGGTGGCCCTCAGAATGACATGAACAAAATTGAGTTCCTTGCCGAGCTTCAGAGCAACTGTGAGTTGTGCCCTGGTCCATAACAAGAACAATAATGTCCTCAATCACCGAGTAATAAGCTGGGTTTTTTGTTTCATTGCCAATATGGAATTTCATGATAGATACCTTCACGGGAGGTGCTACACTTAGTCTAATGAGAACGATACCCCCCACCCCGGTGTGCATGGACAAAGCCCTTTGCACGCCTGATTGGCAGACTACTCACCCCAATTGTCTCATGGCCTTGCTTCTATCGCATCTGGCCACTATCCCCTTGCTCTTGATTGCGTGTCATGCTTCAGTGGCAACCGAAGATTCCACTTTGTGCGATCTTGGCTGAAGTTGGCGGGATTTGATCAAGTTGTCTCAGACGACTGGCTCTCGGTGGACAACGAACCCGACCCCTTATGGCGTATCTTCCTGCAGCTGAAGGCTACTTCACAACCCTTGCAATGCTGAAATTATGGGATCATTGGTGATATCTCCCTACAACTATTGCTCCCTACAAGATCATTGCTCAAGTGGATGCGGCACACGACCAATGCCCTCTTTCTACCACTGAGGCATGCACTAAAAACTTTGCTCTATTTTGTGACGCTTCACTTGGTGTCATGTATAACCCGTTTTCATCATGGAAAATACAGTGGTGACGTTTTCCGGTTGTCACGCCCACCGTCACCAAAGCACCATCATAGAAAATAAAATTTTGACTGTACCACTTTTGACATCACACAAGATCACATTTTAGGTGATGAACCAAATAATGTTACCGATGACTGTTTTCGGTGATGGCCTAGAATGTCACCTGTGATGGCCCAATCTATCCTCTAAAATCTTTTTGGCGATGATAATCCCGTCACCGGTAATTGGTCCGGGGGGTTGACCAGTCAAAGATTCAGACAGGTGGGCCAGCAGTTGCTGATGTGGCTTCTTCCATGTGGGTCCACCGTGGGTTTTGTCACCGATGGTCTTGTCAGTAATAAATAGGTGTAAGTTTTGACCGCTCAAAGCTACTGACATATGGGCCCAGAAGATGCTGACGTGGCTACTTACAAGTGGGACCCGACATCATTTTTTTGGTGATGATGTGTCGTCTGACGGTCAACGGTTCTAACATGTCGGCCCACTGTTGTGCTGATGTGGATGCTGGCAGGCGGGTCCATAGGTGGGTAACATGGTTTCTTACATGTGGGACCATACGCCGGTGATGGCGTCATAACCATCACGATTTGTATGCGCGATCAATTTGTTTCATATTGGAAAAATTGGCGGGCATATTTGACAATTTTGATAGGAATTTGTGAAAAAATTGAATTTTAATGCAAATTGAGTTGTCGCTGATTTTATTAAACTGCAAACTTGACAATTGTTAAACAGACTCTCTCGACATTACAATAACCAACCATGGTAAAAAGCCGCAGTATAAAATTAGACACATGACTCAGTTTCACGGCATCCTGGCACCGCTACCCTGACGATGTACCTAACCAGGGCATTAAGTTCATCAAGTCGCTTTTCAATAGCCGTAGTTTTCTCTTCATTCACATTCTTTACGACTGCAAGTTTTTCCTGCTACTCTAGGAGGCCATTGTTGATAGATCGAATACGGTTGTACTGGTCAAACACCCCCAATTTCAGGTCCTTAATGTCATCTCGTTGCGCTGGCAAGGCATTCTTGACATTTTCAAGTACTTTTTGCTGCTCTAGAATGGTATTGTTGACATAATTAAGTTGACGCTCCGCATTTGGCAGGAGACGCTTCACAGCTTTACGTTCTCGTTGCTGCTTTGCCAGGGCCTTCTTGACAGCTTGAATTTCTAGCCGCTGTCATGCTAGGGAGTTCTTCATAGCATCTAGTTCGTCATGCTGGTTTGTCACGCCATGCTCGATTGCTACTGGTTCTTTCTGATGCACTGCCAATGGGCCGATGATTGGTTCAGATTGTTGTTTATCGGGAAAATGACCTACAGTAAGGCCATCATTTGAGCGTCCTAAATTTCCCTACAGAAAAAATACATGTAGGTTACGTCATATGGTAGAATTCCAGAAGCTATAGATACATCTACCGCAATATACAGTTACATGGGTGAACAAAGGTCAAAAATAAGGAAGTGTTTACACAAAAGAGTTGGCCTACTCTCCAGGCGAACCCGCTTTCTCTTTGATTTGCTTGAGCTGGGTAATGCATATGCATTCAGAGACATGAGTTGTTTGAATTCTTGGAGTAGCACATGTAGACCCTTAGTCACCGAGTCTAGTTGATGACGATAATATTCTTGTCATAGTGTACTTAAAGACATTATATTGTAGTGCACAATTTACATCCCGTGAAACATGACATAGAAAGTAGACATATTATAACCATAGATGAAGAATTTCCTATAACACTGACCTGTACATCTTTACTACCGACCGGTTGTGTGTCTTTTTGTTCACTATCACTGCCACATTCATTTGGTTTTTCATGGTGTGTACATCTAAGTGAAGGACCACATGCTCGTAGATTTGATAAACATGGGCAATCTGTCATAGGACAACAATACCAAGCTAGTAACTGACAGGCTTCTCCTGTCAATACAATTTCTTCTTCTTCTTCCGGTCTGTATGCTTGTCCCACTCCAATATTTACGTGTTAACATCTACTATGTAAACATGATCAATATTTGACAGTAGGTGCAAAATGAGGTGACGAGAATTTCAAATATTGGTGCCAAAATGAATTAACACGTGCTTAATTACTCTTAGATCAAGGTAATGAAGTAGCAATAGGAACCCTAGCTGGATTCACCAGTAGTCTTAACTCGATTAAGAAACCGCAATTTCATATCTTTTAAACATAGCAACAACATTCATATGGGAAACTAACTAGATTTGGTAATGTGAACACACATGAAAATTTGGTGTGTTACCAGGGAAATAATTGAGAGATATGAGAGGACCTCTTGTTTCTTGAAGGGGACGTGATTATTGAATTACTAAATAAGTGGTGGTATTTGGTGAGTTTCAGCATGTACATGTATGTTCTACGATCTAGGAAAATGAACAAGCAATCGACATATTGTCAACATGAATTAGTTGAGACCAAAAACATCTTGAGAAAACACACTGACTTAATCAGAAGAAGATATACTCATAGATTACATCAACGATTTGCCAATCAACGAACCGTAGATAGGCTGGCATGCATTGTTCACCCGGGGAGCAATAAGAACCCTAACCGTAAACCCGAATAAGAACCCAAAGTTTTTACTCCATCCGATCGATCCATACTACGCTCCAATGGATGTATCTCACCATATTCTAGCGGTAGATCATCCATTTTAGCGAGAAGTAATATGCATTTGAGGGAGCAGTTTAAACTCAAGAACGCAAAGAGAACTTGTTGATTTGCTTGAGATCTTGGGGTACTTTTACCATCATAGTAAATGGGGTGCAGCCGAACATCGTCCGTCGGGAGCGGCTCCCTGACCAAATGATTTGTGGCCATAGCTAGAGAGAACCACCCACATGTTGGGGGTGGATCTGGAGGCAAAGAGATAGAGAGAGTTAAAGGAGGAGACAATTCATTTTATGGTAGGGGATATGATTGCTGTGGAACAAAGAGGCGGTATTTGGGGAGGGTTGGATTAGGTGGGCGCGTGGGAAGTTCAAAAACGAGTGGAGGGAAGGGAAATTTGAGGGAGCATTTTTATTAGGGAACATTTAGTATGGGAGGCAAGGATAAAATTGAGCTTTGTTCAGTTTTAGATTATTTTTTCCTTCATATTATGTGAGGACAACTTTCAGTAAACTTGCAGCACCTTCACAAATAGTAGTGACCACTTTCATAAGAAAAAAAATAAAACACAGTTCATGTGACGCCATGTTCCTCGCATAAATGTTGGTTCTACTTTTCTTTGTAATGTGTTCATGTAGTACCATGTTCATCATTAATTTATTTAGGTTTGCAACGCACATGCATTTTGTTCATGCATGTCACTTTAAGAAAGCACACCCCTCGTGTGAGTGTGTCATGGTTGTTTACAAATTCAAGCTCACAGTGCCGGTTTTAACATCACAATTTTAGATTATACTTTGCACACTGCAAGATGCCACTATCAGAAGGATTTGAGAGAGCATGAATCCAAACATGATACATACTTTGAAATCATGATTCAAACCACTTAGTGATGTGAAACTTTTTTAAAGTACCATTCATTGTTTACATCACACTATGGACTTTCACGTGTAGACAAGCTTAGGTTATGCATGGTATCATATAATGACCATAGTTGATTGGGGATAAAATTATCTGTATTTGACATTTTGTTTGCTTCTATAATTCTAATCATGCAAATATGTGTTCATGTGGTACCATGTTCCTCACACATTCAAGGTGAACCCAAGAGGTTTCAAATGCACAATCATTTTGTTCGTTATCATGTGAAGTGTATTGTTTACCCATTGTAGTGCGTATGGCTGGTTGTCTCACGTCATACTCTAAGCTTCTACCACGAGCAGGCCGAAAGGTGCCTCCATAGGTGAATGTTCACAAAAGTATGTGCATTTGACATTTTACTTTTGCTTATGTACTATTGATGGGTAAATGTTCATGTGTTGGGATGTTCAGGTGAACCCAATTGGTTTGCAATCCACATATGTTTCATTTGTGTTGGTATCTTGAATAAAGCAAGTTCGTCATGTCAAGTATCACGCTCGGTTAGAAATTAAAGTTCAGCCTGGCAGTTGTCATGTCATAATTTGGTACCCTTTAAAACAAAACAAGTGGAGTGTGCCATATGAAGACCACACACAACTCAGCCACGTCGAGCGTGCAATGTTGGCGCGACACAAAATATATTGCTTGAACCCACCTAAAAAAATTGCTTCACCTAAAAAAACATAAAATATTGTGAACGTTGAAGCATGATTCCCGTGCGTCCTAGAACCGTCGGGTGATGTTGAAACTTCTCTGGCCAGTTACCTTTTTTGCACGAGAAATTAACAATCACATTCCTTTTACCACTTCCATTTGCATCTTCTTCCTCGGTCGTTCATCGTCCTCGACAACTCCCTACCACCTCCCTACAACCATGGACGACAAGAAACTAACAACGGAGACCCACCACATCACTGCCCATGGAACAACCATGTTGGAGGTGGTGTACACCAACAAACCTAGGACTGTGGAGCGAGTCATCGCCAAGCACAAGCAATGGCTCCAGGAGGAGAAGAAGAAGTTCGTTGGACTCGACCTCGAGTACAACCATTCGAGCAGTTATAAATGACAATGGGTTGTCGTAGTGCAACTCGCAATGCGTGAGCATGTTCTCGTGTACCACTACTATAGGTCCGAGTGGTGCTAGGCGTTGGATAAATTATTGCAACACAAATCGATAACTTCCGTAAGCGTGGACATGATGGGTGACAAGATCATTCTTTCCCATGCATGGATAACGATTCCAGATGGAAACCATGTCGACATCCAAGAGCAGTTCCACATCAAAGGTGATGGAGAAAGGGAGTCCATGGGTGACATTGTAGCGTCCATCATCAAACCGTCATACAAGAACATGAAGAAATCATTCCCAAGGGACAAGCGCCAGTACAGGGAGTGGAAGCCGATTTTCCCGCTGCACCTCGAGTACATAGCAAAAGACGGGTACGTTAGCTATGAGTTGTACCATAGGATCCTAATTATTAAGGACGGGCTACGTTATGTTCTCCAACCACACCATTGAGGGAACTCCTCTGCCCCAGTAAGAACAAAGATGAGGGATCTTCGAGCGGCTGGAAGCGTCGAAAAAGAAACACAGGTGGTGAATAGCAACAAGTTGGGTGTGTACATTCAACTAGTAGTATGTTCATTTAGATTGAGCGAACATATGTTTTAACTATGATTGTAGTTGGTCAAAGATGTTGTGTGTTATTGCAAGAACTTGTGTGTCTACATTCAACTAGTAGTATGTTCATTTAAATTGAGAGATCGTATGTTCTAACTGTTTGGGCATATTTCTCCCTTAGTGGTTTTGGTGATTGATGACAATGGTTTTGCGAACTAATCGTGTGCATTGAGAATTTCAGATAATCTATCATATGGCACAAAGACGATTTGAACCCCTTTGGATATTTATGAAGACGGTATTTTTCTTGCGTTTCTTTTTCGGTGTACTTGAGTCGTAGGATCACTGTACTATTAAGAGGGGGTCTGCTTCACACAGGTTTGGGTGGAATCAACATGTACACTATCTCTTTGCACCCTCGTTCTTTCTCGACAATTGAGAATGTCCCTCCTTTGTGTTTGAATCTTGTCAAAATAGACTAAGTGGTAGTGCCGCTCTGCCCGTGGTAGTACCACTCCAGCGATACTGCCGCAGTGCAGTGCGACTCCTACTTCCGCCTAATTTGAGGGTTCTGTAAACGGGCGGTAGTAGAGCGGCAATTCATCACGGTAATACTGCTCCTGCGGTACCACGAGCCTAACTGTCTCTCAACTACCGCATGCTTACTAGGCACTCACAAGCTAGGCGGAAGTACCTACTGCTCCAGCGGAACTACCGCTGGCTTGTACACATGGAGTACTGATTATTTTCTATGTTCTGGATAGGTCTGTTCCATGGGTGGTAGTAGAACGGTAGTTCCCAGCGGTAGTACCACCCTGGGCGGGACTACCGCCCTGCCCTCTTCTACTACTGCGGGTTTCAGCTACAATTCAACACCTCGCGGTAGTACCGCTGGTGGGAGTGGTAGTACCTCTCTGATGGCACAACCACCCCTTGACTTGTTCAGTTTGAACTATGTGGCTAGAACTTCCGTGCCAGCGGAAGTACCACTCACCCGAGCGGTACTACCGCTTATGCATGGGCTGTGGGAGCATAACGGTTGGATCCCTTCTCCCACTATAAAAGGAGTCTTCTTTCTTCTAGTTGACTACCTCTTCCTCCCCCAAGCTCCATTGTTGCTCACAAACTCATTCTTTCCTGTTCTCTCTACCTAGACAATCAAACTTTTTGATTCTTTAGGGATTACTTGAGAAGGCCTAGATCTACACTTCCACCAAGAGAAATTTGATTCCCCCCACTAATCCCTTGCGAATCTTGTTACTCTTGGGTGTTTGAGCACCCTAGATGGTTGAGGTCACCTCGGAGCCACATTCCATTGCGGTGAAGCTTTGTGGTGTTGCTGGGAGCCTCCAATTCTGTTGTGGAGGGAGCCCCAACCTTTTTTGCAAACATTACTGCAAGATGCTACTAACATGACACTACGATCAGAGACCCTTCGAGAAACTGTGTGCGATGTAATAATCACAAATAGTGGTGTCAGAGAACCGTCAAAAATGTCCAAAATGTTTGCGATGACGGATGCATCAAACACGGTTCAGATTTTAGTTGCATGTGCGATGCAGGGCATACAGTTCAGTTCAATTAACTATTTGTGATGAGGAGTAACAAAAGAAACGGGCAGCCAGATGAAGGTGTGTGCAATATACATCATACGGTTCACTCGGATGAACTGTTTGTGATTAGGCAACACAAAAGAAACGGTCAACCAGATGAAGGCGTGTGCGATATACAACATACGGTTCACTCAGATGAACTGTTTGTGATTAGGCAACGCAAAAGAAATGGTCAGCCAGATGAAGGTGTGTGCGATATACAACATACAGTTCACTCGGATGAACTGTTTGTGATTAGGTAACACAAAAGAAACGGCCAGCCAGATCAAGGTGTGTGCGATATACGCATGCGGTTCACTCGGCCCTTGTCGTCAGTGTGTGACCTCTGTGGCAACCATTTGCTCCCCACTTCCCCAGGTGCCTCTTCGTGTACCATGGCAACCGTCTACCACCTCTTCACCTTTCCCTCTCGATTTGGAACTGCTGTCGCATGCTCTTCCTCCCTCCATTTGCCTTCACCCTTCCTTCTGCCATTGTTCGATCATCTTTTGCATGGAGGGAACAGGCCGGAAACGACCCTGTTATTCTTGCCCCGATCTGAAAGATGACGTGGTGGAGGAACTCATTGATCGGCGCGACATCATCACCTCGGCTAGCATGGCAGGTTCATTCAAGACCATTCTCGACTCAACTAATAACATCATTACAAGGAACCCAAGGGTCCAGGAGCAGTTTGATCTCCCCTATCTTCTTCGCCGTGACCCCGCTGACTGGCGCGGGGACGAGGGAAGCCTTGCCTTATGCAAGTTGATGCCGCTTGATAATGATACATATGATGTTAATATGCCATCGCTTGAGGGCAAGGCTTGGACAGGCGTCGGTTGAATAGGGTACAACTGCGAGTGGGAACTTGTGAATGTGTACACTCATCACCGGGTTCCACTTCCAAAAATCTCAGACGACTGCCCAGAGGTTGAGTACACCAGCATTCTACATGAGTTCCAATACGATCATGGTGATTGTCGTCTACGGAAGATAGCAATTTGTCGAGTTCCCAACTGCTTTTGGGATTACACGAACTACGAGTTGTTGCTATCTTCAACAAGCTTGTTGCCGTCCTTAGTTCCACGCCTCGATGGATATTGCTCAAAAATCAATTTCTGTACACGGATGAGTACTGTGATGCAATTAAATACGAGGGTCTTGTGTTTCTTGCCACCACTCGTGGCACTGTTTCTGCATGGAATCCTGATGCTTTCGGTACGTTTGTCTTCCACCGTAATTATAATTGTTTCATCCACATGCATGTGGGTTAGCTAGTTTCCCTTTACTAATTAAACTTCTTGTGTTTTCAAGGTCATGTGAACATTCCACCACCTATACTTAAAAAAATTATAACCAAGGGGGAGATGACGATGCTGATGATCACCAGCATGAGGACGAGCAGGACCCATATACTCAGTGGCACCTGGCAACTTATTCCGATGGATCACCTCTTCTTGTCTGTATACATGGCACTACTGATGTTACTAAGGAAGCAGGTGTTGTCTCGCATGGTCGCACTCTCCGGATCTATTCCAACATCCGTTGCAGGGTATTCGGGATGGATACTGGTGTACTAGCGCCAGCACCTTCTCCCTGGTTCAGCATTGAAAGTCTTCGAGGAAACTCACCCTTCCTTGTACAAAACTATCCAATGATGGTGGAAACCTGCTGTTGACACAACATTACTACCATTTATGAGAAGCAACTGTATCTATACCTCCGACATTGCTATGCTTTGCTATCATCCCAATGTGGGTCCTAACATAGGCCGCTTCAGCCTGGATGATCAGTCCCGCGGTGGTCTCGAGATTGACAGTAGCTGGCCCTTCCCAGAGAATCACTTCTAGTTCAAAGCAAGTGTTTCCAACACCGACGAGTGGTTGAGCTGAAGTTCATTTCATCGTTTTGTTATTTGTTGTGTGAGAAAAACTTTACTAGAATGTTTTGTTGGAAATGATCTATAATCCAACTTGTATCCTCGTTGTCATTGTGGGTTGATGACTTATTGTATGTAATCAATGGTACATTTGCATATGCGTCCATCAACTCACGCCTGCTAGTGGTGTCCATATGAATAGTGCTAGTGATTTTAGTTGCAAAAATTAGATAGTGCTAGTGAATTTTAGCTGCATATTTTGACAAATTGCTGTGTTACAAGGTCGACAAATGGCAACATTACTAGATAAACAAATGTCAATCTTTCCAGTTTGACAAATGGCAACATACCCAAAATGACAGATATACAAATCTTACCCCATTGTTTGTATGTGGTTGCACACGGGTCATGCAAAACAACCGTTTGCGTTGAAGGGATGCAGAAATCCTTGTTGGGTTGCATACGGGTGTTCTAACTAAAACGTTTGCTATGAGTGTTTTTTATTTAAACACCATTGACTTTTTTTCAAAAGAAAATCGTTTGATAAGTCTGTACAGCTCGCACACTTCCCGGTGAGCATGCGCATTGGAGGATAGCTTGCATGCCTCTCGGTCAGCCTGCACACCGGACTGCGCTCACACGCCTCCCGTTCAGTCAAGGTTAAGCAGCTGTCCGCACGGCACCTCCTACATCCATTAAAACCAAGACACGTGGCGTCACGTGAATGGTTAATAGAACGCACACGGTTTGAATTATACAAACATTTGAGATATTAAAGTGGTAGCAATGTTTTCAAAATGCCTTTGTTGGCTGTCATTATTTGAGTGCGCCTTCTCTCAAAATGGACACAAAAAATGCCACAGCATGTCGGGTGCCATTCCATCATAGCATGCCAAGTTTCATGAATTTCAGATGAGTTTTGGATTTACTAGAATTTAAAAACCAGGCATCTCAATATTTTGGTGCCAATCTACGGTGCCATGGTGTTTGAAATTCATTCCCATTTCTTGCATGGGACCTAAGCATGCACCCAAGGACATAGATTTGATTTTTCAACCAATTTATATGCACTGGAGCATGTGCATGTGGTTCAAATTGGAATTATGCACATAAATGCATTGAAAACTCAGTTAATGCATAAAAATGTCCAAACAAACCCCGAAAAATCCCAAAAATTGACATAACACTCCTGTTGTTCTATGTTGACACCATAATTTTTTGAAAGCAATAAGGGTCAATGGATATCGTTTTGTCCCCAAAGGTGGGACGTTCCCTACCAAAACCATCATGCTTGTTGTGAGAAGCTCTGGTTTGTGAGAAGCATATACCCGAACCTGCCCCAAATGGGACATTTTTTTTACCATGGCATGTTGATGCCGCTCTATGATAGCATGGCAAGTTTCATGAATTTCAGACGAGTTTTGGATTTACTAGAATTTAAAAACCAGGCATCTCAACGTTCTGCCAGCAATCAACAATGCCCTGGTGTTTGAATTTCATTCCCATCTCTTGCATGGGACCTAGAAATTCACCCGAGGACACATATTAGATTTTCAACCAACTTTAGTGCATTGGAGCATGTGCTTGTAGTTCAAATTTGAATTATGCACATAAAATGCCTAGAAAACCCAGTTAATGCATAAAAATGTCCAAACGAACCCTGAAAAATCACAAAAATTGACACAACACTCCTGTTGTTCTATGTTGACACTAGAATTTTTTTGAAAGCAATAAGATGTGATGGATA
The DNA here is from genome assembly GCF_002162155.2 of Triticum dicoccoides. NCBI lineage: Eukaryota > Viridiplantae > Streptophyta > Magnoliopsida > Poales > Poaceae > Triticum > Triticum dicoccoides. The sequence continues at coordinate 459,930,468 of NC_041383.1, forward strand.
TCATTTCGTCCCCAAAGGTGGGACGTTCCCTATCGAAAACCACCATGCTTGTTGTGAGAAGCTCTGGTTTGTGAGAAGCTTAATTATACCCGAACCTGCCCCAAATGGGACAATTTATTTACCATGACATGTTGATGCCGCTCTATGATAGCATGCCAAGTTTCATGAATTTCAGACGAGTTTTGGATTTACTAGAATTTAAAAACCAGGCATCTCAACATTTTGCCGGCAATCAACAATGCCTTGGTGTTTGAATTTCATTCCCATCTCTTGCATGGGACCTAGAAATTCACCCAAGGACACAAATTAGATTTTTCAACCAACTTTAGTGCATTGAAGCATGTGCTTGTAATTCAAATTTGAATTATGCACATAAAATGCCTAGAAAACCCAGTTAATGCATAAAAATGTCCAAATGAACCCCGAAAAATCAAAAAAATTGACACAACACTACTGTTGTTCTATGTCGACACTAGAATTTTTTTGAAAGAAATAATATGCCATGGATATCGTTTCGTCCCCAAAGGTGGGACGTTCCCTATTGAAAACCATCATGCTTGTTGTGAGAAGCACTGGTTTGTGAGAAGCTTACCCCCGAACCTGCCCCAAATGGGACAATTTTTTTACCACGACATGTTGATGCCGCTCCATGATAGCATGCCAAGTTTCATGAATTTCAGATGAGTTCTGGATTTACTAGAATTTTAAAACCAGGTGTCTCAATGTTTTGCCAACAATCAACAATGCCCTGGTGTTTGAAATTCATTCCCATCTCTTGCATGGGACCTAATCATGCACCCAAGGACACACATGTGATTTTTCAACCAACTTTGGTGCATTGGAGCATGTGCTTGTCGTTCAAATTTGAACTATGCACATAAAATGCCTAGAAAACCCAGTTAATGCATACAAATGTCCAAACGAACCCCGAAAAATCACAAAATTTAACACAACACTCTTGTTGTTCTATGTTGTCACTAGAAAAAGAATTGAAATCAAGAAGAGGCAACAGATATCGTTTCGTCCAAAAAGGTGAAACGTTCCCTACCGTAACCACGAGGCTTGTTGTCAGAAGCTCTGGTTTTTGAGAATATTATATACCCCAACCGTCCCTAAATGGGATAATTTTTACCACTGCATGTTGATGCCGTTCCATGCTTGCATGTCAAGGTTCATAAATTTTAGATGCGTTTCGATTTACTAGAATTTAAAAACAAAGTATCTCAATGTTAGCCGCTGAGCGACGGTGGAAAGGTGTTTGCCATTCATTCTCATTTCTTGCATGGGACTTAAGCATGTAACCAAGGGCACACATTCCAATTCTGAACCACTTTATATGCACTGGAGCATGTGCATGTATTCAAATTTGAATTGTGCACATGAATGCATAGAAAACTCAGTTGATGTATAAAAATGTCCAAGCTAACCCCAAAAACTCCCAAAAAATGACACAACACTCGTGTTGTTCTACATTGACATGAGAAAAATTTAGAAAGTAAGAAGAGGCAGCATATATCGTTTGTCCGCCAAGGTGGCACGTTCCCTACCGAAACCATCTGGCTTGTTGTGATAGAAGCTCCCGTTTGTGAGAAGCTTATACCCAAACCTGGCCCAAATAGGAAAATATTTTAACCACGGCATGTTGATGCCGTTCCATGATATCATGTCAAGTTTCATGAATTTCAGCCGAGTTTTTGATTTAATATAATTTTAAAACCATGTATCTCAATGTTAGCGGCTGAGCGACAATTTCAAGGTGTTTGACATTCATTCTCATTTCTTGTATGTGACCTAAACTTGCAACTAAGGACAAACATTTGATTTTGCAACCCGTTTTTATGGACTGGAGCATGTGCTTTGATTTTTAATTGTGCACCTGAAATTGCTAGAAAACCAATTTAATGTATAAAATTTCCAAACAAACCCTGAATAGTTCCAAAAATTTTACGACACACCTATAGTTGCATGTTCATTGGAGATAAAAGGTCTAGCAATTCAAACACTGTCCATTGCTGCTGTGACCCCATTATGTAATTTAAATCAAAATGAAAAATCAAGTAGATCCCACATAGTTTATTGTCACCAACCGTGTGAGATGCAGTACAAATATCCTGAAGCACCATCGATGTATAGTACGCCTATGGCTTACGCGAGAAGGTGCGTCGGCTACAGTCCACAGCCGGCATGCCAAGCACACTAGCTCGCTCCCCAAATACTCCCACCTCTGCATCCCTCGCAATCTCAAAAATATCTGCTCGCTCTTATCCAAATTTTCAATAACCCCGCCTTGTTACTCCCACCTAGTAAAATTTTCAGTTGCCACGGTATTTCCTCAAACACCACCTTAACCCCCCCCCCACACACACACACCACACTCCACAAAACCTGAGCTCACCGACACATGGCCGCTGAGGTGTCCCCGTCGTCCTTCGCGGGCTCTTTATCGATCCGTCGTTGCTGGTTCCCCGATCCGCCAGCCGCCGCGCCCCCATGCGGGTTCGAGGACTTCCCCGTCCTCCCTCGGACCCGGCAGCCGACGAGGTCCTACCTCAGGGTCCGATAGTGGCGGTGGGGGACGTGGGTCACCGAGATTACAGATCAGGAGACCCACACCCGCCAGTGGCTCGGTAGCTTCCACACAACCGAGCTCGTGGCCATGGAGTACAACCGCTGGCAGGTCCTCTACCATAGTGCGGCGGCTAGGCTCAATTTTCCCTTAGGCACACATCCGTTCCACCTCGTTCTGCTGGAGCCAGGGGTGGTGAGCTTGGCTATGGCACGTGAGGACCGCAAGGCGTGGGAGCGCCTCGAGGCCGAGGCCGTCGACGAGGCCTACATGCAAGAGCTCCACCGACAGCACCGGAGCTCGTGGAGGTGGAGCGGGCAATCTTTGTCGGCGCGGAGGGCGGCGAGGTTATCGCACTCTCCTTCAATGACGAGGTCGAAGGCGGCGAGGACGACAGCAAGATTATCGCGCTCTCCTTCGATGATGAGGTCGAAGGCGGCAAGGACGACGACGCGAAGGGCGGCGAGGTTATCGCACTCTCCTTTGATGAAGGGGTCGAAGGCGGCGAGGACGATGATGCGGAGGCCGTCCAGGTGGGCGGCGAAGATGAGGAGATCGACATCGACGAGTGGAGGAGTGCCTTCCCCAATGACCCCGATGACGGCACCGGCCCGAACCTGGCTCGTGGCACACCGTACCTGACGAGGAAGGATTTGCTCGACCTCTACTTAGACCGAAAGTAGTTTAGCTTAGTTTAAATTTATGTTATGTTCGGTTATTTAAAACTATCTATGTTTATGTTTGAATGCATGCTACTTTCGGTTGAACCTTCTTTGAACTTGATCAAATTTAAGTTTACAACATTAAGTTTAGGCGATCGACTAGAAACATTAAGTTTACAACATATATATCCACTAATTGTTTTAGTCCTTTAACTTTTAAAGGATCGGCTAGAGATTGCCTTATGCCTTGTTTATTTTAGTTCTTCACAATGTGATGCTCTATATGTGCAACTATTTTCCATGCAATTCAATTTCATCAATAACAGTTTCAACAATACCACTATGAATTACGATATTTGGTTGTTGTTAAGGATATTGTAGTTAACATGCCTTTTCGTTTTTTAACAATAACTAGTGTACTTTAGACCTGCACAATACCAGTTTGAATGACTATTTGCTTGTTTATAAATGTTATGCCTGATGCAGTTGACACACCTTTCCACTTCTTGTTTTGCTTAACTAGCTTGCTTAAGCCTGCACACTGAAGCTATCATTTATAGATTATGTTGTCTACCGTGGATATATTTGGTTGATGTTTAGCCTGTTGTTCTTAACATGCCTTTATATGTACTTATACATGACAATATTGAGAACAGTGCTATTTTTTCCATGAAGGTTAGTTTCATTGCATTGCTTATATGTACTCACTGTTCAGGATCTCGATAGCTGGTACCATATAGCCTGGGGGCTGATAAGGGATTAATCATCAAATCAGACATTTCACTGAATATATATGTAACCCATTTATCAGTAGGTTAACTAGGCCATATTTAATATATCTTAGGCTACATAGCAACATGCATTGTAATGAATGACTAAATATGCAATCCCAGGCTACATAGCAACAAGGAAGAGTGTTACCTTAATGTTCTGATGATGTCTAGATATACGTGTATAAAATCTTATATAATGGGATGGAGGGAGTGTTGTACTACATCATTTTACAATTGTTGTTTAGCTTCTAATATTAACTTGGTGCTTTTAGGTACACATGTTATTGCCAAAGATCCACACTTCGGCCCTTTCTGCGTATGCGGCAGTGAGATATTCATGAACCAGCATCAAGTGAGGAAACTGATAAAGATTGTTATTAAAATGGGTCAAAAGATGTCAAACGAACTATATGTTTACACTTTATGCAAGACAACAGTGAACTCCAGGATGGTAAGTAAGAACCATGTAGCCTTCTTTTTACTGCCCATAATGAGTAGTGTTAGATGACAATGCCTGAATCTTTTTTCCTTTGCAGTGCATCCTCAAGCAATTTACTCAAGATTACCTCTCGAACTACATGATTGGCGGCCGACCATCACAAGGGGTTGTACTACAGTCGTGCGTGCCTTCTACATCCAGGAGAGCACAATAGGGCCATTCCGCTTCACCTTGTTCAGCAACCAGAATGTATGTCGCCTCTTTCTTTACCATCTATAATAGTACAAGTATAGAACCCTAGTTCATCATTCTTTATTTGGTGCTTATGTAATTCTTAAACATATGTACCTATGAATTGAATAATGCATTGGTTGTTTGAACCTGATGGATATGAATAAAGCTATAGCCTACTTTCAAGTTTAAATTAGGTACAATTTTAAATAGCAGCAATTAAATTAGGGCGAAAGTACGGTGTACAGGTCATTACGACGCACACGGTTAATAAAAGCACAGCGTGTGCGATATACATCATAATCCGACACAGTTCACGGAGTGGAAACATGTGTAACAATGCACACAGTTGCTGTTTGCAAAGCGTGTGTGATGTCAGACACTATCACATACGATGCGGGAAAACTAAATGTGTGTGAATGTCTACGTATCGTACATAGTTTATAATCATGAACTATTTTTGATGTGCCAGGCATCATAAATGTAGAGTCGTGCCTATAAAACTCCCGTGCCTGGGATCTGCCTGGGCCTAGAATCTGCTTGGTTTAGGTAAAAACCACAAAACTCTGACTGAGATGGCAATGCCAGCACAAACGAGTAGCAAGGATGAATCGTTTCGGATATGCGAGACATCGGAAATGGTTATAGAGGGGCAACTGTATGCATCAAGGCTCCCTATCCCCGACAATTTCTGGGTCGTGTGGGAAGGACCCCCTAATCACCCACACTCACTAGGCGACGATTCCAAATGTCGTCTCGAAAAGGGGTTTTAAACCGTTTGTATAGCACCGACGCATACCAGTGAAAAATCCGGTTGCCGCCTTCAAGGGCACCAGTAGTGGAATCACGGCATCTCGCATTGTGAGGGCGCGAGGAGAATACGGTGGCCCTAGTGGATTCTTGGGGAGCAATTTGCCTCCACACCGCTCCAACGGAGATGTACTTCCTCTCAAAGGGAAGTAACTTCGGTAACACATCCTCGTCTCCACTGTCTCCACTTATGGTTATCTCTTACCTTTACTTTGAGCAAGCTTTACTTGTGCCATATCCTTTGCTTGCTTCACTTAGGACATCTATGACGGCCGAGGTCAACTCCATGCTAAAATAATTACTTGAGGGGTTGAAATCCACTCCCAGTCCGTAGCTTGTGGTCAATCCCACTGCATCAGAGTCGGCGGCCAATTCCGGCAAGGAAGCAACTAAAGGTACTCAAACCTCCTCCCCTCAAATCAAAAATGGGACAAGAACCTTTGCCTCGGTTACCCCTTCCCCGGTCTATGGAGGACCGGTCCCTACATCGCATATTAATAACCTTGGTCCTCCTCCTAAGCTTGTAAAGGAAGATTTCACTAATTGGGTTTTTTGCATCAAGTCTCATTTGAATCATAGCTCAACAAATATTTGGAGAATCATCGAGCAAGCTTCTACCCACATGATCCAAACAACCTCACTCTAAGAGAAGAGGCGGATAATCAATACAATCGCTTGTGTCCAATCTGCGATGCCTCCCGAAGATCTATCCCACTTGTGTCCCTTCACTCGTGCTAATGACTATTGGGAGCACATAATATCTTTGTACAACGGAAGCTCGAGCATTCAAACTTCCAACTTTGAGGTGGTCCTTTGTAGCGACGAGACCTCAAACAGCCAATCTCTGTGCATCAGTGTCATCCCTGGATCGGTAATGCTGACATGAACAGTACTTGAGGATTTATAATAGAATTGCAATCACACACTTATTACATCAAATGTCTCAAAACAGAACTGATTAGAATAATATGGCTTAAGGCCATCTAAAAATGATAACAGCGGAAGCCTTGGAAGATAAAGTGAGTCCATCAACTCCAACGGCATAGCTGAGTGAACGACAACGACCTATTGCACCTTACTCGTCGTCTGAAAAGTCTGCAAGATGATATGTTGCACCCCGAAACGGGCCAGCACATGGAATATGCTGGCAATGTAACACTTAGAGTAATGAACAGAGTAAATGCTATCACTACATGCATATATGGCTGGTGGAAAGCTCTACGGTTATAGTTTTTCATAAAGCCAATTTTTCCCTACAACAAAGGAATAAATTTTATTTAACTATCATGGTGGTTGTTAAACATTGACAAGGTTCCTCCAACTCAATCCCAATTAAGCATCATCAATTAACCCAATCAATTAAATTTAGAGTGATGAGATCAACATGATAATCCAAAGAACCAGATACTCAAGATGTCCATAACCGGGGACACGGCTAACCATGATTAGTCTGTACACTCTGCAGAGGTTTGCACACTTTTCCCCACAAGACCCGATCTCCTCCGTTAGATTTCTCGCACTACATGGTGTTTGAGAAACGGATGACCGAGACACAGTCTTTCAGAAGCATTAACTCTTTACTCTGGGTAGATAGTACCACCTACAACCCCTACATCTGCTAGTCTACCACTGAAAGAGGTCACACAACATACTCAACTATGCTAGAGCCCACAATAGCTTGTGGCTGCACACGGAAGTTTCTAGCATGAATAATCTTATGATCCCTTTGAACCTGGGTGGCGAACCGAGGAAAAATCACACAGGTACTCCGGGATATAGAAGTGTATGATCAAAGTGTAACTCCTAAATCACATCTGTCATGGATACCCTCACCCAATCCACGTCTACGAGCATAGCATAGCAATCCTAAGCATAGCGTAGAAGTAACTCCCAAAGGTTTGATAATAAAAGGACAATAGGTTCTACCTCATCATCTACTTCCCAAACCCACATGTTATTCAGATCCTAACCATGCAATGTTTGAGGGTTGAAACTAATGCATAAAACTGGGTAATAAAGGGATATGATCAAAGTGTTACTTGCCTTGTTGATGATCTGCAAAACCTAGAGACTCGTAGTAGCACGCTTCGCACTCCGGGAATTCTATCGCAAACAAACAATAACATACATAAGTACTCAACTAAATGCACGGGTAAAACTCAATAAGAAGATCTAACTAGAAAGATCAACTGAAGAACTCCAGTTTGCAAAAAGAATCAAATCAAACAGAGAAACGAAACTCAAACTACGAAAGAAACAAGATCTGATTACTAATCTAGACTAAAGTCACATTTTACAGTACCAAAATCTTGTTCAAGTTGGTTAAACAGAAAGAGGGCTTCGAAACGATGATCTAGGCGCTTGTTTCATCTAATTCGGATAAACGAGCGAAAAGTTATACTAGACCGAAGATTAGGGCACAAATCGCGATCGAAAATAATCGCGGAAAAACCCTGGAAAAAGAAAAACAGACAACCAGGCTAACGAACAAACGTTCACTGTCTGCAGCTAACTGACGAATAACATTCGTTAAAACGAGCATACGGACGAACGTCCGCTAATTAACTAAACCAAAAAAACTGAATCGATCTGAAAGAAAAACCAGATCTAGGGTTTTAAAAAAAAAGATCGGTTTTCCAAAAAAACCGGTGGCTACCTCAGCGGGCGTGTCAGCGGCGGCGGGCGGCTACTCCAGCGGGCGGGTCAGCGACGGCGGGTGATGGCATGCGGCGGACGGCGGCGGCGGCGTGGGTTGGCGGCGTGCGGCGGACGACGATGGCGGCGCGGACGGACGGCGGCGTCGGGCGGAGGCACGAGTCCGAGGTCAAGTCCATGCTAAAATAATTACTTGAGGGGTTGAAATCCACTCCCAGTCCGTTGCTTGTGGTCAATCCCACTGCACCAGACTCGGCGGCCAATTCCGGCAAGGAAGCAACGAAAGGTACTCAAACCTCCTCCCCTCAAATCAAAAATGGGACAAGAACCTTTGCCTCGGTTACCCCTTCCCCGGTCTATGGAGGACCGGTCCCTACATCGCATATTAATAACCTTGGTCCTCCTCCTAAGCTTGTAAAGGAAGATTTCGCTAATTGGGTTTTTCGCATCAAGTCTCATTTGAATCATAGCTCAACAAATATTTGGAGAATCATCGAGCAAGCTTCTACCCACATGATCCAAACAACCTCACTCTAAGAGAAGAGGCGGACAATCAATACAATCACTTGTGTCCAATCCGCGGTGCCTCCCGAAGATCTATCCCACTTGTGTCCCTTCACTCGTGCTAATGACTATTGGGAGCACATAATATCTTTGTACAAGGGAAGCTCGAGCATTCAAAGTTCCAACTTTGAGGTGGTCCTTTGTAGCGACCAGACCTCAAACAGCCAATCTCTGTGCATCAGTGTCATCCCTGGATCGGTAATGCTGACATGAACCGTACTTGAGGATTTATAACAGAATTGCAATCACGCACTTATTACATCAAATGTCTCAAAAGAGAATTGATTACAATAATATGGCTTAAGGCCATCTAAAAATGATAACATCGGAAGCCTTGGAAGATAAAGTGAGTCCATCAACTCCAACGACATAGCTGAGTGAACGACAATGACCTATGGCACCTTACTCGTCGTCTGAAAAGTCTGCAACATGATATGTTGCAGCCCGAAACGGGCCAACACAAGGAATATGCTGGCAATGTAACACATAGAGTAATGAACAGAGTAAATGCTATCACTACATGCATATATGGCTGGTGGAAAGCTCTACGGTTATAGTTTTGCATAAAGCCAATTTTTCCCTACAACAAAGGAATAAATTTTATTTAACTATTATGGTGGTTGTTAAACATTGAGAAGGTTCCTCCAACTCAATCCCAATTAAGCATCATCAATTAACCCAATCAATTAAATTTAGAGTGATGAGATCAACATGATAATCCAAAGAACCAGATACTCAAGATGTCCATAACCGGGGACACGGCTAACCATGATTAGTCTGTACACTCTGCAGAGGTTTGCACTATTTTCCCCACAAGACCCGATCTCCTCCGTTAGATTTCTCGCACTACATGGTGTTTGAGAAACGGATGACCGAGACACAGTCTTTCAGAAGCATTAACTCTTTACTCTGGGTAGACAGTACCACCTACATCCCCTACATCTGCTAGTCTACCATTGAAAAAGGTCACACAACATACTCAACTATGCTAGAGCCCATAATAGCTTGTGGCTGCACACGGAAGTTTCTAGCATGAATAATCTTATGATCCCTTTGAACCTGGGTGGCGAACCGAGGAAAAATCAAATGGGTACTCCGGGATATAGAAGTGTATGATCAAAGTGTAACTCCTAAATCACATCTGTCATGGATACCCTCACCCAATCCACGTCTACGAGCATAGCATAGCAATCCTAAGCATAGCGTAGAAGTAACTCCCAAAGGTTTGATAATAAAAGGACAATAGGTTCTACCTCATCATCTACTTCCCAAACCCACATGTTATTCAGATCCTAACCATGCAATGTTTGAGGGTTGAAACTAATGCATAAAACTGGGTAATAAAGGGATATGATCAAAGTGTTACTTGCCTTGCTGATGATCTGCAAAACCTAGAGACTCGTAGTAGCACGCTTCGCACTCCGGGAATTCTATCGCAAACAAACAATAACATACATAAGTACTCAACTAAATGCACGGGTAAAACCCAACAAGAAGATCTAACTAGAAAGATCAACTGAAGAACTCTGGTTTGCAAAAAGAATCAAATCAAATGGAGAAACGAAACTCAAACTACGAAAGAAACAAGATCTGATTACTAATCTAGACTAAAGTCAAATTTTACAATACCAAAATCTTGTTCAAGTTGGTTAAATAGAAAGAGGGCTTCGAAACAAAGATCTAG
>NC_041383.1:459941175-459959486 GCF_002162155.2 Triticum dicoccoides
GCGGGTTGGCAGCGTGCGGCGGACGGCGACGATCGGCGCGGACGGACGGCGGCGTCATGCGGAGGCACGAGTCGGTGGCGGCGGCGCGGGTTAGCGGCAGTGGCAGCGCGCGGATTGAGGCGGGGCGGCGACTAGGGTTTCTGGCGGCGGCTAGGGTTTCGGGCGGCGGGGTCGGGCGGCTGGGCTAGCGGGGTGGATGGGCCGGCTTATAAAGCTGGCCGGGCGAAGTGTCCGGGTCGGACACGGCCTGTTTAGGTCGGTTGAGTTTTTTTAAATACTAATGCATAGAAAAACAAATAAAAGAAATACTAAACAAACTCCAAAAATCCTGAAGTAAATTTTCACGGTCCTCTAAAAATATAGCGGACAAAGTGAACATTTATTTGGTCCTCTAATGCAATTTTGAAAAACACATTTTTTCCTAATTCAAATAAAATAGCAATAAAAGTCCAAATAAAAGAAAAACTTATTTGCTGTTAATATTTTCCTCCAATATTTCTTTATTTTGGAGAAGTCATTTTATCTCCTCTCTTTTATTTTAACATAGGAAATATTCGGAGAGAAAAATGATTAAAACCAAATGATCCTCTTTTCAAAATTTGAGAAAATTCAAATATGAAAATAATGAAATCCCCAACTCTCTCCATGGGTCCTTGAGTTGCTTTGAATTTCTAGGATCAACCCAAAATGCAATAAAATATGATATGCATATGATGATCTATGTATAACATTCCAAATTGAAAATTTGGGATGTTACAAACCTACCCCCCTTAAGATGAATCTCGCCCTCAAGATTCGGGTTGGCTAGAGAATATGTGTGGTTGGTCCTTATGTAGGTATTCCTCTCGTTCCTAGGTGGCTTCGTCCTCGGATTTGGTGGCTTCACTGAACTTTGCAAAACTTGATAACTCTGCTGCGCGTGACTCGGCTGGCAAACTCGAGAATCTTCACTGGTTTCTCCTTGTAGGTCAAATAACTATCCAACCGAATCGCTTCTAGTGGCACTGTATCTCTCAGAGGAATATCGGCCATCTCTACATGACACTTCATCAACTGGGAAACGTGAAATACATCGTGAACTCCTGACAATCCGTCTGGCAATTCCAACTTGTAAGCAACTTCTCCCATACGTTCCAAAACTTTGTATGGTCCCACAAAATGTGGTGCTAACTTTCCTTTAACTCCAAAACACTTAACTCCTCGAAGCAGGGACACACAAAGATATACTCTGTCTCCGACTTTGTAAACTGTCTCCTTGCGTTTAGAATCCGCATAACTCTTCTGCCTGGACTGAGCTACTTTGAGTCTGTCGCAAATAAGTTTAACCTTCTCTTCTGACTCCTTAATCAAATCTGGTCCAAACAACTGATGGTCTCCAACTTCATCCCACAATAACGGTGTCCTGCACCTCCTTCCGTATAAGGCTTCGAAAGGGGCCATCTTCAAACTGGCTTGATAATTGTTGTTGTAAGAGAATTCTGCATATGGCAAATTGTCGTTCCAACTAGATCCATAATCTAGCACACAAGCTCTCAACATGTCCTCTAGAATCTGATTGACTCTCTCGGTCTGTCCATCTGTCTATGGATGAAAGGCTGTACTGAACTCTAGCCTAGTATCCAAAGTTTCATGCAACTGATTACAGAACTTTGAGGTAAACTGGGTTCCTCTATCTGATACAATGGTCCTCGGAACTCCATGCAGACATACAATCCTGCTCATGTATATCTTTGCCAACTTCGCACTTGTATAGGTGGTCTTCACTAGGATGAAATGGGCCACATTCATCAAGCGATCGACTACAACCAATATCGAGTCATAGCCTAAATGGGTCCTGGGCAATCCCATGATAAAATCCATGCCAAGCTTGTCCCACTTCCATTAGGGTATTGGCAATGGCTGTAGCAATCCTGCTGGCTTCTGATGCTCTACCTTCACTCTCTGACATACATCACATACGGCTACATACTCCGCAATATCCTTCTTCATTCTGGTTCACCAGAAACTTTCCTTCAAATCCAGATACATCTTGGTGTTTCCTGGGTGAACCGAATACGGTGAATCATGGGCCTCCTGCAGAATCAACATCCTGATCTTGGGGTCATTAGGCACCTATACGCGATCCTCAAACCGTAATGTATCATGCTCATCCTCGTGAAATCCTTTGGCCTTTCCTTTGCTCATCCTTTCCTTTATCTTGGTAATCTCCTTGTCAGCCTTCTGAGCTTCCCTGATCTTATCCATCAAAGTAGAATGAATTTCCAACGCTGCTACATAACCTCTCGGAACTATTTCCAAACATAGCTCACGAAGATTGAGGGAGTCCCAGATTATGGGGTCCTCGGACAACCGGATTATACACATTGGCCGGACTGTTGGGCTATGAAGATACAAGATAGAAGACTTTGTCCCGTGTGCGGGTGGGACTCTCCTTTGCATGGAAGGCAGGCTTGGCGATTCGGATATGCAGATTCCCTTCTTTGTAACCGACTCTGTGTAACCCTAACCCCCTCCCGTGTCTATATAAACCGGAGGGTTTAGTCCGTAGGACAAGAGCAACAATCATAATCATAGGCTAGCTTCTAGGGTTAGCCTCTATGATCTCCTGGTAGATCAACTCTTGTAATACTCATATCATCAAGATCAATCAAGCAGGAAGTAGGGTATTACCTCCATAGAAAGGGCCCAAACCTAGGTAAACATCGTGTCCCCCGCCTCCTATTACCATTAGCCTTAGACGCACAGTTCGGGACCCCCTACCCGAGATCCACTAGTTTTTACACTGACGTTGGTGCTTTCATTGAGAGTTCCATTGCGTCGTCATCATAAGGCTTGATGGCTCCTTCAATTATCTACAACAATTTGGTCCAGGGTGAGATCTTTCTCCCCTAAAAGATCTTCGTATTCGGCGGCTTCACACTACGGGCCAACTCGCTTGGCCACCTGGAGCAGATCGACAGCTACGCCCCTGGCCATCAGGTCAGGTTTGGAAGCATGAACTACACTGCCGACATCCACGGAGACTTGGTCTTCGACGGATTCGAACCCATGATAGCTGTGCCCTGTAGCCACGATGAACATGACTTAAATCTGTTATCGGATCATGCTCAGGAGGCAACGCCTGTAACTGCCCTGGCCCTAGACCCAGTGCAGATCGTGCCATTCGAGGACGGGAGAATGGACCCCGCCACGGAAGCCACATACTCAACGGCGCTAGAGACGAACGCAGATCTAACCTCTAACGAGGTCTGTGTCATCGGACCCCCGGACTCATCTTCAGATATAGGTTCCGAACCGCGTGTATCCGCGCCCGTCGAATTTGATTGGTCGCCAATCTTGGAGTTTACCTCCGCGGGCATCTTCCGACACTGGCCTTGGGTGATGTGTTAAACTCTCTGAAATCTCTCTCCTTGTCAGGGGATTCTTGGCCGAACTATGTCTGTCTTGAGTGGGAAGCGGACGAGGAAGAACTTGGTTACCCACCCACCACCCACTTGATATCCACTGTCAACGACTTAACCGATAGGCTTGATTTCGACTCTGAAGACATCAACGGTATGGACGACGATGTAGGAGAAGAACAGGAACCACCACCCATAGGGCACTGGACAACCACCTCCTCATATAACATCTACATGGTGGATACACCCAAAGATAACAATATCGATGACAAAAAGGACCCAATTGAGGATAACCCTCCTGAAAAGTAGCCAAAGCAGCGACGTCAGCATCACCGCTCTAAACAACGCCACGGTAAAAACAATGATACTGGCATAAGAGAAAACAACACCCCGGACAACACCGAAGACAATCTAGACCGCACAGACCCAACCATGAAGCAGGATGAATAGGGAGACGACGAACACAGTCCGGGGCTGCTGTCTGACCATAGCGATGCCGAAGACACAAGTTACCAACTAGACTCCAAAGAGGAGATCAGCCTGGGTGACAATGCATTCATCGTCCTAGAAAAACAAGTGGAACAAGAATGCCTCCAGCAGAGACTTATCGCCACTTCGAGGAGCTTGAAGAAGAAGAAGCAACGGCTTATAGCTGCACATGATACGCTCAATGATAGATGGAATGAAGTGCTCGACACTGAGGAAAAATACGGCGGTAATCACCAAACAAAGAGCTATCTGAAACGTAAACTGCTGCCTGAATTCGACGATGAGGCTATAGCGCCCATATCGCCGAATAACTGTACGGCCGACCAACCAGACCGACCACCTCGGGGTCGAGATAGAGCGGCTTATAACACCGCACACAAATCCGCACCCCCTCCTCATAACGGAAGGGAGGTAGCAACCCAGGAGCAGCAACACGATTTACGTGAAGGCCTGAACAAAAGGGCTGGCATAACAAGGTCCATCTATGGATCTAGAGGACGTGCTCCTACACAGGATCACGACCATCAAACCAAATATGCCGGTCGCTCACCAGTTCGGAACCAACACCGAACACTACAACCGCCGGGCTCCCGCCACGACATAGCCAAATACAGGGGCGCTGCACACCCTCTGTGCTTCACCTATGAGGTGCTGGATCATGCATTTCTAGCATGGTCTAAACCTGTGAATATCGAGGCATACGACAGAACGACAGACCCTGCGGTCTGGATAGACGACTTTATTCTTCACATCCATATGGCTCGTGGAGATGATCTCCACGCAATCAAATACTTACCCCTCAAGCTCAAAGGACCAGCTTGGCACTTGCTGAAAAGCCTCCCCGAAAATTCTATCGGAAGCTGGGAGGAGCCCGAGGATGCTTTCAGGGCAAATTTTCAAGGGACCTATGTCTGCGTCTGGATGCAGACGATCTAAGTCACATAACCCAACAACCTGGAGAGTCAGCCCGTAAGCTTTGGAATAGATTTCTCACTAAGAAGAACCAAATCATCAGCTGTTCGGACGCCGAAGCCTTAGCAGCTTTCAAACACAGTGTCCGGGACGAATGGCTGGCCAGACACCTCGGCCAGGAAAAGCCAAGAACAATGGCAGCCCTAACTACTCTAATGACCCGCTTTTTTGCGGGCGAGGATAGCTGGCTGGCCCGTAGCAGCACCAGTGATCCTGGCACATCCGAAATCAGGGATGGGAATAGAAAACGACGATGCAAGAAAAACAAACGTTGAAACAATGAAGATAGCCTAGAGGTAAACGCCGGATTCAGGGGCTCTAAACCCGGTCAATGGAAAAAGCCATTTAAAGGCGGCAGAGATGGTCCATCCAGCCTAGATAAAATTCTAGACAGGTCTTGCCAGATTCATGGCACCCCCGATAAGCCAACTAACCACACCAACAGAGAATGTTGGGTCTTCAAGCAGGACGGCAAGCTCAACGCCAAACACAAGGAGAAGGGACGGCAAAGCGAAGACAAGGATGAATCTCGCCAGCCGGACACAGGGGGATAGAATTTTTTTCCAGCGGAGGTCAAAACAATGAACATGATTTATGTCACTCATATCCCAAAGAGGGAGCGCAAACACGCACTCCGAGATGTATATGCTGTAGAGCCTGTCGCCCCCAAATTTAACCCATGGTCGGTCTGCCCGATCACATTCGATCGCAGGGATCATCCGACTAGTATCCGTCCCGGGGATTCGGCTGCCTTAGTGCTCAACCCAATAATAGACGGATACCACCTCACCCGAGTCCTCATGGACGGCGGTAGTAGTCTCAATCTGATATATCAGGACACTGTCCCCAAGATGGGGATAGACCCATCAAGAATCAAGCAAAGCAGCACTACCTTTAAAGGAGTAATACCAGGCGTAGAGGCCCGCTAAATGGGCTCTCTAGCACTGGACGTCTTATTTGGTTCTCCTGATAACTTCGAAGCAAAGAGCTAATCTTCGACATCGCCCCGTTCCGAAGTGGTTATCATGCACTACTCGGAAGAACGACCTTCGCCCATTTCAATGCAGTCCTGCATTACGCTTACCTCAAACTCAAGATGCTTGGTCCACGCGGCGTTATCACAGTTAGCAGAAACACGGAGCGTTCTCTTCGTACAGAAGAATACGTGGCGGCTCTAGCAGCCGAAGCACGAAGTGGCCTTTTCAATCGGAGAAACTCATCGGTCTTCAAGACCGGAGACATAGCTAAACGTGTTCAGTGCACACCTGGGTGTAGCAGCTCAGATAAACCTGAGCTTGATTAGCGGCTATGACCCCATAAGAACAACCCATAAGAAGACTATACATGTCTCACCGTATATATAAATATACACTCAAAATTCCCTGTGTGGTGCTAGGGGCTGCTTGCATATAAGAAGTCCATAGTTCGGCTTGACCCTATTCAGACTCATGCAACTATATTTCACGGTTCATTAAAACAATCCAACTTTACTCATGGTCACACTGGATTCTTTCACCTGGTCTTTTCCTTTTTACAGATGGCCACCATGCTATACTCCCCAAGGATACGGCACAACTGAGATAAAGGCGCAGACGTGCAGCAGGGCCCCGTTCAAAAGTTTCTTTTTAGATTAAGACCCTGTGTAAACCTTTTTTT
The DNA here is from genome assembly GCF_002162155.2 of Triticum dicoccoides. Classification (NCBI taxonomy): domain Eukaryota; kingdom Viridiplantae; phylum Streptophyta; class Magnoliopsida; order Poales; family Poaceae; genus Triticum; species Triticum dicoccoides. The sequence continues at coordinate 459,947,694 of NC_041383.1, forward strand.
ATTATCTCTTGTTGTTTCATACCCTCCTGGCACTTAAAATGACCAAGAGGGATACCGGCATTATCAGCGAACTTATGATTCGCTGTACTTAAATAGACGTTACAAAAGCAGCAGCAAGTGTTTTTTTGAGATCTATGCTCTCACCACAGGCGCTCTTTTGTCACGCCGGATTGCCGCACGTACCTTGAAACTAAGGGTTCATTACCAGGGGTTGTATTCAGCCCGGTATATATTGGAAAGTCCGAATACCTTTGGGAGTGTTCGGCGTCGCGAGTTTGGCCTTATATGCATCAGCTCCGAATCATGTCTTTGGTCAAATGTTGGGTTTGCCCAGCTCCCTTGTTTTGCTACCTTACATTTCCTCTCTATCGGCTAAGGTGGCAGGGGAGAACTACTGCGATTGTGCCCTGGTTCATCCGGATGAGCACCTTAGTAGAGAAAGCCAAAAACTGACTGTCATGATAAGGCGAGAGCTGGTCAACCACTCGATGACTCAATGGAATCTTCACGATTCCTCCGCATTAACAAAGGACTGGTTTCCCGGTCGCGTATGTAAATGCACCGTATTCGGACAAACACAGACATACCAGGGGCTATATAGTAGCCCCACCGTCAAACTCCTATGGCTAAGTGAAAGTGTTAAAGCTCTATAGTCCGATTACCTCGTTCGCCGCACTATCACCTCCTTAAACGGACCAAGACATTGGATTAAAGTGTGATCAAGTGCCTTTCCGAACACCCCCGCATTATACGCGAGGGGGCTGAAGTCGACGACTGCAAACTTTCAGGTTATATGCATATATACATAAACGGCCGCACAGGAGGTACTAAAACACTTTACGGGCAAAAGTATAAATAAAGCCTTTATTATCATAAGCATTGTTCCTACAATCCGCATATATGTTATTTGAACATGATATTTTTCGAGCAGTGACCCTCTATCAGACGGGCACCTTCTAAGACTTCGTCAAAATAGTGCTCGGGTAGGTCCTGGCCCTCGGGTGGACCCCTAGTCGCAATATGGGTGGCCTCCATCTTCGACTAGTATGTCTTCACACGGGCAAGGGCGATCCACGCACCTTCTATGCACGTCGATCACTTGACAGCATCGATATACATCACCGCACGAACAAGTCATTGCACTAAACCAAAAAAACTATCCGGATTTGGTTCCCCAGGCCACAGCCGGTCCACGATAGCCTTCATGGCAAGTCCGGATCTCCTGTGGAGCTCTGCCCATTCGGCCATCTGCTCGTTCAACAGCAGCGGACGCCTTGGCATGCTGAACTGTGACCAGAATAGTCTTTCCGCTTCATGATCTTCTTGGTCTTGGAAAAACTGCACCGCATCAGCAACACCCTTCGATAAGTCCAAGTATGCATCCGAAGAACTCCACGCTTGATCAAGAGGGGCATACTTCGGATTACCGAGTTTAGTTTGCAATAAAAAGGGCTTCCCAGCCGCGATCTCGCTGGCTTGCCGGAGCTCCTCCCGAACCGCTCTGATCTCAGATCGAGTTTCCTTTGCCGCTTGTAAGGCCTTCTCTGGGTCCACTGTTTTTGCTTGGTTCTCTCTTTCGAGAAGCTCATATCGGCCAGCGGCATCCTTTAGCTCAAGAGCTATATTGGCTATTTTCTCCTCACTTCGGCGATGAGCAGCCTGTTCGGCTTTTAATCCACCAGCTGCCTTTTTAGCAGCCGTGTTGCTTATCCTGGCTTGCTCCTTGGCACGTGCAAGCTCAGCCCGAAGAGTCTCCACGACGGCAGCACCATCTACAGTTAAAGCATATTATAAATCCTAGCGTCATGCTCTCATTCATACTTACTGACCGCCCAAAAGACATACCCTGTGCCTCGTCAAATGCTTATTCACGAGCGTGATGTTCTCATCCGCCACATCGAGTTGCCGCTTCAGTTCGGCAAATTCGGCAGCCCGGGCAGTTGTCGGGGCTGCAGCCGCCTGTGTACAAAATTGGCAATATTACCTGAGATTATTTCTATTGTGATCCTCTGATCGCCCCGTTTGGATGGCAACCAGAGTCTCAGGGGCTACTATTTATACACAGTACACCTTGTGTTTATGGTACAAAAAAATGCCACATTATGTACCTCAAAGCCTCTTAGCAGGCTCATGAAAGCTTCATTCAGTCCGCTTTTCACGGACGAAATTCTCTTAATCACCGTACCCATTAAGGTATGATGTTCCTATTAAACAAGCGCTTGCCGCAGAAGACCCGTCAATGTATCCGGTTGTGTGTCGGATAGTCCGGGGCTTTTGTTTTCGGTCTCTCTAGGAGCCGAACGCCCCGGACCTCGGGCGGCCGAAGATTCACCTTTTGGCCTCGTCCTCCTTTGCGGACCGCGAGAGATCCTCCGGGACGACACCTCGGGGTCGTCCGCCTTATGGGGCGGGGAAGTATCAGGAGGCGTCTCACTCTCCATCATCTTCGGAAGAAGATCCCCCGAGGACAAATATTGTTGCGGAAGGCTATAGGCCGAACTGCAAAACATATGTTTCAGATGTTACTGAATGGGGTATGCTTACAAACCACCTGTCAGTGTCAAAACCGGTGGATCTCGGGTAGGGGGTCCCGAACTGTGCGTCTAGGTGGATGGTAACAGGAGACAAGGGACACGATGTTTTTACCCAAGTTCGGGCCCTCTCGATGGAGGTAAAACCCTACTCCTGCTTGATTAATATTGATGATATGGTAGTACAAGAGTGGATCTACCACGAGATCAGAGAGGCTAAACCCTAGAAGCTAGCCTATGGTATGATTGTTGTTCGTCCTACGGACTAAAACTCTCTGGTTTATATAGACACCGGAGAGGTCTAGGGTTACACAGAGTCGGTTACAATGGGAGGAGATCTTCATATCGTATCGCCAAGCTAGCCTTCCACGCCAAGGAAAGTCCCATCCGGACACGGGACGGAGTCTTCAATCTTGTATCTTCATAATCCGGGAGTCCGGCCAAAGGTCATAGTCCGGCCATCTAGACACCCCCTAATCCAGGACTCCCTCAGTAGCCCCTGAAACAGGCTTCAATGACGACGAGTCCGGCGTGCAAGTTGTCTTCGGCATTGCAAGGCGGGTTCCTCCTTCGAATACTTCATAGAAGATGTTGAACACCAGGATAGTGTCCGGCTCTGCAAAATAAGTTCCACATGCCACCATAGAGAGAATAACATTTGCACCAATCTAATCTGTTGACGTATTCCGCAGCGTGACATCACGCCACGGCCAGGCTTTTATTCATTTTACTATTCCACCTCAGCGCGTTTAGCGAGGCGGTTTCCTTGGCACGTCTTGTCAAAGCAGAGATCGTGTCCCCTTATTCCGGGATTCTCATCAATACGGGAGTGGGTAACCCAACCGCGCCATTAACCGCGGCGCTTGGGAGATAAGCGAGTTTTATTAGGCCGGTGGGGGCTCGTAGTTTTGGCCACCCATATAAGGGGATAAGAATCCGCCCTTTCCATTCACGCCTTCTTCCTCCTTTGCTTATTCGTCCCTGCGCGCTCGAGCTCCAATGCCCAAGCCCGCACTTCCCACCTCAACCTTCTCCGATCATGTCCGGAGCGGGAGGTAGATGGATGGCCTCCTCCGTCAAGGGGCAAATCAAAAAGCTGAGGAAGGACGGATACCTGTCTGACGACATCGCGCACCGGCTTCCAGATGTGGGGCAACTTATCCCCACCCCCAGGCCCCATGAGAGGGTTGTTTTTCTTCCCCATTTCCTCCGCGGACTGGGTTTTCCTCTTCACCCGCTCGTCCAGGGGCTCATGCTCTACTACGGCCTGGACTTCCATGATCTGGCCCCGAACTTTATCCTCAACATCTCGGCGTTCATCGTCGTGTGCGAGGCCTTCCTCTGCATCCAACCCCATTTTGGCCTATGGCTGAAGATCTTCAGCATCAAGCCAAAGTTCGCGGGCGGCCGCTAAGCGGAGTGCGGAGGTGCCATGGTGGGCAAGATAGCCAACGTTACATGGCTCGAGGGCGCCTTCATAGAGACTATCAAAGGGTGTCAATCGGGGTGGTTCTATATCACCGAGCTGCGTGACCCAGAATGGGCAGCGGCCCCCGAATTCTGATCTGGCATCCCCACATGGCTCACATCTTGGAAAGAGACGGGCCTGTCGTGGGGTAATTCGGCAGAAGTGACCGGACATCAAACTTGCATCAAAGACCTGATCGGCAGGAAGGTTAAACTTGTCACCGTAGTCCAGGTCATGCTCTTCCGCCGGATTCTCCCGTGTCAACGATGGGCTTTCAGCTTGTGGGAGTTCGACCCGGCCCAGCACCAGACTCTGTCTCGGCTCTTCGACACAAAGCACGAGGATGCCTGGAAGGTGCTATTCAAGAGCTCCGAGGTCTCCCCTCCCGTCACCGAGGATCGCGGATTCTGCGCCAAGCGCCAAGCCAGCGTGGTGAGCTTAATTTTCCCTTTTGGGGTATTTGTTGTTCATAGATTTAATTCTATGTGGGATCTAAACTCCCATCTCTTTAGCAGGATTGGCAGAAGAAGGCCGGACAGATCGACTGTCCGGCTCCCTTGCCCGAAGACCCAGTGGACGCTCGCTTAACGAAGCTGCTGGTTCCGGCACCTCATGTGGTGCTGGAGAAGAAGGCCAAGAAGAAGGCCACGGGGACTCAAAAGAGCTCCCGGCGCCTGGTGGTGTCGGATTCGTTGCCCGACAACCCCGACGCTCCCTCCGCCTCTGAAGACGAGGAGGAGGAAGAAGAAGAAGAAGCCTCTCCCCCTCCAACAGGGAGAGGAAAGAAAAGAAAGGTCGCCCCAACTGGGGAGGCCGGAGGGTCCAAGAAGGGGAAGACCCTTCTGCCGGACTACGCCTCCGATGCCGAAGACAGGGAGGAGGAATGGCCATCTAGGGTCAAGCCCCTGGCAAAATCATAAGCATCCGATATTCGAATAACTTATGGCGTTCTCCGTTATTTGGCATTTTCTGACGCCGAATTTGGTCATGCAGTCCGCCCAAGGCTCAGCTCGACGATTCGACGAGCGGCTCCTTGGATTCGTCGGATGTGAACAGTGCTTCACTTCTGACGGCCTCCTCCCCTCTCCCTACGGACGGCGCCGAGGTGGAGTCCTGAAAGGGACTAAACCAGGAGGAGGTGGTCCTGGAGGCGCCTCAAGGCGACCTCCCAGACTCCAGGCCCAAAGGGGGTAAAGCCCCAGAGGGATCTAAGTCCGGCTCCGGGCCGGACACTGCTCCGGAACCATCAACGGTTCCAGATTCCAATAGGCGGCGCCTTCATAAGAAGGGCAAGCCTGCGACGCCGGTGACCCCCATCCATCCGGAGGCGCCGGACAATTTGCTGGAGGTGCTTAACGGTGCCTCCATCGATGAAGAACACCGCACTGTTATGAGTGCGGTGATTCAGAAGGTTCAGTCCGCCAAGAGCGGGCTGACAAAAGCCTGTACAAGCCTGTTAACAGGCTTTGAGGTATGTGTTAAAAAACATATAAAAATGTTACCGCATAGACAGTAGCCCCTAATGCTCAGTTCGGCGTTCGGAAAGAAAAGCCGAGCTAAGGATCTAAAAAGATATACGCAGGAGTGTAATAAAAATATGTCAATATGGGAATGCAGGATGCGCTGCTGACCTCTGCCGCACTGACTGCAAAGGTCAATGCCTTAAAGGAGAACCTCGAGCGGTCCGAGAACGAGCTCGGCCGTGCCAAGAAGCAGCTCGAGGACAAGGAGGGTATGTAATACCGCAATGAAATGTATATAGAAATACTTGGTTGCAAATAATGACAGGACCAACGTAAATGTTGCAGGGGCCACAGCCGAGGTGGCGACCCTGAAGGAGGCGGTCTCCAAGGCCGAGAACAGTGCGGCCTTGGAGCGCACCGAGCGAGAGAAGCAGGAGGCGCGAGTGGTGGAGGTGCGGCAAGAGCTCCAGGCTCTCGTGGAAAAACACGAGAGTTTGGAGCGTGACTCGAGAGTCCGAGCTCGCCTTGGTTCTTGAGAGTGCCCAAAACGCTAAGGCCGAAGCCTAGAAGGCCCTCCAGGAGATCGAGGCGATGAAGAAGATAGCGGCAGGTAAGGCATTCTTTATGCAAAGCAAGAATATAAAAGTTAATTATCTGCTACTTACCCGAATCCGGAGCTCTCCAGGAGCGTTCGCCGATCTGCCCTGTAGTGTGTCTGATGTCGCCGCATACTACAGAGCCGAAGAGGGGAGCTCTACGGAAAAGGTGTTCTGGTCTCAGTATGCTGAGGCCGAACATCCGGTGCCCCTGAGCGACCAGCTGAAGCAGCTGGTCGAGTTCCACAAGGTGGCCGAACAGGCCATGAAGGGCCTCATAGCTCGGTTGTGGCCTGGAGAAGCCATGCCTGGGAGCTACTTCGGTCTGGTGAGGCGGCTAGTGGACGCGTGTCCGTGGATTGAGGTCGTCAAGCGCTCCATCTGTATCGAAGGTGCCCGTCGGGCCCTTGCCCGTGCTAAAGTACACTGGGGCAAGCTAGACGCTGAGAAGCTTTTGACGGACGCGCCACCGCCGGACAAGGAGTATCGCACGCCCGAGATGTAGTATAAAGGCGTCCTGAAGGGTGCTCGCCGTATAGCGGACGAATGCTCCAAAGATGTAATTTTTGAATAGACTCTCATCTGTTATCCTGTATGCTGAAAACTTTGTTCATATGCGTTAAGCAACGCTTGTTAATTTAAAATATTACCTTGTGTGCGGCTGTTTATCAAATCTGAGAGATGCAAGTCGTCGGCTTCAACCCCCATGCCACGAGTGCTGGGGTGTTCGGGATAAACCTGAGCGCTCTTGTTCCCATTCTTGGGTCCATCTAGGGATGCGCTCAACACAACAAACCTGGCCGTCGGACTTATAATGCTTTATCACTCTCACTTAGCCATATAATTCTATAATTTTAAATTTCGGCGAAGCCCCTAGTATTCGGAAGACCGAGTTCGCGGCGCTATCCATGCCTAGGCCGGATAAGTCCGGTTCCTCGCTCTAAGCGGCATAAGTCTTTAAGGACTCGAAAAACCTCGCGAACAGCGACCGGTCTCTCGCACTATCATGATGGTCAGTTTTAGCTTTCTCTACTGAGGTGTTAACCCAGCTCAACTGGGGCACAATCGTAGTAGTTCTCCCAGCGCTACCTTAGCCAACATTGCGGAACGTAAGGTACCAAAACATGGGAGTCGGGCAAACCCAACTATTTACCGAAGACATGATTCGGAGCCAATGCATATAGTGCTATAAGTTCGGGGTGCCGCACTCATGAGAGTGTTCGGTCTTCTCACACCATGTTATGGGGTGCTTAAGCCCCTGGTGTATTGGCTGTACCAAAGTGTACGGTTGCAGAATGTCATGACTGAACATATTTGTATATATATATAAAATAAATGACTACAATAATAGATAAGAGCTATGTATTGTTTATTAAAAAAGGGCTGCTGCGAAAGCAGAACGATACAAGTAGTGAGATAAGCAAGAGATGGGATTATTTGACATGTCCCCCTCCAGGGGCAAGCTGCGGGATTTTAAGTAAAACAGGTATTAAGCTCGTTATAGAGACCACCTGGACATTTGACGCGGCTTGTTTTCTCCCTGGCTGTTGCATCGTATGTTCGGCGAGTGTGTTGCCGAACAGGCCTTCCGAATAGTTGGGTCCTGAAAGTGTATAAAAAGGAAACGGCGGAATAGGGAGCCCCTTAGTGCGGTTGAGCCGCATTCTGGGCGTGTCGTAGTTGTGCCCCACCCCTTATTCCCATGGTATCTCTAAGGCGTAATGATGTACGCGTGGTACCGATATCACCATCTGGCAAGGGCTGGGGTTGGGGCTGCACTGCTATGCTTGCTCGGAACGTGCCAGTCGGATTTGTTGTAGGTTACTTCGGGCTCGCTTGACGTTGTCCGGACGTTTGACACCTGGGTTGGAGGATTTCCTTGAGAGGCTACTCTGTACTTCTGCCGCCAGGGCCGCCGTGTCCTCCTCTGTTTGGAGAGAGCGTTCGGTGTTTCCATTTACCGTGATGACTCCGCGAGGTCCTGGCATCTTGAGCTTGAGATATGCGTAGTGCGGCACCGCATTGAATTTTGCGAATGCGGTTCGTCCGAGCAGGGCGTGATAACAAGTGCGGAATGGGACTATGTCGAAGATTAACTCTTCGCTTTGGAAATTGTCCGTGGATCCGAAGACCACTTCGAGTGTAACCGAGCCTGTACAGCTGGCTTCTACACCTGGTATGACGCCTTTAAAGGTTGTCTTTGTGGGTTTAATCCTTGAGGGATCGATACCCATTTTTCGCACTATATCCTCATAAAGCAGGTTCAAGCTGCTGCCGCCATCCATTATGACTCTTGTGAGGTGAAATCCGTCGATAATTGGGTCTAGGACCAATGCGGCGAATCCGCCATGACGGATGCTTGTGGGGTGGTCCCTTCGATCAAAAGTGATCGGGCAGGAGGACCATGGGTTCAACTTTGGGGCGACTGGCTCCAACGCATAGACGTCCTTGAGAGCATGCTTCCGCTCCCTTTTGGGGATGTGGGTTGCGTATATCATGTTCACCGTCCACACTTGCGGGGGGAATCCCTTCTGTCCTCTGTTGTTCGGCGGCCGGGGCTCCTCCTCGTCATCGCTACGCAGCCCCTTGTCTCTGGTTTCGGCACTTAACTTGCCTGCCTGCTTGAACACCCAACAATCCCTGTTGGTGTGGTTGGCTGGTTGTTCGGGGGTGCCGTGTATTTGGCACGAGCGGTCGAGTATCCGATCTAAGTTGGATGGGCCCGGAGGGTTTCTTTTGAATGGCTTCTTCCGCTGACCGGGTTTAGAGCCTCTGAATCTGGCGTTGACTATCGTATCCTCAGTATTGTCGCCGTTAATGCGGCGCTTGTGCTTGTTGCGATGTGACCTGCCATTGTTGTCCTTGGTATCCGAATTGCCAGGGCTCTTGGTTATGTTATTGCTACGAGCTAGCCAGCTGTCTTCTCCCGCACAAAAGCGGGTCATGAGTGTCGTGAGGGCTGCCATAGATTTCGGCTTTTCTTGTCCTAGGTGCCGGGCAAGCCATTCGTTTCGGATGTTGTGACTGAAGGCTGCAAGGGCCTGAGCGTCCGGACAATCGACTATTGGATTTTTCTTGTTTAGGAACCGTGCCCAGAATTGCCTGGCCGATTCCTCTGGCTGCTGGATTATGTGGCTTAGGTCATCGGCGTCTGGTGGTCGCACGTAGGTGACCTGGAAGTTGTCAAGGAATGCGGAATCCAGGTCCTCCCAGCAACTAATTGACTCTGCTGGCAGGCTGGTAAGCCAATGTCGAGCTGGTCCTTTAAGCTTAAGAGGGAGGTATTTTATGGCATGTAGATCATCACCGCGGGCCATGTGGATATGAAGGAGCTAATCTTCGATCCATACCGCAGGATCTGTTGTGCCATCGTATGATTCGATGTGCACGGGTTTAAATCCCTCAGGGATTTGATGATCCATTAATTCGTTTGTGAAGAATAGTGGGTGTGTGGCGCCCTTTTATTGGGCTATATCACGACGCAGCTCAGATGAGCTTGGTCTGTTGAATTCGGCATGGCCGTACTTATCATGTCCGGCGTGATGGCTAGCGTCACGTGAAGTGGAGCGCCCATGCGATCCGTAGATCGATCTTGTTTGCCTTGCCTTATTCTCCAATATGTCTCGCAGGTCTGTTGCGTCTCCCCGTACTCTGGTATGTTTTGAGCGGTGCCGGGGTGCGGCTTGGGTCGAGGGCCTGAAGGCCTCTCTGTCGCGGCCACGGGGTGGCCGATCGGGCGCATCGTATGCTGGTGATGTAGGTTTAGTTGCTTCCTCCTCAAGTTGGGGTAGCAGCCTGTGCTTTGGGTAGCTCTTGGAGGGGCGCTCGAGTTTATACTCTTCGGCCGCCAGGACTTTGGTCCATCTGTCGGCTAGCAAATCTTGGTCAGCTCTAAGCTGCTGCTATTTTTTCTTGAGGCTGCTTGCCGTGGCCATAAGCCTGCGTTTGAAACGCTCTTGTTCGACGGGATCCTCTGGCACGACGAATTCGTCGTCGTCGAGGCTTGCCTCGTCTTCGGAGGGAGGCATATAGTTGTCGTCCTCAACCTCTCTGTCGGCCGCTCACTCATGGGGGCTGGCTCCTTCGTCCTCCTGCACTGAATCCTGCTGGAGGGGGTTATCTTCGGCACTGTCCGGCGTGTTGTTATCTCCGGTGCCGGAATCACCGTTTTTGCTTTGGCGGGACCTAGAGCGGCGCCGATGCCGTTGGCACTTGGGTTCCTTCTTGGAGGGGTCATCCTCCGTTTTTTCCTCGCCATCCCCTGCTTTGGAGGTGTCCACCATGTATATGTCATATGATGAGGTGGCTTTCCAGTTCCCTATAGGTGCTGGTTCTTGGTCGTCTCCTTCATCGGCGTCCATACCATCGATGTCTTCGGAGTCAAAGTCGAGCATGTCGGTTAAATCGTCGACAGTGGCTACGAAGTAGGTGGTGGGTGGGCCTCGAATTTCTTCGTCGTCCGTATCCCAACCATGCTGACCGTAATCCAGCCAGGGCTCTCCTGACAAAGAGAGAGACTTTAGTGAATTCAGGATGTCGCCAAAAGGCGAGTGCTGAAAGACGTCCGCGACGGTGAACTCCATGATCGGAGCCCAATCGGGTTCGATTGGAAGGGGTGCGGAGGATTCGGAGTCCGGAACAGAGTCCGGCACCTTGGAATCACGGGCCTTGCAAAGGACTAGGCTGGTATTCGGCTCTATCTCCGTAGAGATTGCGGCTCCTGGGGTGGCGTCCAACCGTCCATCCCTGACTAGCGCAGTCGGCTCCGAGCTAATGGTCGGAGCAGGCACCGGAGCGACGCTTTGGGCGTTGTCCGACGGCAGAGCTAGATCATGCCCATCGTGACAGTGCGGCGTGCTCGGCCGTGGCTCAAATCCGTCGAAGATCAAGTCGCCATGGATGTCGGCCATGTAGTTTAAACTTCCGAACCTGACCTGATGGCCAGGGGCGTAGCTTTCGATCTTCTCCAGATGGCCAAGCGAGTTGGCCCGTAGTGCGAATCCGCCGAATACGAAGATCTGTTCGGGGAGAAAGGTCTCACCCTGGACCGCGTCGTGGTTGATGATCGAAGAAGCCATCGGGCCTAGGGGCGACGACACAGAGGAACTCTCAATGAAAGCACCAATGTCGGTGTCAAAACCGGCGGATCTCGGGTAGGGGGTCCCGAACTGTGCGTCCAGGCGGATGGTAACAGGAGACAAGGGACACGATGTTTTTACCCAGTTTCGGGCCCTCTCGATGGAGGTAAAACCCTACTCCTGCTTGATTAATATTGATGATATGGGTAGTACAAGAGTGGATCTACCACGAGATCAGAGAGGCTAAACCCTAGAAGCTAGCCTATGGTATGATAGTTGTTCGTCCTACGGACTAAAACTCTCCGGTTTATATCGACACCGAAGAGGGCTAGGGTTACACAGAGTCAGTTACAATGGCAGGAGATCTTCATATCGTATCGCCAAGCTTGCCTTCCACGCCAAGGAAAGTCCCGTCCGGACACGGGACAGAGTCTTCAATCTTGTATCTTCATAATCTGGGAGTCCGGCCAAAGGTCATAGTCCGGCCATCCGGACACCCCCTAATCCAGGACTCCCTCACCACCTTTGTTGACTTACGGCTCGGCTAACGGATGGCCCCCTTGAGGCCGTTGTGCGGCAACGTTGCCCCCCGAGGCGGGACCCCTGATAGGGATTTCTTCCTTCGCTTGGAGGCCTTTGCCATCAAGTCTTCGGGGG